>NC_137786.1:128711002-128786002 GCF_963383645.1 Muscardinus avellanarius | reverse complement strand
CCATATTTCACTTTAATGGGGACGGACTGGAAAGGAGTCTGGGGAAGGTGGCCCCTCCCGATCCATGGGACTCCATTGGGCTAATAAAAGACCACTTAGCTATGAGGGCTCATTACAGTTAAATTGTCTCTGAACAGTTGCTTGCTTGGTAAACTTCAAGAGTGGAGCATCTGGAACACTTGTAGGTGGAGCTGAGGTCCAGCACTCAACTTCAGGGGCCCTTGTAAATCTCAGTGCACAGAGGTGCTGTTGAAAGTTCTTTTAGTCCTTTTCCTTAGCAGAAGAGACCCACAGCCAAGGTATTGGGTCTGCCCGAAAGCTCATTACAACCTTTCTCCTTCTCTTGCTTTACCATTCTAGTTTGGTTTAAAGGTAATATTGGTCCTGTTAAATGATTTAAAGGTTGTTTCCTCATTTTCTACTCCATGAACCAATTTATAAATTATAGAATATTTATTATTTGATAGTTGAACTTGCTTTGAAGCCTTAACAAGCACTTGGAGACTTTATTTATTTATCTATCTATTTATTTTTAAACTAGTTTCCTCTCTCTCTCTCTCTCTCTCTCTCTCTCTCTCTCTCTGGTACTTGGGGTGGAACCCCGGGTCTTTTCTACCCCCGGGATATACTCTCAGACCTATTTTATACTTTATTTGGAAACAGGGTCTTACTAAGTTGCTGAGAGCCTTACTAAGTGGCTGAGGCTGGCTTCGAACCTGTGAGAACCTCCTGTCTCAGTCTACCAAGCATGGGGATTACAAGTGTGTGCCACCACGCCCGTCCTGATCCTCTTATTTTTAAATGTATACTTTGATACACACACACATACACACACAAATGAGGCCATGATCATGATCAAGGTAGTGAAAGTATTCCTAATCTCAAAAATGTTTATCTTATCATTTTAGCCTTTCTCTCTTTGACTCCTCAGACTTTTACACCAATCTTAGCCCCAGAGAACTACTAAACTTCTTTCTCATACCAAAGATTGCACATATATATATATATATATATATATATATATATATATATATATATATGTGTGTGTGTGTGTGTGTGTGTGTGTGTGTGTGTGTGTGTGTGTTTGATATAATTTACTCTTTAATCACCAATTATTTTCAAATATATAAAAACTTTATAATAAAATCCTTAATGTGTTCATCTAAGTAATTAAGATGAATATTATTCATTCCTTTGGGTGTATTTATATATCCATGGTATCACTTTTCAACTGCCTTAAAGTCTTCCTTTATAAGTGAATCTTATAGCTTTATTTTTTCGGTGATCATTGCTGCAATTTTTTTGCACAGCATTTGAAATGTTTTTGCTGGGCACAATATTCCAGGATTAGTTTCCTCTGTCAGTACCTGGGAGATGCTGCCATATTGTCTTCATGCTGACATTGTTTTAGGCAAGAAGTTGGCTGTCATTCCTTCTGTTTGATGTAATGTTATTTTTCTTCTTCAAGCTACTTTTTAAGATTTTCCCTTTACCACTGACATCATTGAATTTAATTGTTACATGTCTTGGTATAACTTTCTATAAGCTTCTTGTGTTTGGGGTTAATTGTGCTTCTTAGGTTTATGAGCTTATAGTTTTCATAAAAATTTGAAACACTTTGATTATTATTGCATTAAATTTGTTGTCACTTCTTTATTTTCAGGGATTTCAGATACATGTTTTAGGTCATGTAAAATTGTTCCCAGATCGCTGTTAGTTGTTTCATTTTCTAAGTTATGTTCTTCCCTCTCTGGGAATCATTTAAATAGTTACTATGTCTTTAAGTTCAGTTTCCTGTGTTCATCTCACTCATTTTAAATCACAGATACTGTAGTTTTCATCTCTAGGAGTATGCTTTTGTTTTTATTTCTCTTGATGTTGACTTGACTCTTTGCAAATATGAAATGCAGTTAGTTTTGGCTGGAAACTCTAAGATTAGTGCTAATTTTCTGGGCTATGTTTATTTTTTCCATTAGGGCCATATTTATCATTTTATTTTGTTATCTGGTAGTCTTTAATTAGACTTTTACATTGTTAGGTACCAAATATTTCACTCCAACATTTCTGAGTTTTAACTTGAGACTTAATTGTTATAAACAGTTTGATCCCTTTGCTTCTTAGGTCTTTTGAAATCTTCTCAGGTGAGATCAAAGAAGCATTTAATCTGTTTCACTTTTGAGTAGCATCCTTCTGAGTCCTCCACTCCATGTCTTATAAATTATGCAGCCAGCTGGGCGTGGTGGCAAACGCTGGTAATCCCCGCGCTTGGGAGGCAGAGACAGGAGGATCGCGCAGGTTTGAAGCCAGCTAGCTGCGCTGGCTTACGAGACCCAGTTTCCAAATAAAAAGTATAAAATAGTTCTGGGAGTGTAGCCTGGAGCCAGAAGGGCTTCCGGGAACCCCAGTACCACCAAAAAAAAAAAAAAATTATGCAGCCAGGCATGATTCCTGCAGCACGTGTATGTCAGCTACCTCCCCGTCAAATTGTTCGGATGCTCTTTACCTGGTCTCTTGTAGTCTCCTTACACACATATGAGTGACCTACTGGGTACTCAAGGATAGACCTCTGTGCATCTCTGGCATTTCCTCTCTTTGTCTATTTCCTCTCTGCTACTATGTTCTGGGAGTCCAGTCATCTTGATCACCCCAGATTTTCATTTTTCTCTCCTCAGGAGTATTTTCCAGGCTTTCCTGGATTTCTATTCCCTATAGTTAAGCCACTATGGATATCAGTGTGGAGATTCCTGAGAAAGCTGGGAATAGATCTACCATATAATCCAGCTATACCACTCCTGGGTATCTTTCCAAAGGGGTTGAAATCAGAGAACTACAGTAACATATGCATACCCTTGTTCATAGTAGCACAATTCGTAATAGCCAAAATATGGAACCAACCCAGATCTCCATCAACTGATGAATGGATAGTAAAACTTTGGCAAATACACACAATGGAATTCTATTCAGCCATAAGGAAGAACAAAATCATACCATTTGCAAGAAGATGGAAAGACCTGGAGAACATTATGTTAAGTGAGATCAGCCAAGCACAGAAAGAAGGGACTTATATTTTCTCTAATATGCCCAAACTAGGGAGCATTGGGGATACCAGAGGGACTCCAGATAATGAAGGGGAAATCTCAGCAAAGCTAGAATGGAAGGGTAAGAGAGGAAGAAGGCTGAGGCTGATTAATGGAGGAGCTACATCTGAATATGTGTAAAAGTGTGAATATAGTAGCATGGTTAATCTGGACACTCATTGTTGGAGGGGGGAAGAGAAAACGGGGTGGGAGGAGAGGGTACCAAGCACAGTTTAAATGTATACCATTTAAAAAAAATAATTGGGGAAATCTTAAGCCTTATCTTATGTCTTTGCCTACATCTTTTCTGAAGTTCATGATATTTTGTTGCCTGAAGCCCGGTGTCTTCCAAATAGTTGTTACAGAGATACTGTTTTTTTCTCTGCTTGTGTCAGGTGGCTGGGTAAATATGATTTCTGTTACTCTTTCTTGGTTGAAATGAAATCTGCATGATTCATTTTCTCTAACAAATAGCAAAATACATATATTTTGTCTTTTATTTTTTGAGTACCTTTAATTAATTAATTTATTTTTTTGGTGGTACTGAGGATGGAACTCAGGGGACTTCTACCTCCAGGCTACACTCCCAGACCTATTTTATATTTTATTTGGAAGCAGGGACTCTTAAGCCAGATGAGGCTGGCTTCGAACCTGCGCGATCCTCCTGTCTCAGCCTCCCGAGCGCGGGGATTACAAGCGTGCGCCACCACGCCCGGCAAGTACTTTTTATAATTTTTTAGAAAACCTAATTCTTATAAGTTTTAAATTTTATTACATAGTGTTTTAATATTCTCTTTTTAAACAAACCTGTTCCATATGCTATTACATAATATTTTTATTTTTTATTTTTTAATTTTTTTGTGAAACTGGGGATAGAACTCAGGGGCCTTTTACCTCTGGGCTAAACTCCCAGACCCATTTTATATTTTATTTGGAAACATGGTCTCGCGAAGTTGTTGAGAGCCTCACTAAGTAGCTGAGGCTGGCTTCAAACTTGGGCGATCCTCCTGTCTCAGCCTCCTAAGCGCTGGATTGTACATGTACGCCACCATGCCTGGCTCCAACATATTTTTATTTTTAGGTTAATTACTTATAAGCTCCATTTTATATTGACCAACCTTGACAGCATTTTATACATTTTATTTATTAACCTTTTGTTTCTTTTGATTATTTTTCTTGACTAACTTTATTAATGAATGCCATTATCTGTTGTTTTATTTCACCTATTTTTCTGAAAATTATTCATCCATTAATTTTCTGCATTTGGTAGGGGGGGGGAAGGATACTGGGGATTGAACCCAGGAGCAATCTATTTTCAAGTTACAAATCCAATTCTTCTTTATATTTTGAAACAAGGTCTTGCTAAGTTGCTGAGGGTCTCACTGGGTTGCTGAGACTGGCCTTGAACCTGCAATCCTCCTGTCCCAGCCTCCCAAATACTGGGATTGCAGGTGTGTGCCACTGCACCCTACTTCTTATCTTTCCTACTTCTCACTCTCCTTTTAAACTTTTTATTTCATTCTCTTTGTCTTTTACCATTTTACTATGCTTCATTTATTAATATTTATTATATATTCTATTAGTTCTACATTAATTTTAGTACAATCTACTTTTTCAGACATATACTGATTATGTTCTAATGACTGTTTTCAGTTTCAGGAATTTCTCCTTGGTTCTTTGCTAAAACTGCAAGGTTTATTTTTAAGATACCTCAGTATTTTCTTGTGCTTTTAAAACTTTATTTTATCTCTTTAATGTTAAGTCTTCTAATGACTCTCCTACGTTTTTGGTTATTATTTCACATTAAATGAGATTTTTCTTGCTTTTAAAAATAAGAATCCTTGATAATTTTTTAGGTATTTCTTCTTTGTGGTTTTATGTTAGCTTTTGGTGGGCAAAAATGGGAAAGGAGGGCTGTGGTGAAAGGGTGCCGGGGTCAACATGGTGGAGAGAAGAGGACTAAAGCTTGCTTCTGAGAATTCCAATAGTAGTGTTATCTGCCCTAAAGATTTAGGATCTTCTGATCTTACTTCAAAATCAAATGCTTTGTTCTCTACCTTCTAAAGATATAGAATGTCTTTACTCCCTGCTAATCAAAAATATAAGCGTTAGTGACATAGTGCAAACAAGTTGCCATTTCCAGGATAGCCAAGAATCCTAATCACCTGTGGAGCATGTTTCAAAGGAGAATTAAATTATTGTAATTCTAAAGGCCTCTGGTCTAGAATCATAAAAGTGTTAATTGCAACCTTTTTAAGCAAAGTCTTAACTGTTGAGTACTTACCCATGGGGACATTAAAAAAGAAGTCTGTAGTGGGTAATAAAAGTTTTAGTGCAAAAGAACAATCATTTGAAACCACAAAATGATCAAAAGTAAATTTAAACTGAGGATAACAGAACACTGAGGCAGGAGGATGACAGGTTTGAGGCCAGGGCCCAGTTACTTAATGAGTCTCTGTTTCAAAACAAACAAACAAACAAACAAACAAACAAACAGGGCAGGGGATTGCTCAGTGGTAGAGCACCCCTGGACTCAATCCCCAATACCACTTCCCCCACATCCCCACATATAACTCTGATGCTACCAGGAAAAGGGGATTTCTATTTGCTGCAGACCCTAAATTCGGTAGTAACGAACATTAGCCACAACTACGTCTTCTATTTACTCACGTGCTCATCAGCCAGTCACCCAGAGTCTCTGCTGACTTCCAGTGATTCTGCTGGCCTGCAGAGATGTTAGTGATCCAAGCAGAAAGGCTGCAGCTACTCTCTTAACTTAAACACTCCTTGTATGTTTCTGAATAAGTTAATTGCTTGTGAAATTATATATGTCTACTTCATTGTGTGGAATGAAGTTATTATTAATTATTTATCTTTTATAGAATTCTGACTATGCAATTTATTCCAGACACAGCCCCGTTTTCAGAACACACACATCTATTTTTTTTCTCTCCTTCCTCTGCCTCTGGTCTCACTTCCTTCTTCTTCCACAAACTCTACTCTGTCTTTAAGCCACACCATCTTTTACTTGGGTCTTCTGACTATTGCCCCAGATGATCCAGCTCTTCCCCCTGTATTTTCCTAAGCCCGAGCTGCTCTACTTCTCTTTTACAGGGTGAAGTTCTCATCATACTTCAAATGAGTTTTTCTTTTTTTATTTTTGTGGGTCGGGGGGTGGAAATCAGGGGCATTCGACCTCCAGGCTATACCCCCAGCCCTATTTTTTATTCTTTATTTTGAAACCGGGTCTCACTGAGTTGCAGAGGACCTCACTAAGTAGCCGAGGCTGTCCGTGAACCCTGATTCTCTGGTCTCAGCCTCCAGAATGCTGGGATTACAAGCGTGCGCCACCACGCCCAGCTCTGCATAGTTTTTATCATGGTCTCCTCGGTTCACAAATATCTATTAATACATGTGATCATGCAGAATGTTAAGGCATTTTTAATTGCATGAACATAAAAATGTGACTCAAGTCTTTGCTAAATTAATGATAGCGATCTCAATTATTTTGCATAGGCATAGATAACAGAGGTTCCTCGCCTTCTCACTGTAGTGGTTTCCTTCATTGACTAACCATGTCCCTGCTCTTATCTTATCTCTGAGAGAATCTCTCTCTCTCTCTCTCTCTCTCTCTCTCTCTCTCTCTCTCTCTCTCTCTTTGGTACTGGGAATGGAGCCCCTGGGCATTCTACCTTTGAGCTACACCCCAGCCCTATTTTTTGTTCTTTATTTTGAAACAGGGTCTCACTGAGTTGCAGAGGGGCTCGTGAAGTAGCTGAGGTTGTCTTTGAACCGTGATCCTCCTGTCTCAGCCTCCCAAATGCTGGGATTACAAGCGTGCACCACCATGCCTGGAGGATCTATTATTTAATATTCTCTTTGGTCACAGTGAAAGAGACATTAGAACAAAGCAGTTTTAATAGTTTAAGTCTGGTTGATTTGAGTTCAGAAGCTTGAAAACTACCAGGAGCCAGGAAACTGTAGGCCAAGAAATCATGACCAGGTTTGGGGTTTAATTTCATAGGTTTCCAAACGACTGGCTTAGTGCCTCCTTTCCAGAATTAAAAAAAATTACTCAGCATCCCTGCCCCAGGCACTTCTACCACCCCTTTATTTTTATTCAGTGTCCTTTGATTGCACAGGAGGCTGCTCCAGCTCCTCCAACCCCTCTGGACCGGTCCAGCATCCCACAGGGCAGTAGCAGCAACTTTGGGAATCTATGGCTTACTCAGTAAGAAACTGTACGCTTACAACAAAAAGCATTTATTTTCTTTCCTATGGATCTTTAATAAGCAGATAGGGCTCTGTTTCACACTGCATGCTTGTTGTTGGGTCAAGGTCTGCTTTCTGTGTCCTCTGAGTCCCTGACTGAAGAGAGCAGTGGCCACTGTGTGTGTGTGTGTGTGTGTGTGTGTGTGTGTGCAGGTGTATGTGTGTGTGTATGTGTGTGTATGTGTGTATGTGTGTGTGTGTCTGTGTGTGTGTATGTGTGTATGTGTGTGTATGTGTGTGTATGTGTGTATATGTGTGTATGTATGTGTGTATATGTATGTATGTATGTGTATGTGTGTGCATGTGTCTGTATGTGTGTGTGTGTGTGTGTGTGTGTGTGTGTGTGTGTGTGTGGTGGTATTTTAGGAGCTTCAGAGCCCAGCCAAACTACAGAATTACATTCAGGACATCTTCTAGTATCACATAAACTGTTCTTTCACTGGTTATAACAAATCATGTAGTGAATTCTTAAAATTAATGATAATAATACTTTGCTAGTAGTAAAAGGGCACCACCAAGTGAAGAGGGCATGTGTAAAAGTCCATTAACAGTAGTTCAAAGACCACTTTGCAAGAACTCTCACTGATGGTTAAGTTGGGTGAAACTAGCTTCCCATGTGCAATAAGAATCTCTTATATATAGTCGTGTCATGAAACTTATTTCTAATGATGCTAATTGGTTTCAAATTCAGTTATATCCTAAACTGGTTACTTTCCAGGGAAAATAAATCTCATATTTTTATAATAGAAGTCCCAAAATTCTCCTTTCAGGTATGCGTCGCTTTGTCACTAGTTAAGAATTTCTAGATAATTTCTTAAAGAAAGTTCTGCAAGCAGAGATGATTTTTTAAAGAAAATATATTGTCAGAAGCTAATACTTCTACTTCATAACCTGGTTGTGGAAAAGGAAGCACAAATAGGGATAACAACACAGGAACTGTTTGATGAACTGTTGTCTGTACACTACAGGGTTTTCATCAAGATGTGTTAGCCTCAAGTTGCTTTTGTTGCATCTACCATCTTTCTCCTTTTTAACTTTTCATTGGCGAGACAGTATTTGCAATTCATGCTCTAAATTAGTATTGAAGACACAATATTTGGGAAAGTGGGAAACTTCATCTCTACCTGATTAATGAAACTCAAAGGGGGAAGTATTGTGGCTCATAGCAAGTCAATCTAAGAGAAAATTAAATATGAAGTGATCTGACTTTTCTGTTAGAGGCAAGCAGTGTCTCTAGACAGAGAAAGAAAATAATTTCAGCAGTAAATCTCCATGGAGGCATTGCAAGTCACTATTTGACTTTTTTGTGATCCTCATACCCATTTGATTTAATCCAAAGATAATGCTACTTTGCTTTTTTATCCACTTGAAAATTGTCCACCTATTCTCTGGCTGAGCACAGAGTATGAACTTTTACACTGGAATGTATACGAACCACTAAACATTCACTGGGCTTTTTGAAAACAATCTTATTTTAGAGTAAAAAATGATTTTGTGTAGGACTCAAGCTGTTTTGGCATTTAAACAATGTGGATTATTCTATTATCTTCTCCAAGAAGCATTATCATATTTCTAGGTCATAAACATCAGAAATCATTTCTCCACAGTCTAAAATTCTTTTGTAGCTATAGTAAATATGCTCATTCGTACCAAAGTGCCAATTAATCTTGCACAATGTCTCAGGATATAAATATTTACTTCTCTATATTTTCTGAGGACTATTTCAGTCTGTGTATACACAGATCTAAATCGTTTCTGTTGGCAATCGTGTGGGAGAAAGGGGTGGATTTTCCAAGGCATTCTTGGGCAAACTAAGGGAAGCTGTGGTAGAATAAAACTGAGCATCAGAACCCTGTCAGTCAGCCTCCCTTTGTCTTCACAGACCCCTGAGATAATTGCTAATGAGAAAAACTTTACTGTAACTCACAGTTTTGATGGGTTTAGTTCCTGGTCATTGATCCCATTGCTTTTGCTTTGGGGACTGCAATGAGGCAGCACATCATGGAAGCATCAGTCATGGCTGCAGAGGAGAGAGAGAGAGAGAGAGAGAGAGAGAGAGAGAGAGAGAGAGCGAGCTGAGGTCCCAGCATCCCCTTGTAAGACACATGTCCAATGACCAGAAACCCTCATTGTAGACTAACCTGCAAGGTTCCCATTGTGTCTTATTATCATCACACACTGGGAGCCAAGTGTCTAGGACAGGGTCATTTGGGGAAAGTCCAGATTCACACTACAGCAAGAGTTGTATTTCAAAGTGTTGGTTGAGGGTGGCTGAGGTAGATGGAAGAGGATCTGAGCCAGCAGCTGAGAAAGCTCATCTGTGTTGCAAAGGCTAAGATGTAAGGTTGTTGGGGGTGGGGTGACAGCTGCAGTATCTCTCACCCTGGGAAAAGCATCTAAGAAGCACCTCTGAATACAAGTGACTCTGTGGCCTAGGACCCTGGAAACTCAAGTGGTAAATCTTAGGTAATAAAATAGAGAAGCATAATGCATGTTGCTGAAAAGGAGATAGATTGGTATTTTAAAATGTATACTACTGAAATAGAGCAAAATACATCTATGAACATCTAGTTGAATTTTCACAAGTTAAAAGCCTCAAAAAGTTTCCAAGGAGATTATTAATAGTTGATATATTGTAAAATAACCTTTTTAAAAGTATAGTGAGGTTCTCCGTGGTATTTACTAAATAATACTTTGGCCAATGTCAACCACTTATTTTAACAGATGTTGTTAAAACACATCATGAAATTCCTTGCTGTGCTGATTATAATTGATATATTATTGAAGATATTCCTCAGTGGATAATAAAGTATATTTCCTATGAGATCATATAGGCTCAGGAGAAATTTTTTTGTTAGCAGGATCAAAAATAGCTCTGCTCTGTCTATACTACTAGTTTATTTTTGCCCTTGAACACTTATTTAAAAAATTCCTTAGTGACTACTATATGTTAGCTGCCATGTTAGGTTCTGAGGATATGGCAGTGACTAAGTAAAAAAAAAAATCCTTTCAGGGCATGGTGGCACACGCATGTAATCTCAGTACTTGGGAAGCAGAGACAGGAGGATTCGTGTTCCCAAACAGCTTCAGCTATTTAGTGAGGCTCTCAGCAACTTCATGACACCTTGTTTCCAAATAAAATATAAAATAGGTCTGGGAGTATAGCCCAGAGGTAGAAGGCTGCTGGGTTCCATCCCCAGTAACACACACACACACACACACACACACACACACACACACACGCACACACACTTTATCCATCTTATATTGGATATTGAGGGAGGTGAAATAGATAGGCAACAACAAAAATTAATAGATATAGTACTCCAGGTGATAAAAAAATTCTCTGGAGAAAAAAATAAAAAGGAGGATGAGGATAGGGAAGGGATGGTTCCCATGAGGCATAGCTGAGATAGTGATTTTCAAGTTTGAGCTTAAGGACAGGTGGCATCTATTCCCTGACTCTCAGGATGTCAGAAGAGAAAGCTACATGGATATTTGGGGCAGGGCTTTGTGGGCAGCTGGAGGATCAAGTACAAAGGTCCCGAGGTAGGTATATGAGTGGAAGATTTGAGGAACAGCAGGGGCAAAAGATGTCTGTGCAGAAGACATATAGGGGAGTGGGCAGGGTCAGAGGAAGTGTCTGTCCCAACCCTGCCAGCAAACAGAAAGCACTAGTCATTTTTACTGAGGATTTTTTTTAAGAAAGATATATTTATTTGATTGGACATTGGAGCAACAGGAGACTGACTAGTAAGGGGTAAAGAGTGCTTTAAAGATGAACAGAAAACAAATAACAAATCTAGAGAGAGAAGCTCCTGCCTGTACGACCAGAGGAAGGAGTGAATCAGGAAAGGGGCAGAGAGCTAGATCTCATGGGTTTACTAAATTTCTAATGTTTCTAAGATGCTCCTCTGTTTAATAAATTTCTGTGGTCAAAATAAAAAAAAGTGGCCTCCTGCAATAGAGTTTAAAAGGTGGGCTGTACTGAATTCCACACTACAGCTCCAGCCACTGCTAGCTTCTCTTCTTTTTGCTGGTACTGGCGACAACCCAGGGGCGTTCTACCTCTAAGCTACACCTCCAGCCTGTTTCTTTTTTTAAGTTTTAAACAGGGTTTCACTAAATAATTGAGGGTCTTGCTAAATTGCCAAGGGTGTGTTTGAACCTGTGATCCTCCTGTCTCAGCCTCCCAAGTACTAGGATTGCAGGCATGCACCACCACACTCAAGCTTAATTAAGCTTCTTAATTAAGAAGCTTAGTTTTACTTCTTAATTATTTCAGACAAGATACTTAACCTCTCTGTACTTCAGTTACCTTATCTGTAAATAAAGATGCTACTATTTAGTTACAATTAATAAATAGTTGTCAGAATTAATAAATTAATCCTTATAAAGCACTCAGAATGATGCCCGGGGTCTCAACAGAAATCATTCACTGTTAACTATTATTGGAGAGATATCATGATATTTTTATGCTTAAAATGAACAGATTTTATGGTCAAAACTATTAGCTAGATATGATGAATCTTCTGAGAAAAGGCATACTCATTAAGTCCCAAAACAGGGACCAGTTCAACTTAATGGAAAGTTGATTGAAAACAGCCACTCTTTCTTCCAACCAATTAGTGGGAGGGAGTGTGAGAGTCTTCAGGGATACACGTTATGGAAGCACTCCCTTAAATTCTTTCCAGGGGTAGGCTTCAAGAATGATAGTTTCTACTTGTACCCACTGCGTTCAAAAGGGAGGAAATGGGGTGAGATGATATGGCTCTTTGTCCTTGGCAATGGATGGGGGGAATAGTGTCTGTTCCAGAAGGAGGAAGGCTGCAGAGCCATGAACCCTGGGCTCAGTCTCTTAGAAGGAATAAACACTGAACACAAGTGCATTAGCCCTTCCCCATGCCTTTCCAATCAGCCCTGCAAAAATAAACAGTTTATACATGCAGAGTAACCCTAGAAGATCCCCTCACCAATTATTTTATAAGTATCCTTGGAAGACAAACACATTTCCCCGGCCCCTCTGATGGAGGCAGCCATTTGTCTGCCATGAGTTATCAGAGTGGGATGCTAGCCTGCTTTTTCTGGGGCCTCAAGGACCAGAGCTATTTTGGGAAACAGAGGTTTCTGTATATCTACCACCCACTGGCAAGTTTCCCTCTTGACAAAGCCCCCTGCCTCTTCACCTCAGTGAGGTTTTCTGCTCATCTGAGCATCCTGTGCTTGTCCACGTTGGTAGGCGGGGGGTGAAGCCTGGCAAGTAGTGGTCCATTTCATGTCCTGTTCTGCTCGAAGCCATAACAATACCCACTCGCACTGAACACAGTCTATATGCCTGAGGCTGCCCGATTTGATTTAACCCGTGTTGATATCATGCATCATGGGTGTTGTTAACCAACCCCTCTTTCAAATGAGACAGCTGACCCCAGGACTCCAGAGCAGGTCAGCCCACAGCATATCTCTGAAACTTACTTATCCCACTGTCATGATCTTTCTACGGTGCCATGCCTGATTTCCTGTGGGCACAGGTGGCACACAGTTCATGACTGTCACGCGCTGAGTATGGCTTCAAGGGATAAAGGAATACAAATGTCACAGGGAGCCATCTGTATTTCATGGATGAAATAAGGAAACCAAAGTTCATTTTAATAGGCCAGTTATCGAAGGTCACATAGCTAGAAGTGATAGGTCAAATAGTTGAACCCAAGTCTCCTTCCAAAGCCCATGCCTAATATTGCTGCTGTTACTCAACCCAAGAATCTTTCTAGCCATCTCAACTTCTCCAGTTTTACCACAGGCAATATCTGTGTGTCTGAACTCAAATATTTCCCCCTAAGAAATTCGTTTTTCTACTTTTTCGGGCAGAGTTAATATGTTCATATTTTTTCAACATTTTCTTCTTTTCTTAATCTAGGAGCTAGGAGTTGGTTTTTTTTTTTTTTTTTTTTTTTTTTTTTTTTTTTTTTTTTTTTTTTTTTTTTTTGGTGGTGCTGGTGTTCCTGGAAGCCCTTCTACCTCCGGGCTACACTCCCATACCTATTTTATACTTTTTTTTAAAAAATTTGGTAGCAGGGTCTCTTAAGCCAGCACGGCTGGCTTCGAACCTGTGTGATCCTCCTGTCTCTGCCTCCCAAGTGCGGGGATTACAAGCGTGCGCCACCACGCCCGGCTCAGGAGTTGTCTTTTAAAACCTTTTTCTTTTATAATTTAAAAAGTTTGTATAGAATCTTTTCCTTTGGAAACACTCAATAAGGAACTGCCATTCATTCAAGATCATTTTATCTTTGGTTAATATATGCTTTTAAAGTCCTATAAGGTTTCAAAGTTTTATATAGACTCTGTTAGGAAGGTCTAAATTTATTTTTATGGAAGATGGGATATGTATGAGTTCTGGACTAAGAACCTTGAGGATCTATTAGGCCTTGGGATGAGACAAATACTTTGTTTCTGATCTGAAAACCTTTGTATTTTTTACCCTCCTGATCAGTTATAGGTAAAAGTAAACTAGGTCGAAAAAAGAAATATTGGGATTATTAATAGGTGATATTACATCAGAAATTATATTAGAGTTAGCTGAAAAAGTAAGATGAAAACTCATTAGTTACAGAAATCCTGCTTGGAAACTTCTTCATAGAGAGAAAGGCTTCTCTTAATCTAACCCAAGTTACAGCCAAAGGCTGGATCGAGGCTCTTTTATGTGTTCTTAATACTACTCAAAATTAAAAATTGATACTAACTGAAAATTAGCTTAACACCTTTAGAGTTGACACTACATAAAATTCTTTTATGTAGCTGACTTACATGTAGTGTATGTGTGTGTGTGTGTGTGTGTGTGTGTGTGTGTGTAGTAGAAAATCTTCTGAGTAATATTTTAAATGTTCAAATCTACCTTTTCTGTAAATCCACTAACTTGAGGTGAAAAACAAGCTAATTATAGTCTACAGTTAAAATGATACCAAATAAGAAATCAAGGAAGTTGGTTCTAGTCATCAAATCAGTAGTGACGTCTGCTCCTTCTTAGTAAATAGGGACCTGCTCTTGAACGGTCTGGCCCAGGAGCTAGTGCCAGGTTGAAGGCATCTCATCTCCTTGCTCCACAAATGGCAGCTACTTCTTGACCACTTATTGGACCTTCTCAACCCTCATTCTGTCACTTGTTTCCATCGCTGGATCGTAACTCCAGCACGTAATAGCTAACAATTGCCAGACTCTAACCACATGTTGCTGTATTCTTTGAAGCATTTTTAGGGGCTCATTTCATTAAGATATCTTAAGACCCCTTTCTGCCAGTTAATACTTACAGCTACTTCACACATGAGGAAGTAATGACTCAGATAGTTGAAGTCACTTCCAGAGTTAACTACTAAATCCCTAACTATTAAATAGATTTGAACAAAATTTGAGATTAGAACGTCTAGCACTAGAGTACACTCTTAAGCTACTAGGCTATACTGCCTAATAAGTAGTTATTAAATGACTGTAGTATATGTTAATATGTTATATTTAGATATATTCTGTGCATTCTATTTGGTTATATTTGTATTGTTTATATTATAAATACACTATTCATATGTTATAGATTTATTATATACAAAGTCTATTAACATATTTGTCATCTTAATATTTGTTAAACATATTACACACATATATAAACATTTGTGACACAGAAATGTATAATTATCCCCCAAGTATGTATCAAGGTAGTATATTTTATATTGTTATATTTGGTAAGTGTTAAGTGAATATTACCTTACTGACATATCTTGTGTAATATATAAATATTAAAACTAATAGTTTGAGTGACTGAGAGAGTGCACAGTCCCAGGGGTCAGCTCAGCTCTTTTCTCTTTGGTCTCCCTCACCTGCACCTGTGACGCTGATGTCAATTGACTCAAAGGCTCACTCATTCTGGTTGCTTTTAGAAAAAGGATGAGGTGGAAGCATTTATATTCCTACCAATAAACAACTTTTGGTTCCCCAGTTCCTGAAAGAACACATACTTTTTACGATGGTCACCAGAGTTCTTTTTCTTGAGGACGAAGCTTGTTTCTATAGGACCTTCTGGACTCTGAAACAGTTTGCTTCATTCTCCACACAGCTTGGCAATGATCTGCAAGACACAGGTAGCAGCTTCACAATTACAGTCAAATATATTTGTCTCAAGAAGCAGTGGAATATTTGGCTGAGGATAAAATGTGTCTTTCCACAGGAGAGCTTCTGTATGTTCTGCCTGTAAAAAAAGACATATACTAATCTTTCATGCAATAAGACACATATCATATGTCATTCACCTTTTATTTTGGAAACAAATCGATAGACAAAAGAAATCCCTCCATTATCATTTTGATGAGAAAAAAAATCTACAGCTGTGATCCGACAATAAGCTGTAGAGTAAGACAGGAGTCTGGGAACATCCACTGTGTTTAGTCAGATTGTGAGATTTGGGCAACATTCCCAGATTGGAAATTGGAAAGGAGCTGACCATTAGAATGAAGGAATAAGAGCCCAGGATTATATTTTTTCTCATCCAGGAACCAACATAGAGAAGTGTTCAATGAAATAACTCCAGTTTGGATATGGGAGAATACACACACACACACACACACACACACACACACACACACTGTTGGTCAAATAAAGTTGTTTGTATTTATGCTGTTGCTTTAAGACCCCAGCCTTCAGCAAGAGCTTCCATTTTCCCAGAGCAGTTCAAATGAACATGGAATCAGAAACAGATGTGGGCTCCAGTGTATTATTGCACAAGGGCGAATGGGGCACAGGGAGGGAAAGGAGGGGGAGGTGGCAGGGACCAAGCAAAGGGACCTTCAGCAGCCCCAGGACTCTCATCACTCGAGGGGGTCTGAACTCCAAATTCCACCAGCCTGCACTCTGAAAATGAACTCCTAACAGAAAACAGATGGGGGAGGACCTGGAGTGGGGGAGGGGGAAGAGGGAGGTAGGCTGAGGAGCTTGTGGGTGGAGAGGGGAGTGAGAGCTGAGCTTGGGCTTATTAACATTCCTGCTGTAAGGAAATAGAAGCCCTTGAGAAGGTGATGGGAGCTGGGGCCAGGCGTGCCCAAGACACTTGGACATGGAATTCCCATTGTTTTTGCTCTGCTAAGAAGAACCAATGACATTCAGAAATTCTGAGAGCAGGCAGAATCAAGCCAGATTTTTGTTTTGTTTTGTTTTTTCCCTCTTTCTTTCTGCCTGGGAAACATCTCATACAAACACACCACTTGCTCTTGCAGATGCCAGTAGTCCTGATAAATCAAACTGACTGGAGTCAGCACAGCTCTCATGCTACTTTCCATAAGGGCTTTGTCTGAGCAGAGACATGCCAAGGAGCGTCTGCAGCGGGGGAGGAGGGAGCTGGTCCAGAGCAGTCTGGACAATAAGACCTCCTCGGCCTCTCCAGCCTGGGAACAGAGCTAATTCACTCCTGTCTCCTCTGGCTGGCCTGCTTATCTGAGATTTGACAGCTCCCAGATTTGAATGAACCTTTCCATTTTTCCTTCTCTCTCTCTCTCTCTCTCTCTCTCTCTCTCTCTCTCTCTCTCTCTCACACACACACACACACACACACACACACAGCTTGAGTGTCCTTCCTTAGTAGGCCAGAGGAAGATATAGGCAGCTATAGGATGATAGTGGATCTAAGGAGGTCTTGGGGATCTTGGGGGTCTTGCTATGTTGGGGTTTCAGTGCACTGAGCCAGAAAGACACCACATTTTGTGTGGATGTTATTTGGCCCTTGTACTTGTTGGTCAAGACTACTTTTAACTGTTCTTGGAGGGACTCATACTATATAACCGTAAAGTAGTGGTTTTCAATGAGAGAATGGAATTGGAGAGAGATATTTGGGAATGTCTGAAGACATTTTTGGTTGTCCAAGTGTGAGAGGGATCACCACTATATTCTGGGGTAGAGGCCAGGGATGCTGTATTATATCATACAGTTCACAGGACAGTACCTCACAGTGGTGAATTCTTTGGCTAGAAATATTGATTATGTCTATGTAGAGAAAAATATTATAACACGCAGCTCCTAATCCCTGGGACAATTTGAGGACAAAGATGGTATAGATATATAAGATACAAAGATTTTTTTTATGATACTGGGGATGGAACTCAGGGGCATTCTACCTCCAAGCTACACCCCCAGCCCTATTTTTTGGTCCTTTTTTATTTTAGAAAAAGGGTCTCACTGAGTTGCAAAGGGCCTTGGTAAGTAAATGAGCCTGTCTGCGAACTGGGATCCTCTGTTCTCAGCCTCACGGATGCTGGGATTATAAGCGTGTGCCACCATGCCCATAAACAAATATATTTCTTGGATATCATTTAATGTTTAAATACATAGCCCCCCTAAAAATCTTTATGATGATGATATGGTAAAATAATAATAGCTATTGATTATATTGTGATATATCTCAAACATGATTTTAAGCACTTTCACATCAATGAATTTGTTCCCCACCATCCAAAGTTTTGTGTTAGCTTTTTCTCACTTTGACCAAAATACTTGGCAAGAACAGCTTAAAGGGGGACATGTTTATTTTGGTTTATGGTTTCAGACTTTCAGTCCATGGTCAGCCAGCTCGGTTGCTCTGGGCCTGAGGTGAAGCAGAGCACTGTGGTAGACAGAGGTGGCAGAGGAAAGCTGCTAAAAGCATGGAAATGGAAAGGAGAGAGAGAGAAGGAGACAGGGAGGAGAGAGAAAGAGAGAGGGAAGAAGGGGCTGGGGAGAAGGTAAGCCCTTTCATGGTATGACCCCAGTGACATCCTCCAACTAGGTCCCACCTTCCAGCAGTGCATTCATTCAGCTCTTAATGAATTAAGTAGATAAATCCACGGATGGGGTCAGAACAGGAGGATCCTGTCTTTGTCTAACAGCCCACCTCTGAACCCGGCTACTCTCAACCATTGAGCTTCTGAGAGACATTCCAGATCCAAACTATGGAAAGCTTTAAAGATAGGTAAGATTACCTTCTTAATTTATAGAAGTGGAAACTGAAACACAGGTAGGTTTTGTAATATGCCTGAGGTCGCGCCACCAGTGCTGCAGTGTTGGGGTCTGCTCAAACTGCCTGACAGAACTTCCAATGAATTAGCTACATGTAGCGCCAAGCCCGTTGACATCTACACAACTGCCTGACAGAACTTCTGATGAATCAGCTACATGTAGCATCTAGCGCAGGTCTGCAGAACTGCCTGAACTTCCAATGAATGAATCTGCAACATGTAGCGCCGAGCGGATAAGGAGGGCGTAACTACTCTCCTTGCCCCCCGCTAGCCCAATTTGGTAATGTTGAGACTTACTGGCTCAAATAATGCTTCCGTGCTCGTGAACCCCTTGTGCATTGGATAATGATTGGCTGCAAGTTATGTGCTTTGCACATGCAAGGGTGACCTTTAGCTTGATAGGTTAGAATAGTTTTCTGTTGGAAATCCCCCTTGCGGCTTTTTGCTTTAAATTGGGTTGCCTGAGAGAAATAAATGAGATCCTGCTTGACATGTCTCCCGGCTGGTGTGTTTCTGTTCCAGCCGTTGGCACTCAACCTTCCTACTCAGCCCCCCGCTGACAGGCTGGACCCGTCAGTGCAGGGCCGGCTTTCATGGATGCAAATGCTCACAGCCCCGTTCTTGGAAAGACTCAATGTTAGGGTTAGGGATCTGCTGTTACTGTTTTAAAATCTTTCTTAATTTTATCCCTGAACTTGGCTTTTTTAGCTGAAGCCTGGTTGAAGACGAGTGTGCGTGCAAGTAGAGTATGTATGCATGGTGCTCATGGCTGCTGTCTCTTGTCACTCAAGTCATATGTAGTATTAATGATGTTCTATGAACATAGATCCAGTGATCCCACAATGCATGGGAGTTTGGGGAAACTCACAGCATGTCTGAGAGGTAAGTGACTAAGTAGGAAACTGACAGTTTCACACATTCTGCTCAAGCTAGAACTTGCATTGAACACGGGATAAGGGACAAGAGCGCCCAGATGTCCTGTCCTCCCCCTTCTTGCTCATACTGCCCTGGATCAGCCAATCATCCACATTTATTCTAGTGACAGAGAAGGAAAGAGAAAGCCAGGAGAAGCCTTCTTTTCCTTCCATCTTTTCTCATCAGCAAGCCCAAAGTGGAGGGGATGGGTGGAATAGGTACGCGTTGAGAAGTGAGTGAAAAGAGTTGAGTAAGTGTTTTACAACTTCCACTGATCTGATAAGAACTCTGAGCTGGGCATGGTGGTGCACGCTTGTAATCCCCGTGCTTGGGAGGCTGAGACAGGAGGATCACACAGGTTTGAAGCCAGCCTTGATGGCTTAAGAGACCCTGTTTCCAAATAAAATATAAAATAGGTCTGGGAGTGTAGCCCGGAGGTAGAAGGGTTCCATCACCAGTACCACAAAAAAAAAAAAAGAAGAAAAAAAAGAAAAGAAAAGAACTCTGCATGTCCAAGCTATGGAATATCAATTGTTTAATTGCAGCGATTGCTGTGGTTTGAATGTGTACCCTGAAAGTTCATGTGCTGGACACTGAATCCTCAATGCGGCGGTATTGGGAGGTCGGAGGAGCAAACAGTAGCTGTTTGTATCATGAGAGTTCTGCCTTCATGAGTGGACTCAGGACATTCTTAGGAGAGTTGGGTTAATTCCAGCAGGAGTGGCTTTGATTTAAAAGTCATGTCTTCTGCACACACTTGCTTCTCCCGTCTGCTTCTCTATCATGAGATAAAGCACCTTGAAAGTTCTGTCAGGTGCTGTCGTCATATTCTGAGACTCCCCAGCATCCAGAGTTATGACTCAAATTAACTTTTCTTGATAAATTCCAGTATGGTATTCTGTAAAGACAGCAGAAAGCCTAAAAGACTCACCTTTTAAAAATAGTGACTCTGTTGGGCGTGGTGGCACACGCTTGTAATCCTAGGGCTTGGGAGGCTGAGACAGGAGGATCGTGCAGGTTCAAGGCCAGCCTCAGCTACTTAGTGAGGCTCTCAGCAATTTAATGAGGCCCTGTTTCCAAATAGAGTATAAAATAGGTCTGGGAGTATATCCTGGGAGTAGAAAAGCCCCTGGGTTCCACCCCCAGTACCACACACACACACAAAAAAATAGTGACTCTGCCTACAAGTTAAATGCTCTTAGATTGGCATTCAAATGGATATTGCACGATAACCATATGAATGGCAAAGTTTGTGCTAGTAATTTACAATTTTAATATTTCTTGCTTAAAATGAGTCTGAATACATGCGACCTTTTGTGGCAGTTCTTCCTGAGTATTGGAAACTGATCTTACGTTTTTATTTTGAATTGGACTCTGTCAATTATACAGCTGGCTCTGAATGAGAGCTAGAAATTGAATCATGGCAGTATGGATGGCAAATCTGTGCTATTAGATATAAGAATGTCTGTTATGACTCAGGATACAATGTGATACAAATGAGCTGAAACTGAAGAGGAATTTTTTCCTTCCAGGATACAAATGTCACTTTCTGAGTGGTGAGAATGATATTCAATTTCTCAAAATTGCAATTGTTGGTCTTCATGAGTGATGCATCTGCCCACAGGTGTGCTCCTGAGTGGCATCCTCAAAAGTGTCTAATGGAACTCCTACACTCCTATGTGCCTCCCAGTGGTTTGTAGGTTTCATTCTCACATTTTCCACTGATCTGGGTGATAATATTGGTAAATTTACTGATCTCTGTGATCTATATACTAGACATTTTACATATCTTAAAGAAATCTCCACATCCTTACAAGCTAATCTCTCCGTAAATGATGAGTAAGATCTCCTAGAAGGAAGTTATAGAATCATCATTGGGACCAAGTCGAAGTAATGGACACAGCCCCTTCAGCGGTAAGAAGGCCTCCCTCACCTTGCCTCTGCTGGAAGGGTACCCATGCTCGGTTGTTGTCCGTCAGGTTTTCAGTTGAACATCTTTCGTTTGGTGAAATGTTATTTAAGATATTTCCTATGATTTTTTACATACCCAGAGAAAGTGACCTCTTTGGAGAGCTGAATTTTTAGAACTACTTAGTTTTTAGCTTTTTGGCTAAAATTGAGCTTACTTAAACAACTTCTAGAACTCATCGAGTCTTGCTCGACAATGTTTTGTTGAAATAAGAATAGCTAACTTAGAAATATTTCCTCTGAGGGTTCAGAGTTTTAAGTGAAGAAATTCTCAAATGGGACATAAGCTTGGAGCATTTTGATGTTTTGGCCATATCACTGTTCTTATCCTAGATGTAAACATGCATAAAATTATTTAACTTTTGCTTTCAACTCTGTTTTATATATTTTTAAAAATTTTATTGGTGCATGGTAGTCATTCATCTTAATGGGATAAAAGACTTGTGTACATACATGTACGCATCACCCAAATAGCCCTTACCCCAATCCCTACCCCATTTCCTCCCCATCCCTCCTTTTCATGCTTGACTTAGTGATTGACTTTGATATGTTTAAGTACATCATGTGCTTTCAACTCTTTTAAAATTCCTTTTAAAGGCAAACGGTTAAAAGAGATAATTCTAAGAAAATTTGACGTTATACATATTTGTACACTTCACATTGCTAAGATGATCCCATTTGTTTTTAGGAATTATTTTTCAGCTTTTGATATAGTATGGAACTTTATACACCACTAGCCTCCTTCGATTCCATGACTGACCGTGCTCTACTTCCAGACCCATACCTAGAGCTTTGGCTCATCAGAACACAAGATATTGGAGGGGGATGAGAGAGAATGGTGAAGATGGTGGTACTTTATACACTTCAAAGAATACATTTATCACAAATTTTCAGGAAAAATATTTCAAAATATTTAGCCATTTGATGCATGATTATTTTTAAATGTAGACTTCTATGTATATCTTATGTAATATTAGCTCTTTGACTTGCTTTGATTTTCACTTTTTGAGTCAGTTTGTGTAACTGAGCATAGCAGAGAGGTCATATAGCCTAAGGAGACATATATAGCTAATTATATATGTCTATAAAACCTCCTCTTGTTATACATATATTACCTTCTTAAAAAATAACTTGGGTAGCCGGGCGTGGTGGCACACGCTTGTAATTCCTGCACTTGGGAGGTAGAGACAGGAGGATCATGCAGGTTCGAAGCCAGCCTCTCTGGCATAAGAGACCCTGTTTCCAAATAAAAGTATAAAAATAGGTCTGGGAGTATAGACCGGAGGTAGAAGGGTATCCAGGAACCCCAGTACTGCCATAAATAAATAAATAAATAAATAAATAAATAAATAAATAAATAACTTGGCTACATTTATCTAATATCTTCTAACTTCATTCTCCTCATCCATAAATGATAATAAAAGTAAACAATTTATTCCACAGGGCTGTTTAAAGATTACATGACAGAAATGCAAATTGATTGGCACATTAAAAATGTTCAATAAATTAGTGAATGATATTTACTGCATGTAGGCTTTGAGTGTTGATATAAGAAAAATGATATTGCTAGTTATTTCATTCATAAATTAATGAAATGTAATGAAATATAATATAATGTGCTAAAATTTATCGTCTCTGCTGATAACCAAAAAACTACCATACCAAAACACAATTGCCAAAATACTACAGCTATTTTTTTTCTATTTTTGCAGTACTAGGGATAGAACCCAGGGGCACTCTACCTCCAAACTGCACCCCTAATCCTATTTTTTATTTTGAAACAGGGTCTTACTGAGTTGCAAAGGGCCTCACTAAGTAGCTGAGGCTGTCTGCAAACTGTGATCCTCCTGTCTCAGCCTCCCAAATGCTGGGAATTACAAGCATGCACCACCTTGCCCGGCCTTATAATAAAGCATATTTTATCTTTCATTTATATTTTTGGAAAATGTTTCCATGACTTGATTGGTTTGATAGGAGAGACATAGAGTTTAGGTAAAGCCAAGGAACCTGAAAAGAAGAGCTCAGGGTGATATCGCATAATGATGCTTGAATACAAGCATAGCACAAGCAAATTAAATCATAAGGCATTTGATTGCCTTCGGTAATATTATGAACATAAAATCATGTCATTAATTTGTTCATTCCCTTACATATGTAACTTATTGTGCAAAAATTCTGATTTTTCTATGACTTTATGTTCTTTAGAATATATATCTTCAGATTAGAGCTAACTCTTATTTTGGACCCTGGACACATACATTTTCTAAAGGTCATCATTACTTTATATCTATGGCATGCAGCTTGAGAAGGACCACAGGAAGCACCGTGTAGAAACTGAGTTCTTAACCTTGTTTATCATTAGTCCAGAGACAGCCTTTCTCTAGATCACATGGAAACTCAAGCACTGAAGTCGGTGCCCCCTCCCCCTGCACATTCACAGTCTTGCTGAATCAGCTGAACTATGTGGTGAATTGGAGGCAAACCGGCTACCTTGTCAGTCCCACATCAGATAAATGATACTATTTATGTCAAAATGAAATCCGAGGCTGAGAAACTAACAAAGAAGTTTCCTTGAAATTGCCCTTCTGTTTTCTTTAGAAGAAGGGAGGGGCCAGTGATTGGGTCTGGTATTACACTGACCTCACCAGAGAGAGCCACTCCGGCTCCTGGGGCGAAGCTGGGTATCCTGCAAGTCAACACAACCTCCAGGCATATTTCACAACTGGCTGTTTCCTGGTAATCAGCCTCACTCTGAGGACAGGGCAGTGGACAAGTTCAAACAGGAGAATAGAGCCCAAACTCGGTGTGAATTTCTTCTAAACCCTTTTAAAGAAAGCTAAGAATCATACCAATGTTAAGAATATTTTAGAATGTTTCCTAGGTTATTGGAAACGTACTGTGAACAGAGTATTTAGTATGACCATGCAGTATAGATTATACAGTATTAACCATGCTATGCGTTCCTAAGTCTACATTTTAAAAGGTAAAGATAATAATAGCTTTCACATATCAAGCACCTCCTATTATTTTAGATACCTTATTCATATGACTAAATGGATCCTCATTTAGAGGGGCTGAGAGTTTGCAATACTTCTTCTTTGCAATTGTCAAATAGGAGTTCTGGAGATGATAAGGATAGAAGGGAGTAAAATAATTTTTAAGCCACCCACAACATGACTGAAAGGTTAGGGAGGTGGTATTGTGTGTAAGCACCTCAGTGATCATTAAAAATACGCACACACCTTAAGTGATATTGGCAGAGGAAAGTGTTATTGATTTGTAAATGAAAAGGATTTCACAGAGACAAATTGTCATCCTGGACTGAATATTTCCAAACTTGTTTCTCCCTAAGGTTTGTGAAGTGAGCCCTAGGGAAGCCTGTATCCATGCTGTTTTCTAACCAGAGCTGGCTAAGTGGGCATGTTGTGAGTCAGAACTATCTAGAGGGGCTTCCTGAAACCTCATAGTCCTCCTGGTTGATAAGACAGATTCTAGGCCCTTGAGTGGGAGACAGAACTGAGTGTGTTATTTTTACTGAAAGGCTTTGGAGGAACCAAAGACCACTCAGTTATAATTCACACGTTGAACTCCATAAATATAAAGCTTCATAGGACAAAGCACTGATTCACTCTTAAGTCTCCCTTCCCAGCTTGGAGGGTGGGCTTTCACTAAGCCCAGGTGAGCCTCTTCATATGAGTCACGTTCTTCATCACTCACCACTCATGGCCACCAGAAAACCTTTCCTACGAAGCCCAAAAGCCCACTGGAAGAACTGCATGTCATGTCACCCCTGAGAAAGCCACATGGAACATCAGGCAGGGACTCGGGCACTTTGGAGGACAGATGTCAGATAATCTATGACAATGTAGGACTAGAATCCTAGAATAGTAACTTGATAGTCAAATATCATCTAGAATTAAAAGTTCTACTCATGTAGGACAGTTGGAAGTTATAATTTATATTTGTGTATGAGTGTGTGTGTGTGTGTGTGTGTGTGTGTGTCTGTGTGTATGTGTGTGTGTGGGTGTCTTTGTATGAGTGAGAAAGAAAGACAGAAAGAAAACATATGGCAGTTACATTTCTTTTCTCGTGTGTGTTACTGGGGATTGAACTCAGAGGCATTCTACCTTCAAGCTACATTCCCAGTCAATTTTATTTCTTATTTGGAAACAGGGCCTTGCTAGGTTGATGAAAGTCTCACTACTTGCCAACGCTGTCCTTGAACGTATGATCCTCCTGTCTCCACCTCCCAAGTACTGGGTTTATAGGCATGTGCCACTATGCCCAGCTTGGCAGTTAAATTTTTTCTTTTTTTAAAATCTGAATTAATTTTTATCCTGATTAAATTACAAAACACCCAGATTATAAAGTAGAAAATAAAAAGTATGGTCCATTAGTTGTTCCAGCACTGCTACAAAGAGATATAGTCAGCTTTTAAGTAGTAGGTTTCCTTAGGCAGTTGGAAATTTAATAATTTTGTGAGCTTTATAGGCCATTATTGGAAGTTCTCTTTTCATTTTCTTTTTTGAATATATATTTAATTATTACATATTAAATATATATTTATATATATACTTAATATATATAAATATATATATTTATTGGTGCATTGTAGTCATACATCACAATGGAATACAAGTCTTGTGAGGATATACAAGCACACATCATCCAGTTAGCCTTTATCCAATTCCCAATCCATTCCCTCCCCCTCCCTCGATCTCATGCTTGATTGGTGATTAACTTTGATACATTTGTTTACATACATCATGAGTTTTAAAGAGATTCCATCCTCCCTCCTCCCATCCCCTCTGATTGGTCACTTTAATTACTCCTCTATAGGGCCCTTTCTTCAACTAGATCTCCTCCTATTACCTATTTCTTCCTAGGTTTTGCATATTAGGGAAAGTATCTGGTTTTTTATTTTCGGTGATATTTCTCTGTGTATGCCACATTGCCAGTTATGATCCCACTCTTGACAGCCCTGGCACTGGCCTGGCCACCTGGCAGACTCTGATCCCAACCTCGCTGGCTCCAGCACCGGCCTTGCCTCATGGCAGGCCCTGATCCTTGCCTTGCTGGCCCCAGCACTGGCCTCACCCCTCGGCAGGCTCTGATCCCGGCCTCGGAGGCCCTAGCACCAGCCTTGCCTCACGGCAGCCTCTGATCCCAGCCTCACTGGTTTTGACACTGGCCTAACCCCTCGGCAGGCTCTGATCCCAGCCTCTGAGGCCCCAGCACCGGCCTAGTCTCATGGCAGGCTCCAATCCCGGCCTCACTGGTCTCAGCACAGGTCTAACCCCTCGGTAGGCTCTGATCCCATTGGCAATTACATTTCTAATTCCCAAAACCTCTTTCTTGCCTTGTGATGGTTTTTACATATAGCTTCCCAGTACTGATAAAAGTGCAATATATACACTTGACTTTTGAAGATATTGATCCGAATGATCTTAGATTTATTTTCTATTTTTAGACTGACTTTTTTTCCCTTTATGTACATGTGTGCATGCATGCATATATGTATTTATACATATGCATGAAGAGATGATGTCCTTACTCAGTGAATGACAATTGGATCAGATTTGAAAACTAAATTGCCTTTATAGAAATGCAAGGAACACTGATATTGATGTGATTCATAAAGCTCATACTCAACTTCTGATTTCTCAGATGACCTTCTCCCTGGTTTTAGTGGGCTCTACCTGGGCCCACTGTTTCTGGAGAGGTCTTCTGTCTTTTGGGCATGCTGGCACCTTTTCTGTACAAGGTTGCCTGGGACAACTCTGTAGTATACTAGGGCTCTTCCCACTGACTCCCATCAGCAAGGAAGTACTTTGTTATAAGTACTTATTAGTTATGTTAGTCTGCTTTCCAGAACTATAACAAGTGCCTGAGATAACCAACATATAAAGTGGGAAGTTTATTTTGGCTCATGATTTTGAAGGTTTAAGTCCATGATCAGCTGGCCCTATTGCTCTGGGCCTATGGGGAAATGATACATCATAATGGAAGCTTGTTGTGGAGTAAAACTATTTGCCTCATAGCCAAGAAGCACATGAGGAAAAGAGGAAGAGAAGGAGGTCCCACCATGCCCTTCAAGGGATGCTCTCAATGACCTAAAGACCTTCCATTACCCCTACCTTTTAAGGTTTTCATTTCCTCCCAAGAGCACCAATCTGAGACCAAGTTTTCTACATATGGGCTTTTGGGGGATACTTTTTTAACTTAGCATAAGTATTTCTATCCTTTCTTGTTAAATCCAAATATTATTTATATACATTAATATACTAATGTCATTGTATGATCTGATGACCACACAGTCCATAATTACAGTCCATAATGTATGTATGTATGTATGTATGTATGTATTATCTATCTATCTATCTATCTATCTATCTATCTATCTAGTATACTGGGGATTGAACTCAGGGGCATTATACGTTTGAGCTACATTCCTAACCTTTTTTATTTGTTTTGTTATTTTGCGGGTCTGGGGATGGAACGCAGAGGCATTTGATCTCCGAGTTACACCCTCTGCCCAAATTTTTATTCTTTATTTTGAAACAGGGTCTCACTGAGTTGCGGAGGGCCTCACTAAGTAGCTAAGGTTGTCCATGAACCGCAATCCTTTTTTAAATAAAAGTTTTAATTTGAAAAAGAATCTCTCTATGTTGGTGCGGCTGACCTGGAACTTATGATCCTCCTGTTTTAGTCTTCCAAGTACTGAGATTACAGTTGTGTACCACCTCACCTGGCTTCAAAAACACATCACATTTAATTTAATCTCTCAAATCCTATAAGTAACTGTTCAAGATAAGTGAACTAAAGGAAATAGAAAGGTATAGAAATGAATATAGAAAGGAAATGTCATTGTATGATCTGATGACCACACAGTCCATAATTAAAGTCCATTATCTATCTATCTATCTATCTATCTATCTATCTATCTATCTATCTAGTAGTACTGGGGATTGAACTCAGGGGCATTATACGTTTGAGCTACATTCCTAACCTTTTTTATTTGTTTTGTTTTTTTTTGCGGGTCTGGGGATGGAACGCAGAGGCATTTGATCTCCGAGTTACACTGCTGCCCCAATTTTTATTCTTTATTTTAAAACAGGGTCTCACTGAGTTGTGGAGAAAGAGATAGCAGAGTTAGTTCAGTCACAAAATATTGAGTCAAACCCTGATATCTTAAACTTCTAAGTCCACTCTGCCTCATCTTAGCATGGATCATGACTTTCATGAATCATCTATCCAACAAGTATTTATTGAGCACCTGCCATGGGAGTGGTACTGTTTTAAGTACTAGAGAACAGCAATGAAGATACAGAAGTAACAGTGCAGAACTTGCCTTCTTTCTCCAATAAAAAATCCAGATCAAAACTCTGTACTACACAGCCTCTGGCATTCCTAGCATACTGCTAAGCAGATCCTACTCTAACCCCATTACTAAGGATCAACAGTCATCTGTGATTTAAATTCAGTAGCTCCGATTTCCGATCGATTCCTTCAGAGGAGGATAATATCGTTCCCACAGGAGCCCTCAGATTTCCCGTTCATACTTGCCTGTGATTGCAACTTTCGGTGCTGCACAACCAGAAAAGTTATGAATGGTGCTTTCCCTCCTCCCCACCTCCACCTCCCAGCAGGAGCAGCTGTTTCCTATTATAAAACAGGCTGACAAGGTGCTGGTCTGGAGCAGAGTCTCTTTGGCAGGTAATTTTGATGAGGCCCAGAGGTAAGGGGGTGGGTGTCTCTGATGGGTTTCCGGTCCTGTTATCAGCTCGTCCGGCACCCCCAGACGTAGCTGCTGTCTGTACATGGGGCTGATTTCTGGCTTGGAGCCCATGCCTGCTGAGCACATCAGTCATCTACCAGAGCTAATCCATTAACTTTTTTCTACTTAAGCCAAGAGCCTGGACATGATACAAACATCCAGTTTCCCTCTGCCAGAGAATTTGATCCTTGAACATTGAGTAGTAACCTACAAGCTGTGGCAGGACACTCATAATTTGGTTTGTTTTTGTTGTGGTTTGGGGAAAGCAAAATAGCAATTCCAAACACAAAGAAATTAGTCTTAATACAGAAAATAGATACCATAAGAGAAAAACTTCCTTTCATGTCCAAGTTATCTGCAGAAAAGTGAATCTTACGATGGTTTTACACAAGGGCGTTTCATCTATGGCTTCAAACCAAACTTTATATTCATTCCTTTTGGTTTCCTGAACATATAGGTACTCTAGCAAAAAGGTTCAGTTAGAATCTTTATAGATCTTTATAACCTGAGTTCTGTTTTCCATCTTGACCTTTGGGTATTTCCAGAATCTGGTTTTCCCTGACATTCAACTTTACTGTTGGATACAACAAACATCTGGGGGGAAAAAATACAATTCAATTTATCATCAAGAGAGAAATTGTTCTGATCCTTAATTGGCTTTGCTATACTGGAGCACTTTCTTTTTGTGAAGAACACCAGATGTCAGGAGATTTGGGTACATAGTCCAACTCTGTGATTAATAATACTATTAATAACAAGACATGACAGAAGCATTTAACATTCAGTAGCATTTAACACTAACAATATTTATCAGGCCCTTCCTCCATGTTAATATGAACCAATGTATGCACGAAATATACATGATTTGATTTAAGCTGTATTACAATTCGAATGAAGCAGAGATTATCTTTATAATCTCTCTTTTACAAATAAATACATTGAGCCTTAGAGAGATTAAATAACTTGTGGGATGTATACCTAGGCTTAGCTCTCTCCTTCTATGTAAAGGAGGGGTGAGGAAAGGGGTTACAGAGCACATTTAGGAGTTTCCTTATACTTTGATGATCCTTAAAGGAAAAAAAGAAAAAACCCTAAGATATTGTGGAAGGTTCTAACATGTCATGTGTGTGTACACATAGCGATGATAATGATACTGTAGTGAATTTATAGAACTATATGTATTTCACAAAGCTTTTATTTCATTACAGTTGTGAGTTGAATGTGCCCCTCCAAAATTTTTATGTTGAACTTCTACCCCTCCCTCTAATATGGTGGCATTGGAAGGTGGGGCCTTTAGGTAATGCCCAGAGAATGGAGCGCCCATGACGGAATCCACGCTTTTACAAGAAAAGAACTGGAAAGCACCTCTCTCTACCCTCCCACACACCAATTAAGATACAATGAAAAGATAGCCATCTGAAGTCTAGGAAGAGTATAATCACCAGGAACCAGATCTCTGGCACTTTTATATTGAGGACTTCCATCCTCCAGAACTGTGAACAGTAAATATCTTTATGCCATCCTTTCTGAGATGTTTTGTTGTAGCAGCTCAAGCTGACTAGGACAGTTACCTTATTTGATTCCTATAATTAATCACCTTACTAAGATACAAGATGTACTACTATTTCTGCTTTGAAGATGAGAAGCTCAGAGGTTTACTTGCCCTGAGAGACAAGTACCTGCAGGTGTCTCCAAATGCTGCTCCAACCAGTATCCTCCCTTGGCAGTCTGAGTTCGTAGCCTCTGTGAATGACGAATTCTCTACAGGAGCTATTCTAATGGGAGTTTAGACTGCTTTAGCTAAATTCTTTTCCTCAAGTGGACACTTGCCTCAGAACTTTTTTCTGTCTGCAAATACCATGATGCAGGTTTCAAATGATGCTTACTGGGGCCCTGACTTCAGAACTGAGTTATATTAAAGATAAGGAATCAAAAATTAAGTAGACACTGTATTCATGCTTCTCTAGTGTTCATGAATTGGAGTATGGCCCTTTCCAGGCTCAGCAATGTAAGCTTTTGACAGGAATTCCTCCTTTCCTCTTTTCTGCTTAGATGTATAAAGAGCTCTCAGCCCCTCAGCCCTGGTTACTGTCTCTGCCCAGGAGAAATCCCTGCTGTATCAATCACCCATTAGAACATTACAGTAGTAGTTTAGTTCTAGACAGGACAAAGAGGCAGGTTGCGCCAGACATTCTGAGTGACTGCTATCTCCCTGGGTTCTGGCCAAGTGGCCTCTTTGGGTGAATGTTAGGAGATATCCTCCTCTGTTTCATCCGTAGCCTCCTTTTCCTTCTCTGGTACTAAGAATTAAATCCTGGGGCATTCTCCCTCCAAGATAAACCCTCATCCCTTTTTATTTTTTGGTTTGAAAACAGAGTCTCACTAAGAGTGTCTTGCTGAGACTCACTAAAGGTCTCTCTGAGAGTCTCTCTATGTTTCTGAGATTGTCCTTAAATCTGCGATCAGTCCTCTTGTCTCAGCCTCCAAAGTACTAGAATTACAGGCATGCACCACTATGCCTGGTAGGTTAGGTCTTTCTTTGAAACCAAAAGTTAGGGATCCAATACCCACCCTGATTATATGTTCATGCACATACTTAGCACTGACAAAATGTGGTGATTTGGGGTCATTAAGGCTTAATCTGAGTACTCTCCAACACTCTCAGCATCTTGGTCCTCTTGGATATGAGAGAGAGAAAGAGTAAGCAAGGTAAGAAGCACAGTGCTTGATGGGCCCTCTTCCTGGACAGCTTGAGAAAGCATTCTTTCTCTCATCTCCTCCTGCAGATGCTCAGACACTAATGAGGGGATCCCCGCTGAACACACATCAGCATCGTGCCTCCCTCATCCTCTGTTTTGTCTCTTACTCCACAAAATACTTCACTTTTACTTGTGGGTCTGACCCGTGATCTCAAATTCAGAGCCATAACACATTTAATTCTTCAGGTTCTCCTTGAACTTGAAGAATTAAATGTGTTTACATAGTCGATGGGGTTTACATAGCCCATGGGGTCCAGTGACACAGAGCCTTTCCTGGATGGGGTTACTTCCTTTGTAATCCATCCCCTCTGCTTTGACACTGAGTCCTCAGGGAAATGCTCTTCTTGATCTTCATAGACCTGGGCCTAAGTGGACAAATTGTATGTCGTCCCCAAATGGCCCCCTACCCTGGAGGAATGAGCAAAACAGGGTTTTGCAAACACCCACACTTCTTTCACACCCCAGGTTCAAGTTCTGGCATATCTGACTCATCCATCTCTTTCTTCTCTAGAGATCTATCAAATGAATGCCAGGCAGTTAACTGTGTGGGAAGGGTTGGGTTGAGACTAGAAAAATATATGACAGATTTTTGCCAGTGATAAGGATAAAAGTGGGGGACACTTTGAGACTTTGAATTGTAAGGGGTCATCGGACCATTAATTGGTGGAACGCACACATACTCACAGACAGCGGCATCCTAAAGAGCTAGTCTCTCTACTTACTAGTTCTTTTGCCCATGACCCTTCATCATTGTCACTTGTCCCTGCATCTTTGTATGATATTATAATTAGTTATATTAATAGCATGGAAACTAGACTTAAGAAAACCAAAGAATGCCACTCGAAATGCACTCAAACTTACAGGTAATTTAAACAAGCCCAACATCTTCAAAACATCTATCCCATGGGTACCTTATATTTCACAAGTTGAAATCCAGTTTTTGATTTCATAAATCTGGAAATTCTATTGGTAGTAAGAAACTTAATGAACTGCTCAGGCCTTAGAGTCAGAATAGTCTGAATTCAAATCCTTACCAACCATGGGTTTTTAACCTTCATCTCTAAAATAAGAAACAATAAAATAGCACTGATCTCTAGTGTTAAGGATTGAACGAGGAAGTGGCTAAAATGCTCAGTAAATGCCTCATTATTGGGGTTAATAATATTATCATTATCAGAATTCTCACCATCAACCAACCTCCACTTTTGGTATATGTTAGTCAACACCAGAAGTCATAGTTGTACCAAACTTTATCCACCCTAGAGTTGACTAGCTCCAGTGATAGGATCTTACTACTTCCTGAGATTCCAAAATAATTCCTCAAAAGTTGTGATTCTTATTCTTAATTTGAGGCCAATCTCCTCCAATTTGTAGATTTTACTTAGAGAGCTTGGGACCAAAGAAGTCAAGCCAGAGACAGTCCTCCCAGTACCCAAAATAATCTGTGTTGATGGATTTCCTTCTCGGTGATCACCAGCATGAGGTGGGCAGGTGCCTCATAAGTCTACTGCCCTGCTGTATATATGCCATCTCCTAAAGGTCTCTTTAAAGTCCCTCTTTAATATTATAGGTCTAGAAACCCTGGAGTCTTCAATAGCTTACTGAATTTAGGCAATTTTATTAATAAAAAATATAAAGAAGGAAACAAATGTTGATTAATAAACACCCACTTATCCATCATCAAAATGTAATAATTATATATTTTTATATTTTTTTCTAGACTTGTCTAAAGGCAAAATAATCTTATAGAAAAACATGAGTCCACTAGGATGCTCTCCCTAATGGCATGCTTATTTTTATTTTTATTTTTAGTACTCATCTGTTTTGTTCCATATTATTATTTTTATTTTATGTATTTCCTCCTCATTTATCTTCAAATGATCTTAAAGACTTTAATGTCATTTTTCAATTTTCTAATTCCATTTGTATTATTTTTGATGGTACTAGGGATGGAACCCAGGAGCCTTCTACCTCTGGGCTACACTCTCAGACTATTTTATATTTTATTTGGGACTGCACGATCCTCCTGTCTCAGTTTCCCAAGCATGGGGATTACAAGCGTGTGCCACCACACCTGGCTTCCATTTATTATTTCTTAAAGAGAATTTCTGTCTGAAATGATTGCTTTAGTTAGCTCTCTCTTCTGAGTCCTTCCAGAGGAAACCACTAAGAATTTGACATGTATCCAATTCCATGGATTAACTTTTTAAACTTAAATATATATATGAAATATGCGTGTTTTATTTATACATATTAATAAGGCTATATAAGTTCATCATTGCATTAAAAAATTATTTTGGTGGTACTGGGGTTCTTGAAAACCCTTCTACCTCCAGGCTACACTCTCAGACCTATTTTATACTTTCGTTTTTTAATTTGGAAACAGGGTTTCTTAAGCCAGCGAGGTTGGCTTCGAACCTGAGCGATCCTCCTGTCTCCGCCTCCCAAGCAAGGGGATTACAAGCGTGTGCCACCACGCCCGGCTCATTGCATTATTTAAATTCAAGACAATATATGTAAAGTTTCCTAACTTGCTACTTCATTCAGTATTATATTTTGAAGATAGATTTGTGATAATACACTTGATTTTTTTTTAAACTGCAGTATATTTTACTATAGAAACATACCACAATCTGTCTGTACTTCTATCTCTACTTCCATTCAATATTTTTATTGCTTCCATTTTTTGACACAACCGTGGTAAATATACCTTTAATATTATTAGACATTGCTCTCTATGAGTGTGAAAAGAATTTCTCGAGGGCAAACCCACCTGTGCACACATTTTAACATTAGCTGGGTAGGTTCTAGAGGGTGGTAATTTGTGGGCATCACATTGTTCTTCACGATGATTCTACTAATTTATACTTTAGCATGACTAAATAAGAGTTTCTCTTATCCCATCTATCTTCTTAGCCAAATATTGGTGTTTTTTGCCCATCTGGAAGATTGGAAAGTGTATCTGACTTTTTGACTTTCCCTGACTATTTGCACAACTAAACATGTTTTTATATGCATTTTGCACGTTCAGTTTTCCATTTCAATTTGTTATTTTTTCATGAATGACACATGGAAATACTTTGCCCATTTTAATACTGCATTATTTGATATTTTTATTTATTGTTTATATTTATTTTATATTCTGGTTATATAATAGAATCATATATGCTGAACTTACCTCCTTTTGGTGACATTTAATTTTAGTTATACAATGTCATGGACAAGTTTTAGTTACACAGTATGAAGATATATCAGTTTTTAAAATAATATTGGCATTTTGTGTCTGGCATAACTTTTTCTAAGTTAAAAATATGTATCTGTATTTTTTCTAATGCTTTTATAGTTTTCTAATATTAAAATTTTAATTAATTTATTTATAATATGGAATAACTATATTATTAAGTAATATATGTATACATAAAATACATAATACTACACTCTTTTAACTCATTAATTTAACTTTATCCATGTACAATTTAGACTTTAATTTTTCTCTTTTTTTAATACTTGGAATTGAACCCACAGGCATTCTACCTCTGAGCTATACACCTAGTCCTACTTTTTTAATTTTTATTTTGAAACAGGTCTTCAGCTAAGTTGCTGAAGGTCTTGCTAAGTTGCTGAGACTGGCTTCGAACTTGTGATCTTCCTGTCTTAGTACTGGGATTATAGGCATGTGTCACCATGCCTGGAATTCTTTTTCTTTTTCTTTTTTTTTGAATTGGTGCACTGTATTCATACATCATAGTGGGATACAAACTTTTGTAGACATACATTCACACATCACCCAGTCAGCCCCCACCCGATCCCCACCCCATTCTCTCCCCATCCCTCCCTCCAATGCTTGGCTTAGTGGTTGACATCTAGTATTATAGCAATTTATCCAAAATTAAAAATGATAATCTCACATAACAGTTTCATTTGTCTGATACCAAGCTTTTGATGACTTAAAGATAACATTTCAATATTTCTTTTTGCTTTCTTTCTTACCGGAGAATATTTTTTTTTCTTTTTTTTTAGGTGAAACTATCATATATTTATATATTTATTTTTCAGAAAAAAATCTATCCTAATATGGAATATGGACTCTAGATACCCAAAATGATATTGAAAAAGAACAAAGCTAGAAGATGTATATTTTCTGATTTCAAACCATATAAAGCTACAATAATTGAAACAGTGTAGTACTGTTCTAAAGGCAGATATATAAACCATTGGAGTTAAATAAAAGCCTAGAGCTAAATTCTTCCCTATATTGTCAAGTTATTTTTGACAAGGTTTCCACGAACATTTGGTTGTGTAAATAATAATCTTTTAACTAAATATTGTTGAAAAATAATACTTACATGGAAAAGAATAAAATTGGACCCTTACCTAATCCCATATACAAATATTAACTCAAAATAGATAAAAGACCTAAATATAAATCTTAAGACTATAAACTTTTAGAAAAAAATCTGGGTCATAAAACCTCACAACATTGAAATTCGCAGTGATTTCTTGGATATGATTTCAATGGCACAGGCAACAGAAGAGTATACAAACTCCCTAAAAAATAAAAAAAAATATTGTATATCCAAAGACAATGTAAACAGAGTTAAGAGTTACTAATAGAATGGGATAAAATATTTCCAAATGCTATATCTGAAGGTATATTAATATTCCAACTAGACATCCTAAAAATTAACAACAATAAAGGCAAACAATACCATTTAGAGATAGGTAAAAGACTAACATAAATAATGAATCTCCACAGATAACCAATCTTAGTTGTCTGTTGGATGGAAAATCTTGTTTCTCTGGTTCTGGTGTGTGTTACCTATTTCTTCTGTTGGATGGGAAATCTTGTTTCTCTGGTTCTGGTGTGTGTTACCTATTTCTTCTTTGTAGTTAATCTCTTTGAGTATTTTCTCTAGCGCTGGTTTTGAAGACATAAATTCCTTCAGTTTCTGTTTGTCATGGAAGCTTCTTATTTCCCCATCTAATTTGATAGAAAGTTTTGCTGGATAGGAAATTTTTGGCTGGAAGTTGTTTTCTTTCAGAGTTTGGAATATGTTACTCCAAGCCCTTCTGGCTCTCATGACTTGGTTTGGGAAGTCTGGAGTGATTCTAATTGGTTTGCCTCTGAATGTCAGTTGGCCCTTTGTTTTTGTTGCCTTTAAGATTCTCTGCTTGGCTTCCACATTGGTCATTTTGACAATTATGTGGTGTGGGGATCCTCTTCTCCGATCCGGTCTAAAGGGAGTTCTATAAGTTTCCTGGACCTGTGTATCAACCTCTTGTTCTATGTTTGGAAAATTTTCTGCTATTACTTCCTTGAAGAGATTGCTGATCCCTTTGGTTTCACTTTCTTTTCCCTCCTCTATTCCAATTATTCTTAGGTTAGCTCTCTTAAAATGGGCCCATATTTCTTCAATGTCAGATTCCTGATGTTGGATATTTTTTCCTAGATTAGAAACTATGTGTTCATTTTTGGAATGATCATCTTCTAAGAGCGATATTCTGTTCTCCATGTGGTCTAATCAGTTGTTCATGCTTTGAATTGAGGCCTTTACTTGATTAATTGCATCCTTTATCTCTTTTTGGCTCTCTCTGAGTTCTTTTCGAAGCACCTCTATTATTTCTACAGTTATTTTCCTGATTTGATCTTCTAGAAATCTCTGATTTTCTGTTTTATCGGGTTCTGATGTTGTGGGGTTGTGGGCATTCATTGCTCCAGTATTATTCCTCTTTCCCATGATTTTGGAAGTTTGTGCTTCTCTGGGTTATTCCCTTGGGTCACTATAACTTCACTTAAGGTGTTATGGATCTCGAGTCAGTAGTATCTCAGACCCCAGTACTCCTTTACTGGGTTGTATCACAGAGTCTCCGACCCAGAGAGTCGATAGAGGCTGCTTTAGACTGTGGGGGGTGCCAGGTTGCACGTTCTCCTATGGTGTGATATCTCTGCCACTGCCCCTCCCCCACTGGGTCAAGTCCCAGGGAGTACAGTACTGGGATTTCTCCTCTGTGGCCCGCAATTTGACTCACTGTTCTTCAGTACGCTGATGTAGCTGTACTGGACTCGTTGAATTCACTGCTGCTTCCGCCGGTGGCAATATGGCGCTGCTGCTACGCCCTCGGCAGTGAGGCTGGTGTATTTTTTTTCTCTGGTTTTGAGTTCCACTCTGAGTCCCTGCAGCGTGTGCTGAGCTCAGCCACTGGGAACTTTAGATGCTCCCTGCGCCGAAAGATCCCACCTGGCTGTTCCGCAGCGGCTCACCTCGGCTTGCTGTAGCCATCTGGTGAATTCGCCGCTGCCACCGGTAGTATGGCGCTGCTGCCGTGTCCTCCGGCGTGAGGCCGGTGTTATCTCCTCTGTGGCTCTGAGCTCTGTTCTCAGTCTGCTTTCTCTCTGGAGCCTAGTGATTTTTTTGTTTCTCTGGTGATGGTGTTTTCTGGCTATGAAAGGCGCTGATTTTGTGGTAATGGAGATTGGTTGTTAGCGGAGCTCTTAAGCCCCGCTTTTCTCGGTCGCCATCTTCCCGGAAGTCCTATTTTTCTTATTTAGTTTCTATTTTAACGACTGTATTTTTCTACTTTTAATATTTAGCGTTTATTGGTTTTAATTTTTAGTACCCATGAGTTTGATTCCATATTACTAATTTTATATATCCCCTCTTGTTTATCATTTTAAAGATTTTAAAGACTTTTATGTCATTTTTCAATTTTCCCATTTCATTCATTATTTTCTGAAGTGAGTTTCTGCCTGAAATGCTTGGTTTAGTTATCTCTCTTTTGTGAGTTATTTTCTTCAAGTGTTTTGAAAATTTACTTGCAAGCTCATCTTGGGTAAGGAAATATTCCTCAGCTTCTCTGTGTGCACCTCCTCTTCACAACCTTCTGGCCCTTCCTGACTCTTAGACGTGCAGAACAAATCTTCCTTTGTCTCCCATTCTGCACTGTACCTGGAATAGGAGGAGCTGGTCACTGAGCCAGGAGACCAGCTAGTCAGCAGCCCTGGATGATAACTTTGATTTTTGTTTCCTTTAAAGTTTAATATTTATGAACATTTACAACATAAAAATATAAATGAACAAATCTAAATTTTACAACTTGATATGTTTTACAAATTATACCTATGCATCCTGCACCCAGGTCAAAGAGCAGAATATTTCCAGCACACCCAAGCTCTTCCTATTTCTCATCTTTCCATGAGTAACCTCCATGGTAACTTCTAATAATTATAAAATTATTTTAACTTCTAATAGTTTTGCTTTTTTGGACCTACATGTGGAATTATACATATGTACTGGTGTAGTCTTCTATGATTCAATATTATGTTTACAGCATTTGCTGCATAACATCTCATGGTGTAATATATTAAATTCATTTCTTAATTCCGCCGTTAGTGAGATCAACTTTGGATATTATGAGCAATATTATCAAAATTCTATTATATCTTTGGTGAATGAAAGTTTGTGTTTTTTGGTACAGTTAAAATTGATATCACTGAGTAATTGATCATGTATCTGTTTAGTTTCCATATATACTGACACATAGTTTTCCGCATAGTTCATTCAATTTAATATCCCACCAGGAGTCCATGAATATTCTACTTGTTCTACCTTCTTGCTGCATTTGATAGCTTTCATTTTTTTCCCCACTGTAGTTATTGTCACTTGTGGAATGTGGTGTCACTTTCTGGTTGTTATTAATTAGTACTTACCAGTATTAATGAAGTTCAATAATTCTATCACATGATTGATGGCATATTGACGTTCTGTATTATTATATCTACTCAAGTCTTTTGTACAATTTTCTACTGAGTAATTTGTCTTTTGTTAATTTGTTGGAGTTCTTTACATATTAAAATATGAATCTTTAAAAAAAATATATATTAAGCACTTTCTCCCTCACTATAGATTACATTTTCACTTAGTTGGGTTCTTTTCTTGTTGTTCTAGTGCTGAGGATTGAATCACATGCTGAACATGTTTTCTACAACTGAGTTGTATCCCCAGCTTAGTTGTGTTTTGATAAACTAAATTTCCAATTTTTTCAAGTTATTATTTTTATTCTTAACACTTCTGTATCTGGCTTAAGTAATATTTGCCTATTCTGAAGTTACAAAGATGTTCTAGTTCTAATTCTACCCTTAATATTTAGAAGAACAATATATAACCTACTGGGAATTAAGTGTTTTGTTGGTTGATAAGATATGTGTATGTATCCTCCTACCCCTTCTCTCTGTTCATAAAATAAATTCAAATACAATTATACACACATATTTCTTCTTTCCTCTCTGAATTACTTTGTTGTATCTTTTACCATTCACATTTGTCAATCATTCTCTGCCTCATGCCTCCTACAGATATTATCAGCATATCATTAATGCGAATATCTAAACAATAAGTTTTTTATTGAACTGATTTAAGATCAAGTCAGTCAGACACATATTCCTGGGGGTCTTCTATTGAGATTCTAATGCATCTGGAGAGAAGCACACTGAAATTTTATACTACTAAATCTAATGGTTATTATAAATCAGAAAGCAAAGTGCTCTTAATGGTTCCAAGGGAATTACAAGAGAGATAAATATGAGAAATGGGAGTGCACACGGAGCGGTGCTGGAAGGGTCTGGTGAGGGTAGGATACCTGTGTGTGCTGCTTGAGAGGCTAGTAGCTTGGGAATAAAGGGTTAATTAGAGTAACTTACTATGATCATTTTTTTTTAACAGAAGGCCTAGAAGAGGAACTGAATGTCTCTATCCCACTTCCTACTTGTTGGGCCGCTCACCAACACGTGAACTAGGCGTTTCCTAGTTCAAGTGTTTCCTTCTGCATGAAGGGAGATGGGTAAAGCCAACTGGAGTCACAGAGCTGAGAATCACTAGCAACGCCCAGTTCCAGGATGATGATTTTCACCACATCTCAAAGGATGCTTTGTTTAGCCACTTCAACCACCAAATGTTTGGGTGTGTCTGTGGATATGGTAGCGCTCACGGGTGTGTGTGTGTGTGTGTGTGTGTGTGTGTGTGTGTGTGTGTATGTGTGTGTGTGAGCTAAAAACAAGTCTACAAGACTGTCAGCTTGGCAGTGAAGGATGTTCTTTAGAGATGGGCTCTGTGGTAATAGGATGACTATTATTGGTTAGATGACTCTATTGCATGACACACATGCAAAAAGTTTTGGGTGAGGCAGTGTGTGGAGAGGATGTTTGGTTGCCAGTTTTACATGCTGAGTTTGCTTTCTGCTTACTTCTCATTGTCAGTGCATTTGACACAAACACCTCAGATGTCAACAGCTGCCTGTTTCTAGTATAGACGATCACTTTTTCTAAAATAATGTTTTCTGGAATGAATGACATTAAAGTAATTTAATTCCATACACATGTAATCTCAGCTACTCAAGGGAGTTAGGCAGGAGGATCATAAATTGTAGGCCATCCTTGGTAACTTAGCCAGACCCTGTCTCAAAATTTAAAGTTAAAAACAAAAGTGTTGGAAGTGTAGTTCAGTGGTATAGCACCCCTGGGTCCAATTCCCAGCACTGCCCCAAAATAAAATGAAAATGAAAATTTAATTACATCATCAATTTTCTATTTAGAGTTCAATCTAAAGTTAGAACTCATAATTTTCAAAAACTTGTTTTACTCTAGCAAAATTGTTTCACCTGGATTAATGCTTTTCAAGTATAAAAGTTACAAAAAAGATCTAACTTAAAAAACACACAAATGTCCCTTATATGCAATTGTGAGCTCTCTTTTGTGATCATAATCTCTACAAGTCTCAATTTCTTGTTTAAAAATTTTACATCTAAATTTTGTGAAGATTGTGTGATTTCTGAACAAATATTATTATTATTTTTTGTGTGGTACTGGGATTCTTGGAAGCCCTTCTACCTCTGGGCTACACTCCCAGACCTATTTTATATCTTTTATTTGGAAACAGGGTCTCTTAAGCCAGCACAGCTGACTTTGAACCTGCGCGATCCTCCTGTCTCCGCCTCCCAAGAGCGGGGATTACAAGCGTGCACCACCACGCCCGGCCAAATATTATTTTTAATAACCTTTACTGTGTTTAATTTTACTTCTTTTTTGTAGTACTGGGGATGAAACCCAGGGACTTTCTACCTCCAGGCTACACCTCCAGTTCTATTTTATATTTTATTTGGAAACAGGCTCTCACTAAGTTGCTGAGAGCCTCATTAAGTAGCTGAGGCTGGCTTCAAACCTGTGTGATCCTCCTGTCTCAGCCTCCAAGTACACAACCATGCCCGGCTACTTCTTTTCTTTTCTTTTTTTTTTGTGTTTTTATTGGTACATTATAGTCGCACATCATGAGACATCATGTTGACAATGACAAACATGCACATGATCGTGGTGCCCCCTCATTTCTCTCCCTCCCTATATGGAGTACACAGATTGATACTGGTATATATTCACATGGATACACATAGTCTATGGTAATATTTCTATTAATGAACCTAAGTCTTCCTCCACTCCTACCCTGATATCTCCTCCCTGGATCCCCTGAGCTTTCTCCTCATTATCTGAAGTCTCTCTTGTATCCCAATTACTCCCTATCCTGCACATATTAAAGAAAACATATGACCCTTTACCCTGTGATTGGCTAATCTCACTTAATGTAATGTTCTCCAGGTCCTTCCATTTTCTTGAAAATTATTTAATTTTATTTTTCTTTATTACTGAGTAGAATTCCATTGTGTGTATTTCACGTAAGTTTGTAATCCATTCATGTGTTGATGGACACCTAGGTTGGTTCCATAGTCTGGCTGTTGTGAGTTGTACTGCTATGAACATGGGCATGCATTTATTACTGTAGTTCTCTGGTTCCAACTCCTTTGGAAAGATACCCAGTAGTGGTATGGCTGGATCATATGGAGAATTTATTCCCAGTTTTCTAAGGACTCTCCCCACTGATCTTTATAGTTCCTGAACTAATTTGCACTCCCACCAACAATGTAGAAGAGTCTCTATTTTACCACATCAACATTTATTGTTATTTGACTTTTTTATGGTTGCCACCCTGATTGGGTGTTAGATGAAATCTTATTGTCGCTGGATTTGCATTTCCCTGATTGTTAATCATGCTAAGCATTTTTTTATATATCTAGATGCCATTTGTATCTCCTTTTTGTGAGATATCATTCAGTTACCCATTACTTGATTGGGTTATTTGTTTTTCTAGTGTAAAGTTTTTTAAGTTCTTTGTATATTTTAGATATTATACCTCTGTCAGAGGGAAGGCTGGTAAAGGTCTTCTCCCATTCTGTAGGTTTTCTCTTTAGACTCTTGATGATTTTCTTTGATGAGCAGAAACTTTTTAGTTTGATGCCATCCCACTTATTAATTCTTGTTTTAACTTCCTAAGCTTTGGGGGTCTTGTTTAGGAAGTTTCCACCTGTGCCTATATGTTGGAGTGTTGAACCTATGCCCTCCTATGACAGCTTCATAAACTTTGGTCTAATTTACAGGTCTTTGATCCATCTTGGGTTGATTTCTGTGCAGGGTGAAGGGAAAGGATTTAATTCCATTTTTCTACAAATGGACAGCCAGTTTCTCCAGCACCATTTATTGAAAAGGCTGTCTTCTCTCCAGTGTATGCATTGGGATCCTTTGTCAAAGATCAGTTGACTAAGTGTGCGGGTTAGTCTCTGTATCTTCTGTTCCATTGGTCTATGTGCCTGTTTTTGTGCCAATATCATGTTGTTTTAATTACTCTAGCTTTGTAGTATAATTTGAAGTTAGTAAGTAATTGTTATGCCTCCTGCATGGTTCTTGTTACTGAAAACTGCTTTGGCTATTCTGGGTCTTTTGTTTCCCCATATGAAATTTATGACTGATTTTCCTAGATCTATGAAGAATAATATTGGTATTTTGATAAGGATTGCATTGATTCTGTAGATCACTTTTGGTAGAATGGCCATTTTGATTATATTTATTTTGCCTATCAAAAAGCAAGGGAGAGCCAGGCGTGGTGGTGCACGCTTGTAATCCCCGCGCTTGGGAGGCGGAGACAGGAGGATCACGCAGGTTCGAAGCCAGCTGTGCTGGCTTAGGATACCCTGTTTCCAAATGAAAAAAGTATAAAAATGGGTCTGGGAGTGTAGCCCGGAGGTAGAAGGGTTTTCAGGAACCCCAGTACAATAATAATAATAATAATAATAATAATAATAATAATAATAATAGTAAAAAAGCAAGGGAGATCTTTCTGTTTTCCAAGGTCTTCTATTTCTCTTTAGTGTTTTATAATTTTTATTGTAGAGTTCTTTTACCTCTTTGGTTGGGTTTATTCCTAGATATTTTATTGGTTTTGAGGTTATTGTGAATGGATTTTTTTCTGTACTTTTTTCTCAGTGGATTCATCGTTGGCAAATAGAAAAGCTACTGATTTCTTTAAGTTGATTTTGAATCCTGCTACTTTGCTGTATTGGTTAATCAGCTTTAATAGTCTTTTGTTTGAGCTTTCTGGGTCTTCTAGATATAGGATCATGTCATCTGCAAATAAAAATAATTTTAATCCTTCTTTTTCTATTTTAATTTCTTTGATACCCTTCTATTGTCTTTTTGCTCTGGCAAGAGTCTCAAGGACTATATTTAAAAGGAGTTATAGTGGGCATCCTCATCTTGTTCTGATTTTAGTGGGAATTTCTGAAGTTTTCCCCATTCAATATGATGTTGGCTTTTGGGTTATTTTATATTGCCTTAATGATGTTGAGATACATTCCTTAAATTCCAATTTTCAGCAATGTTTTTAACATGAATGGGTGTTGGATTTTGTCAAATGCTTTTTCAGCATCTATTGATATGATCATGTAATTGTTGTTCTTACTTCTATTTATGTGGTGAATAACATATTGATTTGCTTTGAACCAGCCTTGCTTTCCTAAATGAAACCAACTTGGTATTGGTGTACAATTTCCTTGATGTGATTTTGAATGTGCATAGCTAGTATTTTGTTTAGAAATTTTGCATCTATGTTCATCAGTGATATTGGTTTGTAATTTTCTTTTCTTGATGTATCTTTATTTGGTTTTGGTATTAATGTTATATTGGCCTCCTAGAAGGAGTTTGGAAGAATTCTATCACTTTTCGATTTCACGGAATAACTTGTGAAGTACTGGGGTTAGTTCTTCTCTAAAAATTTTGTAGAATTACTTATTTTAATCTCTATAAAATCATATCTACCCAGGATTTTTTTTCTGTTAGACATAGGTTAAGGTGATGCTTTGATCAGTGTGACTTACAATATGTTTTACTATGTGAAGTGATAGGTATTATTAATTTCTTTTTGTGTTGATTATTGATTATTCCTATTGGCTGGATTTTTAAAAATGTGTCAATTGGGAAAGGTTTTACTTTTGCAGACAGTTATTTCTTTTTACAGACAGTTATTCTGCTATTACAGATAACCATGAGAACCAATATTTTCATGGTTAAGTTTGCCTTTTACTACTCCAAATCTGTATTAAAATGATTCTATGCCTAGATAGTATTTTTTTGTTTGTTAGCAATATATGTCTTGTGCTTAAGTAATTCCTGACTTGTGGAGCTGAGATAGAAAATGGGCAGAAGTGAGAAGGCTGCAGTGAGCTGAGGATAGGCTTTAAGATCTTTTCTGACTGGTAATGAGCAATCTCCAGGTGTGGGGTCAAGTCTTGCTGGCTTTCAGTTGTGCTGAGGGGGACTCAGAAATAGCATAGGAGAGGGAACCAGGGTATCCTCTCTGAATTCACAGCTGTCTAGGCCCTGTTTTGCTGTTTTCCCTTTTGATGCAATGTTGAAGAAGGTAGAGACTCCTTTCTCTATTCGGGTCTCCCCTGTGGATTATCTTCTTAGGCTAACTCAATCCTCTACTTCCTCTTAAAAGCGTGTTTTATTCCAAAGTGGAAAACTTGGAATTCCCTGTGCAGCTAAGGGCTGATCTGAACACAGAAGATGTTAAATCTTCTGAATCTGAGTTTCTTTGTGGCCGTTTAAAAAAATCAGAGAGGAGGATCTCCGTAATCTCAGGAGGTTGAAATCCCAGGGGAAGGTCTAGACTCTGACTTTGTTTTTTTTTTGTGGTACTGGGTTTCCTGAAAACCCTTCTACTTCCAGGCTACACTCCCTGACCGATTTTTATACTTGTTTTATTTGGAAACTGGGTCTCTTAAGCTAGCGTGGCTGGCTTCGAACCTGCGTGACCCTCCTGTCTCCGCCTCCCAAGCGCGGGGATTACAAGTGTGCGCCACCACGCCCGGCCTCTAGAATCTGACTTTTGAACTGAGCAGGCTTCCTGTGGCTTCCTGTGACCTGCTGCTCTCTGAAGAATTTCTAAATACTGGGAAAATGACTCCTTGTTTATATAATTTAAGTTTTGAAGGATTTATTGCTCACAACTGAAGGATAGCCCTCTACATTCTTCATTTTGGACAAAGGTGGCTGTCCATGGAGTCTCTCTGCAGCATTAGCTCTCCTGTACCATGTGCGTCTTCAGTACGTTTCTGGGGAAAACAAGGAGAGAAGACCCCTCCTCATACCCAACTTTTTGAAAGATGGAGACCTTCAGAGTGCAGGCCTGTATTTAGACAGGTTTGAAGAAATAAAATGTCATCGCTCATTCATCTGTTGCTTAAAAATCACCTACTGAGTATCTATCATGTATAAATACTCTTTTGTATTGTGAAAAATACAACATAAACTGAACATGTTGACCCACACTTGTAATACCATAACTTGGGAGGCTGAGATAGGTTGATTGCAGGTTCGAGGCCAGCCTCAGAAACTTAGAGACTCTCAACAACCTAGTCAGAACTTGTTTCAAAACAAACAAACAACAAAATTAAAAGGGCTGGGAGTATAGCTTGGAGGTAGACAATGTTCTTGGGTTCCTCCCTAGTAGTAACACACACACACACACACACACACACACACACACACACACACACACACAATTTTAATAATATGTTGCCTTTTTGGGGAGGACTGGTGATGGAACTGAGGGGTGTTTTACTTTCAAGCTACATCCCTGTCCCTTGTTAAATTTTTATTTTGAAACAGAGTCTCACTGAGTTACTGATGCTGGCCTCAAACCTCTGATCCTCCTGTCTCAGATTCCCAACAACTAGGATTACAGGGTGTACCACTGCATGCAGCTACATTATGTTTTTTCTTTTTCTTTTTTTTTTCTGGTGGTACTGGGGTTTCTGGGAGCCCTTCTACCTCTGGGCTACACTCCCAGACCTATTTTATATTTTTATTTGGAAACAGGGTCTCTTAAGCCAGCGAGGCTGGCTTTGAACCTGTGCAATCCTCCTGTCTCCGCCTCCCAAGCACGGGGATTACAAGTGTGCACCACCACGCCCAGCGTGTTTTTTCTTAAGGAGACAATATAGGAAAGGGGAAAAAAAGGTGAGCAATGTTACAACCCAAGTCAGGGGCACAGACATTGCCTCATGAGTTCCCTGGGGATACTTCCAAGGGGATAGAGAGAATCTGAACACATAGGTGTAGACATTTAGCACTGGCCAAGTAAATTAAGTCACGAGGCCAAGAGAGTTAGTGTGATCGAGCAACTGGAGCCTGTAGTGTGGATGCTATGGATAGTCAAAAAGTGAGGATGAAGGTGGACATGGAGGGTTGGGGCTCCTCCCCCCCAGAGTGTGTTGAATGCAGGGTAACACTGTCCGGCCCGAAGTGAATGTTCTTGGTTTGTATGATGAAATCAGAATTTTATGATTAATTTGTGGTGGTTGGCAGGAAACCAGAAGTAGGTCGCCACCATGGCACAGCGAGCAGCGATGACTTCAGTGCATATGTTAACTGATTCATCTTCAGAATCCCTGATGATAAACAGGGCAGATAGTATTGTCTGCATTTTACAGATGAATCATTGAGGATTGCAGGGGTTATGATGACTTTTTACAAGTGTAACATAAAGTAAAAGGACATGCATTCACTTAGACCTAAGCTGCTTCACTCTGCCTTAGGGGAAAAATAACCCATCCAATCTCAAAAATACCATCAATTAGACATCTTCTAAAATGTTCTATGAATATAGAAGGTAGCTCTTATCTTGACCCATGGAAGCAGGGGATGACAGGACTATGTAAGAGCCCTGTTTAGAGTCTTTTATTTTATTTATTTATTTATTTATTTATTTATTTATTTATTGGTGGTACTGGGGGTGGAACCCAGAGGCTTTCTACCTCCAGGCTGTACTCTCAGACCTATTTATACTTATTTGGAAACAGAGTCTCACTAAGTTGCTGAAAGCCTCACTCAGTAGCTGAGGCTGGCTTCGAACCTGCGCGATCCTCCTATAGCGCGGGGATTACAAGCATACACCACCACACCCGGCCTGTTTAGAATCTTTTAAAGAGTAAAGAAAATATCTGCTGACTTTTCGAATTCTACTTCTTTATCCTGTACATTTCAGCATTTCATGACAAAGACACATCAGTTGAAGGCTGGTGAAACCGTAGCCAATCTCACTCAGTGCTGGGTTACTCTCTGCTAGTAATAACTCAATAATAAAGGTAACAACTCTTTTTAGACCACAAAGGTTGGCTTATCAATCATTGTAATAGTTTTATGTCCATGGGACCAAGGCTGTACGATTCTTATTACCAGAAGTGGGATGTCCCGTCATCGTTTTGAATTGACAACTGATGCTTCCCCCAGATTCTGTGTAACGTTACTTATTTTTCGGCCTCGATTATGATGCAAGGGTCTCCTGGGACTCTGGGAGCCTTCACTAAAATCTTGTTCTTTTCTCACCACTTCTGATATTCTGCCCTCTCTGCTTTCTGGTTTATCAGCTCAATGGCTATGAAAATACCTTGTAAGTTATTTTCTCCTTAGTGAAACATGGAGGAGTGAAAGGTTAACACAGACAGATTTTGAGATGCAGGGAAAAGATTGTTTCTTCTTTTGATTTATCTCTGGTTAACTTGCTTATGGGAGACATGGTTGCTGGCACACAAAATAGGAGTTTCTTTATAACTATTTTCAGACATACCCTGTATCTCTCACCCTGACTTCTTGTTAAAGCTCAGACATATTTTATAGTTTAGTGGCTACTTTCAAATATTTCTTAGTCAATTTAGAACTTAGCTCTCACATTCAGTATTATTTATCTGCTCTATTTAGATTCATGTTTAACACATTTTGCAGTGTGTGTGTGTGTGTGTGTGTGTGTGTGTGTGTGTGTAGAGCAATGCTTAGTTTTCAAAATCTCTTTGCTTCCTGTCTCCTGCCTCAAGAGTGTGCCAGAGAGGAAGCAGACACTGGTTTCTACACCAGAGCTACCACCTGTGTGTGCTCATCACACCTGGGTGAAGGTTCTTGGGTCAACAGCAATACTGATTGAAGCACAAGGTTCTGCAGCCCAATTTTGTCATGGTGTGATGCCAACCTTCTCTAGATGCCTGATGCAATCTGTGTGGAGGCCCTCATGGGTACCTCTCAGGTAGTGTTGAGACAAGGAAGAGGAGAAGAGCTGAGCCCTTCCCCACATGATCTTCCTGCTGTACCCACTTTTTCTCATTTATGAGTTATTCTTAGATTCTTAGCCTTTCCATTAGAAACTGTTTGCATCTAGAGAAGATAACTGGTTTGAAGGGCACAGGACCAACCCTAACCTTTTTTTATTGACTCCTGGAAGGTAGATGTGTCAATTCCCATAACATTTTCAGAATATAGTGATGATCTCACTTATTATCTCTGAATTTGTGTTTCAGAAAAGAGAAAAATTTAGTTTCTCAATCTGCCAATATTCTGTTTAAAATTGTTTGTATTCTTAGACCCAACATAATGCATGGCAAATAGTAGGGGTTTATTAAATACTTATTGAATGAAAGAACGAATAAATGAATGGATGAGTGAATAAATAAATGGTCAATACTTACCTGGCAGGGGAGACACCATGATCAGGAAGGTGATTTTCCCTGGGCGAGGCTCATGCTTTGTACTTTGTATGTGCTCACCCCTGCCTGCAATTTCCCCAAATGTGAGAAACTCGACTGCATAATTTGTGGTAGTGGGGAACTGCGTTTGCACTCTCCCCTTGTTAAAAAAATTAAAAAAAATGAATGGTCAAATGAACAAAAGTGAAGAAAAGGAAAAGTCAATCTGGCACAATGGCCTTAAAATTATATTAATGGCAATTCCAGCAGTTATCTCTTGTTGCATGGTAAATGTTTCTAAAATTTTTTCAACTTAAGATAATACCTGCTATTTACAGTTTTTAAGATCAGGACTCCAGGAGCTGAGTGTTCTGGTTTAATGTGTGCCATGAGGTTGTACTCAAAATTTTGGCCAGGGCTGCAGGCAGACATCTGAAGGCTTGAACAGTGCTATGGATTCATATCTGAGATGACTCACATGGCTGCTGGAAAGTATCTCCATCATTTCCACTTCTTTCTAGAGCTACACACAACCCAACAACTGGCTTTCTTGCTCAGATGAGCAAGAGCAGTGTGAGGAGGAGAGGAAAAGAGAGGGAAAGAGAGGAGATGTTAAGTTACTTCTTCAGGCGTACTTTGCCACACAGAATAACTCTTCTATAATACGAGGGGTCTACACAAGGTTGTGAATAGCAGGAGGCTAGGATCACTGAGGTTCATCTTGGAATCTGGCTACCAAAGACTGCTCAGATGTCTTAACTCTGAAAATGTATAAATTCACTGATAGAGACGAAATGCACCAATTTCATCAAAACTACCCAAAATGAAATTGTTAACCTGAATAGTTCTATAATCATTAAATAAATTAAATTTGTAATTAACATGTCATGAAAAAGAAATAGCCAGACCCACATGATTTCACTGGAGAATTCCACAGAATACTTAAAAAGAATTAACACCAATTTTGTATTATCTCCCCATCCCATTTTTTAGAATTAAATTATCTCAATACCCAAACCAGAAAACAAAGCACAAGAAAAGAAAGTAAAAGTTCAATATCCTTTATTAATTTGGGTGTGAAAATCTGCAGTAAAATTTGAGAAAGTTGAATACAGCAACATATAAAATAGATTGTTTACCATGAACAAGTAGGCTTTATTCCAGATATGTAGGGCTGATTCAATATTGAAAATAATATTAGAAGGCCAGGCTCATGTACTTAGTGAGGCAATCTACAACTTAGTGAGACCCTGTCTCAAAATAAATAATAAAAAAAGTAGAGCTGGGGGTGTAACTCAGAGATAGAATGCCCCTGGATCAGATCCCCAATACCGCAAAAATTTTAAAATAAAGAAGAAAAACAGCCGGGCTTGGTGGTGTATGCTTGTAATCCTCATGCTTGGGAAGCGGAGACAGGAGGATCGCGCAGGTTTGAAGCCAGCCTCGCTGGCTTAAGAGACCCTGTTTCCAAATAAAAATTATAAAATAGGTCTTGGAGTGTAGCCCGGAGGTAGGGTTTCCAGGAACCCCAGTACCACCAAAAAAAAAAAAAAAAAAAAAAAAAAAAAGAACATAGTTAAAGAAACATGAAGGTATTTTCAGATACTTGAGTATATGTGGAAGTAGAATTGACTTTATAGAGTTGGTGTTTCTCTACAAGCTGAAGCAATAGAAGGAATTAATAGGGTGATATAGATATGGGTCCATTTTGTAAAAATATCTTTCCAATGATTTCCTGTGCAAAAATTATAATGTGCTGACTTTTGAAGTAGTAATATACCCATTATCAGAGATATTCTACTAAAATTTTCAGGGTCTGGCTTCGAACCTGTGCAATCCCCCTCTCTCAGCCTCCCAAGCACGGGGATTACAAGCGTGCACCACCACACCCGGCATATGCACTTTTAAATTCCATATGTTTATGCCCATTTGATTGAAAAATTTAATCCCATCAATTTTTATATTATAAATGTACATTAATATAGATTTCTATATTAGATATCCTTTAAATATTCCTAAGTGTAATACTATTGGAAATAAAGATATCTTCTCAATCACTAATTTCATTTAGTAAGAGAGGCTTTGGTCTCTCTTAACAAATGAAATGACGATAAATAGATTCACGAGATTCAGGAGAGAAACATCTACATTACATTTCTACATGATGTGTAGAAATATAAAATGTGCTCTTAGCTTTCTCAGATTTTAGAGTATTAACTCCATTTTGTTGAATCCCTAGTACAGTTTAACTGAAAAGGGAATATTTATTAACTCAATATCGATATTCCTATCTATGATCTATCTATGATATGATCCCTATCTGTACTGACTTGTCTATTAAACCAGTTATTTGAGTTACATTTATAAAAGTAGAATAGTAGATCAAGGGTTCTTTGTTCTAGTTCCTCTTATGCAATGTAACATCTTTAAGTTTTATTTTCTATATTGTATCTGTAGATCATTCTCTTTTATTCCTTTGTGTGTATATACCACAATTTGCTTATTTCTTCTCCAGCTAGTGGATATGTGGAATTTCTACAATTATGCATTTTGAACAAAGTTGCTATAAATACAGTTGAATAAAAAACTATTTAATAAAATGCTAATCAAGGTGTGACTATGAGGGTATTTTAACCGCATCTACATTCTGCCGATTCAAAATATAGGATGTTACGCTTGATAATGTGAGTGGGCTTTATCCACTCAGTTGGAAGCCCTAGGAGTAAAAATAGGCTTCCTGAAGAAGATGAAATTCTGTCTCAGGACTGCAGTGTTAAATAATATCTAAAATTTCAGACAGCCATTCTAAACTGTGGATTTCAGACTTGCTAGTTCCTGCAACTGTGGGATGAGCTGAATAAATGAATGAATAATTGAGGGTATATGTTCATACTCTTGGTTCCATTTTTCTGTAGAATCCTGACTGATAGACTAGTTCCCTTACATCCACTGCTGAAATTACCTACCTTAGGGAGAAGATGTTGCTAATTTTATTAATATATTCCAGAACCCAGCTTTAATCAGATTTTCTATTATCTTTAAATGGTATAGCTCAGCCGGGCATGGAGGCACACACTTGTAATTCCATTACTTGGGAGACTGAGACAGGAGGATCACAGGTTTATATCCAGCCTCAGCTACTTAGTGAGGCTCTCCGCAACTTAGTGAGACCCTGTTTCAAAATAAAGAATTAAAAATAGGGCTGGGGGTGTAGCTCAAAGGTAGAAAGAATGTCCTTGGCTTCAATCCCCAGTACCACACACACACACACACACACACACACACACACACACACAGAGGTACAACTCTCCTTTCTCCTATTTTTATTTCTTCCATACTAAACCTTAATATACGTAAGGATTTTGCATTAATTTGTCTTCCTATAGACCAGATGATTGCAATTTGTTATGGTGGCCTAATTCAAGAATTTTATGGACTCACTGAATGACACAGATAGAAAATATCTTACAAGTCATCTAATCCAAATTTCCACTTAATAAGACAAGAAAGGTAAAGAGCAAACTAATTGCTAACAGTTGTGTTGGGCTCAGCAAGCCATGTTTTCTCACATACAGTTATATCATTCGACTCCAACTTCCTCGTTCTCATGCCGATAGTCTCCTCCTCTCCCCCTGCCATTAAACACTGACTGGCTTTTTGAACATAGGACGAACTGAGCTAGCTCCTGGGATGAGGATAGCTGAGTGCGAGGCGGTAGGAGGAATCGCCGGGAGCCCCCTGGGAACTCCGGCCAATCATGTTCCACTGGGATTTGCATATGGTTCAAATATGTATTCCGTCAAAAAAATATAGTCAGCTATCCAAGAAAAATATCTTTTGCTTCCCAAGGCCGGTAGAAATGATTTCCCCTCTTAATGTAGTTTTACTTTTAAAATTAATCTTGCAGAGATTAACGGACAGATTATGAGATATACAGAGAAAATGAAACACTGTGTCTCAGACTTAAGGCTGAACTGAGGCTTCGGCTTCTGATTCTGTGTTAGGTGTATTCTCTCCACTGGCGTTTGATACTGACATGTCAGAAAACATTTTATATTGGGTAGAATGAATGTGAATTATGAAGCAAATAAATAGTTGTTCTAAACACTTAGAAACAGATTGAAATGCAGGGCTACAGATTTCATAAAAGCATTGGGAAATTCTTGAGTTTTTTATGTTTTTAAATTTTTATTATTTCTTTATTGGTGCACTGTAGTCTCACATAATAATGTGGATCATGTTGACAATGGCATATATTTACACAGTACTTGGCCCTCCCCCTGACTGCCCCCCCCTTCCCCTTTCCCCTCCCTGCCAATAGTGAGTGTCTAGGTTAACTATGTTATATTCACATGTATACAGATATTCAATATTCAAGTGTAGCTTTTCCATTAATTAACCTCATCCTCCCTCCTCCCCTATCCCTCCTTTCTGGCTTTGCTGAGGTTTTCGCTCTATTATCTGGAGCCCCTCTGGTATCCCTAATACTCCCTAGCTTGAGCATATTACAGAAAACATATGTTCCTTCTCTTTCTGTGCTTGACTAATCTCACTTAACATAATATTCTCCAGGTCTTTCCTTCTTCTTGGGAATGGCATAATTTTGTTCTTTTTTATTGTGGAGTAGAATTCCATTGTGTGTATTTCCCATAATTTTTGAATCCATTCATCTGTTGATGGAGACCTAGGTTGGTTCCATATTTTGGCTATTGCGAGTTGTACTGCTATGAACATGGGTATGCATATGTTACTGCAGTTCTCTGATTTCAACCCCTTTGGAAAGATACCCATGAATGATATAGCTGGATCATATGAAAGATCCATTCCCAGTTTTCTAAGAAATCTCCACACTGATCTCCATAGCGGCGGAACTAATTTGCACTCCCACCAACAGTGCAAAAGAGTTCCTCTTTCTTCACATCTTTGCCAACATTAGTTGTTATTTGACTTCTTTATGCTTGCCACTCTGATTGGGGTTAGATGGAATCTCTGTGTAGTTTTGATTTGCATCTCCCTGATGGCTAATGATGTTGAACATTTTTCATGTAACTATTGCCATTCATATCTCTTCTTTTGTGAAGTGTTTATTCAATTCAGTTGCCCATTTCTTAATTAGGTTGTTTGATTTTCTAGTGTAGAGTATTTTGAGCTTTTTGTATATTTTGGATATTAACCCTCTATCAGAGTGGTAGTTGGTAAAGATCTTCTCCCATTCTGTAGGCTTTCTCTTTAGATTCTTGATGATTTTCTTTGATGAGCAAAAACTTTTTAGTTTGATGCCATCCCACTTGCTAATTCTTGTTTTAATTTCCTGTACCTTGGATATCTTAATTGCTGAGTTTTGACCACACAAAGTTTTATGCCTAATTTTTTCTCAATTTTGCATGTGCTATCATAAGAATAAGTGGGGAGAGTGTCTAATAATGTTAAAAGATTTTCAGACATGCCATTGGATCTGTGTGTGTGTGTGTGTGTGTGTGTGTGTGTGTGTGTGTGTTGTCCTGGGGATTAAACCCATGGATATTCTACCTTTAAGCTATACCCCCAGCCCTAGTTTTTTTTGAAACAGGGTCTGGCTAGGTTGCTGAGGCCCTCTCTAACCGGTGAGGTTCAACTTGAACCTGGAATTCTTCTCTCTCAACCTCCCAAGTACCGAGAGGTATGTGCCACCACACCCAGAGAGTTGGATCTTAATATTACTCCTACGAAATATGTTGTGTAGTAACTAGAAAAATGAAGGCTGAACTGGAGTTAGGAGATTTTTCAATATCAAATATATTTTAATCAGCAGAATTTCTGATTGCAAATTTCATATCTTTCTATTACTTATTTTTGGCCATATGAATATGAAGAAATATTGAGTAAACATTTGAATTGCTCTTTCTCTTATGTATTTATGGTTCAGGAAAGATCAGTACCCCTGTACTCTAATTCTTAATGTCCAAAATTACTATAAAGTTTTCTAATATAGCTTTGTTTTTACATCAATGGAATAAATTTCTGCCATAAATGTTGGGTAATTACCACAGTATTATAAATGATGAATATGAAATGCAAGTGCTTGCGTGATTCATGCCAGGTGATTGGCACTCAACCATGACTCCCTGGCTCCAAGTCAGCAGTTCTAAATCTCTTCAGTCCCACTTCTCGGCTGAGGAGCTCCTGGGGTTAGTGGGCTCCAGAGCCAAAATGCTCCCTGGGTTAGCTCTGAGTGTGATTCGTGGCTCTGGCATGGAGCTTGAGGGCCAGCCAGTTCAGGTGGAGTTTATCTGGCACCCTGTTCAACAGAGAACACAAGACTGATTCATTTTCTAGCTCACCCACCTACATGAGTGTGACAAAGCCAACAAGCAATTTATGAAAATGTGACTTATTTCTATAGTTTAGTCACAAGCTCTCTACCTACGACTCCTGAAGGACAGCATGGGGAAAGTCCTGGCGGAAGAATTAATTTTTATCCAGAAAGTGTGTATCTCACCTCTTAAGTCAATTTGTCTGTATAGATAATACTTAATGTGTAATGGGTTACAAAGGAATCTGTTTTTCATCCCTTATCATGATGAAGGACAATATTTTTACTCAAATTTGAGACATTTTCTCTTTTCCAAACAGTAAAAATAACCTTTTTACCCAATGAAAAAAGGATGTCCTCCAAAGATGGCTCAAAAGCCTCTCTTGGAAACCCAGTAGCAAACATGAAACATGATTTGGCTGTGACTGTGTCAACGAATCACAATCACATGGATTAAATTTTCTTACAAATAAATATGGATTCACTGATGAGGAGTTGGGCTTGAATTTTGCCCAAACGACAGCAGTTTAGTAAAGCTATTCAACCTTTCTTGACCTAGATGGGTTTGCTGTTACCCAGTAGAAATTAAAATGAATCATAAAGATCTTAGAAGACATCTCAATAAAGTATTCTGAATTCTTTTTTAAATATCAGACTAGTTGGTGATTTTAGTTATAGTTTAAATTTAATAGTCTGTCACCTTTAAAACTGACATCAACAAATAACAGGAATTGCCAGTAAAGAAATCAGAGGCAAATATTTAAGATGTAAAGAGACAAAGAGCTAGTTAACAACAAAGCAAAACAAGGATTTAAAATCCATCTCCTGAGTACTGTAGACAACATTTTCCTTTTTTTAGCTTCAAATTTATACCAATGATTTTTATTATTATTATTATTATTATTATTATTATTATTATTATTATTTGGTGGTACTGGGGTTCCTGGAAGCCCTTCTACCTCCGGGCTACACTCCCAGACCTATTTTTACATTTTCATTTGGAAACAGGGTCTCCTAAGCCAGCGCGCGCGGCTGGCTTCAAACCTGCGCGATCCTCCTGTCTCTGCCTCCCAAGCGCGGGGATTACAAGCGTGCGCCACCACGCCTGGCTATACCAATGATTTTTAAAATGAATGCGATATTAATTGTGACAGATATGGTGAAATAGTACTAACTGTGCTAGTGCAGCCTTAAATAAATTTGAAAAAAACAACTTTATATCCATGCTTAAAAATGCTTTACTTAAAGATTCAGCAGTTGGAGTCACATAGCTTAAATGTATGCAAAACTATGTTTCTAAACTAGGGAATTTATCTTAAAATGATTAATAAGATCATTCTTTTTCCAACCACATTACCAGTAATATACAAGTAACTCCGGGCTATAGTGAATAATTTGACTTGCTCTGGATAATGCTGGACAAAACTCTAGAGAGGAATTTGATAAAACAAATGTTTTTATTTTTATAATGCATTCTGACTCAAAGCCAAGTCGTACAGGATTTTGCTTGGAATTACATTCTGTTATTTCCAAGTAAAGAGTTCCCTAGGCTGTTAGATTGGCAGAGGTAGTAAAATACTGCTCACGTGAGGCTATTTAATCTTAGCACTCTGAAAAGGTCCAATCTATTATTGCTGCTAAATTTAACCTCATGTGAGCCACCTCTCTGAGGCATGAGATTCACCATCCTTCTTAGTATAGGAAGTGAAAATTCTCTCTGCTCTTGTCTGTGAACAAACTCCAACAGGATCAATCCTAGGAAGCCCAGTCTTTCAGCTTTTTATTGCATTCACAGTTATTTCTTTAGTGTCTACCATGTATTCAGGTTTAATGTGAGTGCTTGGGGATTATTTTTGCTTCCAGAGAACTCAGAGTTTAGTAGTAGAGAGAATGCATAGCCTCATACTCATGGTACATGTGGATCTCATAGTAAAAGTAGTGAGAGTAGACAATGGTGTAATGATCTCTCAGAATTCAGAATGAATACTTCTCTGAGGCTGGAGTTAAGTGGGGTTGTATCAGTTGTCTAATGCTGCATAACAAAACATTCCAGAACCAATGGCTTAAAACAACAGTTGTTTATTTGCTCATGACCTTGCTCTGGGCTCTAGGGTTCAGACACACATTTCTCCTGTGGCTTTCCACTGGGATTTCTTATCATAGTTCAGCTGAAGTCAGAAGGGTTGAGAAAACTTTAGTCACATACGTGGCAGTTAGGTGGAATTCTCAGCTGAGCATTTTGACCTCTCCTCCATGTGGTATTTTTAGAGGATTAACTCAGATTTTTAATATGATGGTTGCAACTTTCCAAGAGAGTGAGAACAAATATGGCTAGGTTTCTTGAGCTAGGATACTGAATCCCACAATGCCACTTTTACTGTATTTTATTGGTGAAAATGATTAATTGGGCCATTTCACAATCAGAAATGGAGGAGATAATACCCTCTTCCTGGTGATTGGAACCAGAAAGAACTTGTGGCCATTTAAAAGTATTGCAGAGCTTGGTTAATTAGGGGAAATGTCTAAGGAAGCACTTTTGAGGTGAGTCATAAAAGTTCCAGATGAGTTTACAATGCTAAAATGTGTGTGTGTGTGTGTGTGTGTGTGTGTGTGTGTGTGATCTAAATTAAGGGTGGGGCTACAAAGACACTTGGCACCACCCTTGAGAAACACCCTCCTCCCAAAATGCTTCTGTCTGGGAAGCTGTATAGGTCAAAGGTTCAAAGTTGATGCTGATAATTGAATAAGAGATATTTTCTTAGTTTTTATAAATCTATGATAATTATAGATCCATGATATTGCAAAAAGGAGTGCTTAGTGTTCTCTGCACCGCTCCACCATTTTCCCTCAAAGGTGACATCTTTTTGTAATGTAAGTCCAATATTAAAATGAGAAAAGTAGACCTTGGTCCACTGCTGTTAATTGGGCAACAGATCATATTAAATTTCACCGTTTTTCCTGTGTGTGTATGCGTAGTTCTAGGTAATTTTATCCCATGTATAAATTTTATGGAATCAAACACTATCACGATTACCATATAGAATTCTTTCCCCACATTTGAGGAACTCTGGCATCCTATTCTTATCGGTAGCTCTTTTCCTCTGAATTTGATTCTGTAAATGAGATGGTGCTAGAATAATTACAATGAAGAGGGTTTACCTTAAGGGACTAGGCTCAATTTTCTGGGAGCCTTATGCATTATATACTATGAGTTACATGATTATTTCTTGCCTCAATCATAACATCCACCACTTTAATATGTTTGGATGAGGAATTTGAGAATTTGAGTTGGTTCCAATTTTAAAGATTAGTTTTGCTTGTATGTTTATTTTTTGCTTTGTAGGAACTACCCTTATGGCTCTTCTTTTCCTCCTTTTATTCTCTAACCCCTTTAGAGAGGCTCATTTTATAAATTGTTTTATGTTAATTGGTAGACATCATTACTTTAAGTGTCAACACTTTCCCATGAAAACCCAGTGAAATACGTATATGAGTATATTATGTATTGGGGACATAAATGACCTCAGTGTTTCACATGTTTTCTTCTCTTGATTAATATTTACTGAAAATAGAGTGATTAAGGATTGTGCAAACAGTGATGGTACAGTAACTACAGTAATTGAGGATATATGCAACATTCTATTTAGAATCATCCAGAAATAGGCTAATTCTAGTTTATTACAGTTATAAGAATTAATCTATTATGAAAATATAAAGGTTTAACTTTTCATTATTTATGCCATCCCAGAACGTCTCTTTACTTCAATCAGTGGGTTTCTTTTTATCAATCTATGGGCTCATTTATTATCAGTGGAAGGATATTTCCTAAGAATAGAGATAAAGAGAATAGTTTTTAAAAGTTTCTTAGATAACGGAAGCTTTGTGATTTCTATCATGAGAAAATTAAAATGTTATAGATTTAGAATCCTGTAATGCAAGATAGAAAACTTTAAATGGTGTAGTATAATTCCTTCATCTTATAGTCTATAGAGATGATGTCAATATGATTGTGCTGGTTGCTCAGTGTATATTTTAACCACTTTTGACATAAAAGAGTCTGCTTCAAAACTATTAATCATTATTATTTGATTTGTATCCTCACTCAGGACACATTACACCTATATTAATTTTATTTATTCATAACCAATTCCTTAAGAAAACACTAGGGAAACTTTTATTTGAAAATGGTAAAATTGGCATTTCCTGTGGGATGAAGTAAATGTCAAACTTCTTTTGTAATTAACTTTGTACATGGACACCAGATTGGCTGGGGAGAATAAGGAATAAAAAATTAACACAGATAACCATGATCAAAACAAAAATTCTTGCTGGCTTGGAAATTGTCCTTGGTGCACTCCTGTAGAACTATCCTGAAAGTAGCTTCTGCAAAATTTTATTTTATTCAGATATAAGTAATTAGGAAAAACAATATAATGTCTACAAAATAACCACTATGTAGTAAAGAAAATGTGTGGAAATTGGTAAATAAGCAGTTATTGGCAGAAATATGTCACTATAGATGAAAGTCATGTTCAAACTATTGTTAGGAGTTTTATAAACTATAATAAAGCAATTGAATCCATAAGATAAGAATACATAGAAATTATATAAGAACTAAGGGAAGAGATGGTGAGTAATGAAAAGAGTGTAAAATGTATCAAAATTCAGAATTTTTTTTTTTTTTTTTTTAGTGGTACTGGGGTTCCTGGAAGCCCTTCTACCTCCGGGCTATACTCCCAGACCTATTTTATATTTTTGCAACAGGGTCTCTTACGCCAGCGCGGCTGGCTTCGAACCTGCGCGATCCTCCTGTCTCCGCCTCCCAAGCACGGGGATTACAAGCGTGCACCACCATACCCGGCGTAGAAAAAATGTTTGAAAAATGGAAACTGCATATAAATTGAGCTGAAAAAAGGCAAAACGGGAAGAAAAGCACTTTCAATAGGCTAGAGAACAGGAATAGCAGATGCAAGGATAGTAAAATGAAAATAATATATTCTTAAAATGAGTGATAAATGACATTTATAGGAGACAGGAAAAGGAAGTTCAACATATAAAATTTATATTCTTCAAAGAAGTTCAAAATAAATTCTAGAATATTTTTAGAAATATAAGAATCTTAAATAGCATATTTTCCAGGACTGTCAACATTGAGACATATATCACTAAATTTGACTTAGGTTTTTTTTTTTGTATAACAGATTTAAAAAAAGACTAGTGTATTCATATGGGAAATAATAAAGTTGGAACATTACTTCCTGGATTTCACCAAATAAGTTTAAGCACACAAGTAGATTAAATATTTAAATCTATGCTACCTTTAAAATACTAAATGAACTATGGAAATATATTGTAATCTTATAGTTATAACATCCTTTCTGAAATGAACATTTAAAAAACTATTCATTAAAATACATAAAAAATTAAAAATAATAAAAAGATCACATCTTAACTAGAAGGAGAATATAATCGAAGCTTCTAACACTGATAAAAATATTACTAATCAAGAAATAACAGAATAGGAAAATGGAGAATAATTTATTTAAATCACAGGGGAAAAACCACAAATGTAGTTTTGAAAATTGTTTTGAAAAAAGTAAATAAAAAATCACAACAGAAAATTGAACTTTTCATTGATCAGACTGACAAAAGTTTGATAAGGTGGAGGCCTGCACAGATTCCAAACTTACTGGTCTACCACTCCTCGTTTTAGAAAAAAAAAATTACTCATTGCCCCTCCATGCTTTCCACCATTCCTTTATTTTTATTCAATGCCCCTCAAATGCACCTGAGGCTAGCTACTACTGCCCCTAGATAGTTCCAGGGAGGTATTGTAGACTTAGAGAACCTTTCTAGGGAAATAATCTCTATGGCCTTGTAAATGAAAGTAAAACTTAAAAATTAAAACAAACAAAAACAACAACAAAAACAAGCAGAAGACAATATATAGACTGTTTACTAATTGTGTAAAAAGATAACATATATGGGCCTGTATGTATATCAATCTATGTATCTTTTTATCTTAATTATAAAAAATTAATGATAGCACACAGCATATCTCTGGAAGCATGTCCAAGATTCTGATAACATGGTTATTGTGGGAGAAGACACCTGAGTGGTTTGTGGTAGTGGTGAAAGTAAGACTCTTTATATAGTATGCTCTTTTGAAATTTTCCTTCTGAAAATTTGTTTCTCAATAAAAAATAATATTATCGTTTTCCTTCTGAAAATTTGTTTCTCAATAAAAAATAATATTATCGCAAAAATTTCTTTTTATTAAGAAATATCTCAAAACCTCCTTCTTAAGACCTTTCTTAGTCCCTTAAATTCTAGGGGCTTGCTCTTACCTATGGCTGGAGAACATGCGTGAGTGTGCGTGTACCTCCGTTGGGATGGGGACAGGTGGACTTTCTGCTCCCAGAAGCAGGTATGCAGGGTGTGGTTAAGTCAGTTCAGGTCACCTTCTACTATATGCTGTATGCTTTGCAGACACGGTGCTTTTGACAGGGTGTACTTACTTCCTGACCTACATATGTGACAGGATACATGAGGAGCTCAAACCTGTGCTAAGTATTTTAGCTCTCTGTAGCTTACATGTGTATTGCTCACCCTTTAAACCTACTGAGTTCACCTTGACATCATCCTGGGACAAAAGGGGTTCCAGCATCAGCCACATACTGCGAAGAAACCTGGCAGCCTCCTCAAACCAATAGGTCCTTGCACTGCACCCTGGTTAGCAAGCCCCAACTTCTACTTTTATCAATGTAAATTTTGCCCCTAAACTTCAATATCCTACCCTGACCCTCAGGTCTATTGTGACATGCCTCACTAAACCCTAATTATGAGAAATAATGTTGAGGATGCTATACTTTCCTTTCCAGGAAAACCTATCCTCTTTATGTTGATTAGTTAGTCTCACCCCCCCAGGTCTAAGGATTGGATGTGAAGGGGTTATGTAGCATTTCCAATTTACCCCAAAGAAACAAGCAAACAGCTAGGCAAACAAATGCACAGAAATCCCAACCATAAGAGTATCGTTGCTCTGCTCCACATCGACCTTCTTTGCCTTGTGATGTGAGGCTGCAGCTATATTTTGTCAGTGTTTCTACTTTTTCTCATAGAGACTGCTGGGGGTGTGGTATAGTTGTGCCCACTCTCGGCTCGCTCTGTGTCTGGTAGTGCAGGGCATGCTCCAACATGGCCGACTCAAGCCCATCATTTCTGCCCACCACTGTCAGCCTGCTACTGTGTTAGGAGGCAATTCCTGCTTGCTGTTCTCTGTCAGACATCTTTGGTCTGGCAAATGGGCAATCAACTTTGATCCGGATCTGGGGCAACCCAGAAAACTTATCCACTATCCAGCAGTGTCTGGTCACTCTCTACACCAGGTTGTAAATTCTAGCCTTTTTTGGAGAATGTTTCTCCTTCCTACTTAGGTCCTTCCTTGGACTTAGAGCTCAACTTCTGCTCTAGGATATTCTTTAGAATTCAACTTCATCCTTTCCTAAGCAGTGGATTAATTTCTTATTAATGTCTAATGACTTTTTAAATTCACTGTTTGAATTACTGTGCACTTTCTCTCTCCTGAATACATTAAATCTTATATACAAACTAGATAAATGAGATCTTCTATTTGTGTGTGTGTATGTGTGTGTGTGTGTGTGTGTGTGTGTGTGTGTAGTACTGGGGATGGAACCCAGGGGCAACATCCCTAGCTCTATTTTTCATTCTTTATTTTGAAACAGGGTTTCATTGAATTGCAAAAGGCCTCACTAAGTAGCCTATGCTCTCTGAGAACCACGATCCTCCTGTCTCAGCCTCCCAAATGCTGAGATTATAAGCATGCACCACCATGTCTGGCTAGATCTTGTATTTTTTTTAATGTGCTTTTATTGGTGTATTATAGTCTCACATCATAATTTATTTTTACTTTATTTTTTTATCTTTGGTACTGAGAATGGAATCCAGGGGCTTTTCTACCTCCAGGCTATACTCCCAAACCTATTTTATACTTTTTTATTTGGAAACAGGGTCTCACTAAGTTGCTGAGAGCCTCACTAAGTAGCTGAGGCTGGCTTTGAACCTGTGCTCAGGAAATTATAAAAATGATTAATAAGTGGGGTGGCATTAAACTAAAAAGTTTCTGGAAATAAAAGGAAACCACTAAGGGTCTAAAGAGAAAGCCTGCAGAATGGGAGAAGATCTTTACTAGCTATCGCTCTGACAGAGGTCTAATACCTAGAACATATAAAGGACTTAAATGACTTTATACCATGAGACAGTTTTTCATGTTGTTTTTGGACTTTAGGAATCAACTTTCCTTTCCTTTACTTAATTCAGTGGGATACGCAAACTTTATTTTATTTTGCTCTTACTATTTTGTTTAAGGAAGTGTTTGGCTAGTTGCACTGCAGAAGAAAGGAATGAAAGAAGGGAGGTAGGTAGGTAAGAAAGGAAGGGAGGGAGAAAGGAAGGAAGGATCTACACTGAAGGGGAATATATTGTTACATTATAGGGAACCTAGCTACTATAAATTGTTGAAATTTGGCAACAAGTTTATTAGCAGGAACTTCAGGATAGGTATGTGGTGGCTGAGTGTAAGAATTTAATGCTGACCCTTCTGAGTGGCAGCATGGCTAGTTTGTACAGCAAACTATGTCTTCTTAACTTATTATTATGAATATTAGGTACACTTTAATTTTGCATCAACTCATATGAATTGAATCTCAGAAAGTAATGTCTTATTTCTGAAATACCATAATAGTGGTGAAGGGCTCCTAGGATATTTAATTTGATTCATCTTGCAAGGTACAGTATGAATCTGGAAATAGTGCCCGTGGCACTCTGAAGAAGGAATGTGGAATGAGCCTGAAGATTTGAATATGACTGAGAAACAAGTGCTTTACACACTGTGCCTAGAAGTCTCTGACATATTTGGAAACAATATAAACACTTTCAGTTATCCCCCACCCTCACATCACAATTGGAATTTTAAGGTAATCCCTGAATGTGGAATTTGACAAAACACTGAGAAATACTGACAATGCTCAAAAGACGAAATTTCAGACTGAAGACTGGGTACTCTGTGAATCTTAAAACCTAATATATAACCTTTCAACCAGATGATTGGACTATCTTGTACTGGGAAGAGCTGTACTCTTACAGAAAACATCACCACTTTTGACTTTAGCTTACAATCTTGCCTGGATATGCACCTACTTTTTTCTTTAACAAATACCATTGATCGTGGTTCAGCCAATCCTAGGTGAGGTAGAAGCTTTGAGTTGAACTTTGCCCCCAGTCAGCAGATTAATGAACCCACTCAGCTATATGCTGAGTGAGTGGGTTTTCTGGCCAAATATATGCCAGCCACATGCTAAATAATATCTGTCTGCCAAACACCAACCACAGAAGGTTGTCATTAATAATTTCATGAGTAGACATGTGGTATGATTAGTCCCAGCCCTTCACATGGAGGGCTTCGGGAGCAGCTCTGGCCAATGGGAGATGTATTAGAAAACCCCACCCGACAGGTTGTTATAAACTACATGCAACAGATGCATAGCATCTGGAGGAAGATAGAGTCTCTTATCAGAAGTTTGCATGGAGACCTCTGGTTACTTTTCAAAGCGAAGGGCACAGTATTGCTCAAAAGCAAAAAAGAAAGTTTCATCTTACTAGGTGTCTCAAGTTCATCAGTGACTTTGCTCAATTAAGAAGATGATGTTGCAGGAATCAGAATAGCTTGGGGAGGGCTACAGAGCTTTCCTCCCTGCACTATACCACTAGGAGCTTTCTTCTCTGCACTGTACCACTACAACCTTCTGTTTCTTGTGAAAGGCTGCTGCTGTCTTTGAGTGATTGCATTTTGGTGAAGTCTCATCGTACTGCACACATCCGAGCTGTGGCAAAATGGCCCGATTTTAAGTTACTCAATTTAAAAGAGAGCAATGGGATATTGGTAGAGCAGAAAAATCACCCCGAAGAATGCCTTAATTTCTACTCCATCCAATTCACCTTCAAGGAGTAGAGAATTTAGAAGTCCTCACTGAGGAATTTTCCACATGTCAATACAAGTGTTTCTTCATTGAGGTCATCTGAAACGACATGGTAGAAAATTAGTTCTATGCCTAGATCAGTGTGCTCCCTGTAGAGACCACCTCTTGACTTCAATTATATATTTATTTTTATGATACTAGAGACTGAATCCAGGGGCATTCATTCCTGGGCTATGCCCCCATTTTTTTTTTTTTTATTTTGAAACAGGATCTTGCTAAGTTGCAGAGACTGTCCTGGAGTTTGTGGTGTGGTCCTCCTATCTCAACCTCTCAAGTTTGACTTTATTTTGTCTAAGCACCACTAAGGAGAGCTTCTCCAGCACCTTGCCTGACTTTCTCCTTATATTAGTTACTACAAATAAAACATTGATTGTTTAGGTTTTATCTCTGACATTGTTTTTCTGAGCACCTCGCTCATACCAATATCCACAGCCCCTAAAATTACTACTGGCTTTTCATAAATGCTTAGCAATACCTGTTGGCCTATTAATGTTGACTTTGACACTGGCCAGGAGAAGAAACTGCCAATCTGCTATTCCAACTCTTTAATTGTTTCTATTATCTCCTAAATATTTTCTAACAAATTATAAGGACCGGATAGCCTAATATCGTAAATGGTTAGGAGCCCAGAAGTTCTGAAATCCAAACTGAGTGTGAATCACTGTTTTAGCATCAGCTGGGCAAGCTTAGAAAACTTATTTGACATTTTTTTGTTCCCAGTGTTCTTATTTGCAGGATGAGTTTAATAATGATATTTAAATACCACAGTCAATGAAATTACATACTGCACGCAAAATACTTGACATATAATAAGCACTGAGTAAAATACTTAAGATATGGCAAATATTGAGTAACTATTAGCTATTATTAATATTATTATTAATAATAATATTATTATTATTATTATTATTGCCAGGAAACAGTATATCTGTCATTTTAAGATGGATGGTACAAATTTCTACCATATTGTGTTTCCAACATCTCTAGTACCCATGGCTAGACATAAGATAATTCCAATTACTCTTTTATTTGTAAAGAGCTTTAAACTCTTAGTAGAATGTACATGATAAAGCTGAGTTATTCTAATTATTTGTAGTACCAACAACAGCATCGGTGGTCACAATAATTAACAGAGATTCCACCACATTTGAACAACCTTTACCAGGCAGTATTTCTAGAAATTTGTCACGTCACCAGGCAATTTGTTTTTTTTTTTTTTGCAGCAGAGTATGGTAATGTACTTAACCATAAGCCTCTTATTTTCAAACAATTTTCATCACATTCAACTATGTTAGAAAAATGGAAATAAAAAAATTGAGTCAGCTAAAACTGATTGTCTCCTTTCATTGACTTATGGGATTCCACTCCACACAAACAACTACAATGCCAGCTGGTATTTCAGCTTGGAAACATCTGCAGGACCCTAAATCCTTCCTTGCATAATTTTTTCATGTTAAATTAAGTCATTCCTTCTCTTCTGTTGATGATTTCACTCACTGAAGACAAGAAGACTTGGTAGAGATAGTCATGACCAGAGATGGAATAGAATATGACATTTAAAAAATATACATACAAATTAGATGGTTATTGGGTAATTAGGACAGAAATGAAATTTCCTACAAGTGTTCGGGTAACTCAGAACAAAATAAGTATAAGAAAAGCAAATTATTTTTTAATATTTACTTATTTATCTATTTTTGTGGTGCTGGAGCTGGAACCCAGAGGCTTTCTACCTTCAGGCTACATTCCCAGACCTATTTTCTATTTTATTTGGAAACAGGGCCTCACTAAGTTTCTGAGAGCCTCACTAAATAGCTGAGGCTGGTTCGAACCTGTGCTATCCTCCTGTCTCAGCCTCCCAAGTGCTGGTATTACAAGCATGCGCCACCATGCCTGGCAATTTTTTTTAATATTTAAATAATACAAAATGTTTTTGCTCTATCTTCCAATAAACTCTGCCAGTACCATAAATTACTGATAGTGAAATTATTGATTAGTGATAGAAAACAAATAACTTGTAATTTTCATCTGATGAGCAATGCAGAATATTATTTGATATGTTAAAATGATATTATAGTTATACAATAATATAAGTGTAAATATGGATGTCTATTTTACCGACGACTCTCTCCTTTCATCTGATTTACATCTTGGAACAAAATGAATGGTGATCATTCAAGCTCTCCTTGGGATAAAGTTATTGATTAGGTGTTGAGTTTTATTGGAGAGTAAATCATTCTTCAAAGCCCTTAAACACAGTTGCCTTAGACAGTATGAGAGCAATGACTTACTGCCCAATAATCAAGAATAAGTTCTATCACTATAATCCTCCGAAATATTTTTAGAATTTGAGAGAAAAAAGAATATGACGTAGAAAAATAGGGTGTGCAAAAGTGAACTTTATACATCACTTGCTTGTGAGTTATCTGTATAGTGTTTGTTAAAAATGCGGAACCCGTGACTCAGATCTCTAACCAGTCTTTGAGTATGGCTCCAGTCTAGGCTTTGAACAAGCACGTAGGTGACTCTTTGGTACTTTAATGTTTGATAATTTCTGACCTTGAGGTCACAAAAGATATCCGGAAAGGGTGAACATGGGAACATAGAGTTGGTTAAGCCTATAATTATTAACCTTAGGAAATGCTAACTAGGAACCATTAGCACTGACTAATAAGTACAAACATCTTGCCAGTCATGGTGGCACATGCTTCTAATCCTAGTACTTGGGGGGGCTGAGACAGGAAGATCATAGGTTCAAGGACAGCCTCAGCAAACAGCGAGACTCTCATTAACCTAGCAAGACCCTATTTCAAAGTAGAAACAAAATGGGGCCTCTCATCCCCTCTCTCTCTCTCTCTCTCTCTCTCTCTCTCTCTCTCTCTCTCTCTCTCTCTCTCTTTCTCTTTTACTAGGGACTGAACCCAGGGGCATTCTAACTCTGATCTCTACCCTCAGCCCTATTTTATTCTTTTATTTTGAAACAGTGTCTCACAAAGTTGCAGAGACTGGCCAGGAACCTGTGATCCCCCTGTATCTGCCTCCCAAGTATGGGGATTATTGGCATACCCCACAATGTCCAACAAGTTATACTCTTCATGTTGGTACTATTATCTCCTCTACCAATCCCACTTGCTAAATGCTATCCAGAAAGCTGATATTCTGGGTGAAGTGGGCACTACTGCATTTTATCTTGCTCTTTAAAAATCACTGAGCAATTTAATTTTGGATTAGTTACTTCTTTGGACTATAAAGCTCTCTATTTGATTATTATATATTTTAAATCCAGTACTTAGATAGATTCCTTCTTCCACTCTCTCCCTATATAGAATTAAAGTCTCTCAAAAATGTGGAACAAATTCCTTCCCAGGCTAATGAAAAACAGTCTTCCTCAAATTATGAATCCACATGTGGGAACTCAATTTATATACAGATGTATGTGAATGTATGATTGTGCAAAGAATTAGAATCCACTGCCAACATCATCTAATTGGCTCTGGTCACCAAGATCCCTAAGGCCTTAACATTGCGTTTTGTATTTACATTACCATTAAAGTCTTTTATTGTGTTACTCAATTCAAGGTTTCTGCATCCACCAACATTTCCCACAGATTGACACTGGCCTTGAAAACCTATGGAAGTGTCCTTTATAGGGGTTTTCACTACCTTTTGTTTTTGATATCTGCAGACATTTTTCTGGAGTCTGTAATACATTAGGAGTTCAAAAAGGGAAGGTTACTGCAAATGTGCTTTGCAGTGTGACCAGATGTGTAGCCAGTGTCATGAAATACATCCAATTATACTATAAATAGAGGGCAGAGGCTTCCTATTTACCACTTGGTGATTAATGAAATATGCAGAAGGCTGAGACAGATCTCACTCCCTATTACTCAATTACAACAACCACTCTTCTTCCAGCAGAAGACAAGACTTGCAGATGTGAGACAATAGATTTCATAAAGAGAGTCTCTGCAATTGTCTGGAAAAAAAAAACAGCTTGGATTGCAAAGCAGAAAAGGCTGGGTCCCCCACCCATGAATAAAAATGAAGACAAAAAAAGATTCAAATGAAGAAAATAAATCCCTTTGATTTAACAAAATGGGCTCTAAATCTGAAGGTAGAAAGCTACGTATTTATTGCCAAGTTTTTGCTTTTCTGATTGGGCTACTGCATTTCCAATAACATTTACAACAGAAAAAAATATTCATTGGGTGTCAATAAAATTACTTGTCTTATCTTTTTTTTTTTTTTTTTTTTTTTTTTTTGCAGTACTGGTATGGAACCCAGGGGCATTCTACCTCCGAGCAACACCCCAGCCCTATTTTTTATTCTTTATTTTGAAACAGGGTCTCATTGAGTTGCAAAAGGCCTCACTATTGGCCAAGAAGCAAGATCCTCCTGTTTCAACCTCCGAAATGCTGGGATTAAAAGCGTGTGCCACCACGCCCAGCTAAAATTACCTGTCTTATTTTTAAAGTTTTCATCTTCTTACCTCCTTCTCCCTTGGTTTCAGGTTCAGACAGTGAAGATGATTCTGTGTGTCAGATTCATGCAGGATCATATAAAGTGGAATAAAAATGATGTCTATTGTCATGTGGGGGAGGCACTAAGTTAATAACATTGGTGAAAAACTTGGAGTGTGAATGTATATCAAACAGGTAGATAATGGGCATTAAAAGGCCAGGGAAGCCAGAAGTGGCACCTGTCTATAATCCTAGTACTTGGGAGGCTGACACAGGAGGATCCCAGGTTCAAGGACACCTCAGAAAGTAGTGAGATTCTCATTAACCTACTGGGAAATCCTGTTTCAAAATAAAAATAAGATAGGGCTAGGGGTATAACTTGGAGGTAGAATGCCTCTCGGTTCAATCTCCAGCATCACAAAAAAAGAAAAAAGGCCAGGAAAATACATAAGGTGTGAATGCATACACTTTGTTGATGAAGTGCTCCCAGTCCCTGCTTCCACCCTGTGAGAGCCAAGGCAGGCATGCAAACAGAAATCCACACTGCTCAGAACAGCATTCGTGCAGAGGATGTAGAGAGTATTTGTCTGAATTCAGAATAAGTCCACAGTTTATTTCTCTAAAAATACACAGGGGCAGACACTTGCTTCTTCCCCGCTCTGTCTCTCAGTGCCTCCCTGTCAAGGTAGAATTAAGAACTGTTGGGCTCTGGCCTGAGGATGGTGCCTGCGCCTCTGTGCTGTGGCTGGCCGTGACTGCAGCCATCTCTCACGCCCCAGCTGTTTCTGATGTAACTGCTCCACAAGGTCATACTTCTACCTCTGCTTACTCTTGTCCTGGAGGAAGCATTATGGTTTCACTTTTCCCAGATGAATTTCAGGGCCAAGTAGTATGAGAAGCAGGAAGAGATGGCTTTGTGAATTGATGTACAGCAAAGCAGAGTCGAAAGTGAAGAAATTACATGACAGGTTTGAAATATGGTGAGAGATTTTGGGTAATTCTGAACTCAGACTTAAGGCTTCTCCCCATTGTATTCTCCCTCTCACTGAGTTCAAGTATTATTTTTAGGCATCTCTGATTTTTTTTTTTTGGTGATATTAGGGGTGAAACCCAGGGGATTTCTACCTCCGGGCTATACTCCCAGACCTATTTAATATTTTATTTAGAAACGGGGTCTCAGTAAGCTGCTGGGAGCCTCACTAAGCAGCTGAGGCTGGCTTTGAACCTGTGAGATCCTCCTGTCTCAGCCTCCCAAGCGCGGGGGTTACAAGCATGTGCCACCACGCCCGGCTGGGCATTTCTGATATTTTAAAATGATATACCTGATAGTGAAAGCTAGTATGATTGATTTATTGAATCTAGGCCCCATTTATAATAGCTATATGACAATGTCCCTCTACTTTTTTTCTTTGTTATTTCATCCTATAGGACATTCTTACACCTTCACCTGTATTTGAGACTCTAAAACCTGACTCATTCCTAAGGAACCTATAGTGAAAACATTTTGCTTAAAATGTCCTGTGCTTCTAGAACCCAACAAAATAAGACAGAGAGGAGAAGGAGAGGCAGAAGGGGGGAAACAAAGAAAGACAGAAGGAAAAGGGAGGGAGGGAGGGAGAGAAGGAAGAAAAGAAAAAGGGTCAATATCACTATTTGTTTATTACATTTACCTATGGAAAAGGCTTTCAGAAATAGCTACCATATGTGGCTGTCTGGTCCGCACTGGGACTATTGCCATTTGATTCCAAAATGAATATGTTACCTGAGTAAGAGACACAGTCTCAAGTTCTGATTCAACAAATTGGTGTTAGGGTGGAAAAGACCCATTAACTCATGCTTCTGCCTCCTCATAAAAAGAACAAGTGATCCGGCAGTACTGGCCTCTGGGGCTCAGTCCAGTCAGATTTCAAAACAGTCTAAGCGTGAAGGCTCCCACCGACTCCCTCAGAGACCATTTCTTCATCCAGCTGATCTGAGACATAAGGAAGTTTTTCCAGTTATGATTCCCCAAGTTCCCGTTTTGCTGAATGCCATCCTATTATTTACACTATGTCACTGTGCTTTATTTCTCTACCTCAGGCTTTATAGCTTCCAAGGCCTCGATGATCATTGCCATTTAACCCTCTTCATCCATCCTGGGGCAAAGAGAATACAGAAAAGTTAGTAAACTGTGTGTTAATGAGTAGTTGCTAACTCTATGCCTAAGTTCTCAAGTCCTGGGAAAAAGTGATATGGTAAAAGGAAATTTACCTTCCACAATTACATTTACTTTTTAGTTTCAAACCCTTCTACCAATTTAAGTGTCTACCAGTGTTCTTGATTCATGAAAACCCTGCAGTGGGGAAGAAGGAACCATAGACTGTAAAAAGAAACCTTCCTTAGACTGTAGGAAGGAACTTTCCTTAAACATGATCCAAACCAAGTCTCTTTCTATTGCTAGAAGCTTCTCAAATATTCTGGTCAAGTTGTCATTTGTCCTTCATCAGCAGGAGACATCAATGAGGAAAGAGAACTTCACAAGACAGAGCCAGCAAATTTCCAGATATAAAGGCATAATTCACATCTCCCATGAAATTGAGCTACAACTATTTTTTTCTTCCCATCTCGGAGATGCATTGAGCATCCGTTCATAGAGTAGAGACCATGGAAATGCCATGCTACCTCATTTAATGCTCATATCCTCATAGAGAAGTTCTATATACTATTCAGTGCAAAAGTGAGGAAGTGGAAAGAGATTGTTAATTACTGTGCCCAGTGCTCATAGGTTTGAACTCTGGAATTAGGACTTGTAACTATGGAACTGCTCTGGAGATCTATGACCACCTGAAATAAAATCACACCTCAAATCATTGCAGACATATCTAGATATCCATTGGACCAGCCTGGCTCTTCATAGAGATGATTTTATTGACTTCTGTGATGAGCAACTAATTCACTCATTCAATATTTTCCAAGACCTACAATGTGCCCAGCTATCTTTCAGTACTAAGGGGACAAACATCCTGTTCTCATGGGATTCATTATCTAAATAAAATAAACACATAGAATGGCTGGTTTTCAGTTATGAGTACTGTAGAGAAAAAAAATAGAGAAGAAAGGGAGATGGGATTGCCCAGAGAAATAACTGCAGAGTTTATCAGACTATTTTACATACCGAGGTGAAAATAGAGCAAAGAAGTGGGTTGTGTGGGGCTGAAATGGTGCAGGAAATTCTCTCTCTGAGATGGCATTTAGACTAAGACCTAAAAGCAAGTAGGAAGGAGCCCAGAGGGTATCTTGGGGATGTATACTCTAGGCAAAGGTCCTGGGGTCCTGGTGTCCAGCGTGTTTAAGGAAATGTAGCAGGGCCAGGCCCAATGGAGAACAGTGACAAAGGAGGGAGGGAAGGTAGAAGGTGAGGACAGAGTGAGCAGGGCTGACCCTGCACCTCCTCACAGACCAGTGCAAGAACTTCTAGAAAAGTCTAAATGTTTAATTGACATATAATAATTGTACATACATAGGAGCGCAGTGTAAGAGCAGCATGCTTGAATATATGATAGAATGATCAAATCAGGACAATTAGCCTTAAAACCGCCTTCAACATTTCTCATCCTTTGTGTCTGGATTCTTTGAACTCCTCTTTTCTAGTTTTTTATAAACTATGTTACAAATTGCTGGAAGCTGTATTCACTGCAATAAGCTGTAGAATACAGGACCTTCTTTTTCCTACCTGACTATATGTTGGTAACTGTTATGCAGCCTGCTTCTATTCCCCTTCCTCTTCCTCCTCTCCCAGTCCTGGATCCTACTAGATCTACTTTTTACGTTACCACATGTGAATGAGAACAGTATTTGTCTTTCTTTGCCTGGCTTGTTTTACTTTGTGGCGGTGGGTGATGGGAGAGAGTGATTCAGAGGTTGCGTGCGTGCCTGCCTACTCTGGGCTGCTGAGAAAACCACAGCCGGTCTTTTCTCAGAATCTTCTATGGACAGATTGCATTCTGAGCAACTCTAACATGGTCGTGTCTCCCTACAACAAGAGGGGGGGAGTTTTCTTAAGTGTGACTTCCTGATATTACACATAGCAAGTAGTATAAGAGCTGTGTGTGTGCACACGTGTGAGCCAGACACAGGAAACTGACTTTAACACCAAAAGATTTCTGGAGAAACATTCTGCATAGATTCAAATAAGGATCTTCTCTTAGTACCCTGTCGAGAAACTAAATCTGACCTGAACCTTAGGACCCTCTGCCCATCTCTCCTTGCTGTGCTGCCCTCATTCCACACTGGGAGAGTCATGAGTTGTGCCCACCGCGGCCGAAGGCAGAGGATCCAGGGCAAGTGTGGTCTCCACACACACCTTTTCAACATGTCACAACAGGCTTCCTAATTATCACCATCCACATATATAAACACTTTTTGAGCTTCAGGCCTAGGGCCAAATAAATAAATAAGAAAAGAACTTACTTAAAAAAAAGACTTGGAGCCTAAAAGATATTTACCGGATCTTTTCTTTTGTCTTAATCT
>NC_137786.1:128437662-128710802 GCF_963383645.1 Muscardinus avellanarius | reverse complement strand
GATGTTTGTTAAAATCCTATTATGTGCTAAAGCACTTTTGATGATTCAGTTAAATTTGAAGAAAAGGTAGCACATAAGTGTGTGTGTATATGTGTGTGTGTGTGTGGTGTGTGGGTAAAATATATGTATACACACATGCAGGTACTCTGCAGGGTATCTACTAAAGGTTCATTTGCCATTTAGAAACATAAGAAGAAATAATGGAAATTGTGAAAGCCAAGAAATTTTTTTTAGCCAACCCGATACTTTCCCAACAATTCTTGCAAGTCTTTTCCCAGGCTTTTGCTTTCTCTGTGTGACAAAGTGACCCTGCTGGGAAAATGGACCCAACAGACAACTGGAATGACTTTCACAGCAGGACCCAGGATTTACGCCTGTCCCTAATAATATATAAAGACGCCTAGGCTGAGTTCAAAGATAGGGAACATCAATCCTGGATAACACACATTTTTGTCGGATGGTGTGAGGAGTCAGGAATGTGTGACATGATGTTCAGGGCAAGAACATGAACAATGGGGCTGCTGAAAGGCGTGCCTCCCATTACACAGCGAGCGCTTGCTTTCTCTAGAGCTGGACGTTCAACCCGCACTGTGAACAAAGTTGTAACTCACTGTTCTGACGGAAGGGTGAGGACTCAGAACATTTCAGGACATCCTGGCTCTGAGATTTCCAAGGGCTTCAGATCACAGAGCATACCATCAATGGTGCAGCTCGGAGCCAGAATTCTAAGTCATTTATCCACAGTCCTACAAGCACAGCAAACGCTCCCTCGATTCAGAGTATCAGCATTTTTGCCCCTTTCCTGCTATCTTGCCTGACCTGCCTCCTTGCCCTTGAAGCCTCGGAGGTCACTTGCTCTAGGATGTGTTTGCTCATGACCGCAAGCTTAGCTAGGTACCTGTGCTATGAAATCAATGACATTGCACCTTGATAACATGCTAGCGTGTGTGTGTGTGTGTGTGTGTGTGTGTGTGCGCACGCGCGTGTGTGTGTATGGTACTGGGGGTGGAACCCAGGGGCTTTCCACCTTCAGGCTATATCCCTGAACCTATTTTTTATATTTTATTTGGAAACAGGTCTCACTAAGATGCTGAGAGCCTCACTAAGCTGCTGAGGCTGGCTTGGAACCTGTGATCCTCCTGTCTCAGCCTCCCAAGTACTGGGATTACAAGCGTGTGCCGCCACGCCCGACAACATGCTAGCATTTTGCACTGTACTTTTATCCCTCAGCCTCTGAATTTATTCTTCTGGAATATGTTTGGGTCATATTTGCATTGCCTGGTGCAGACCTGAGATAATGCTTGTTCACCATACATGAACCAAAGCCCAGCAGGTCTGCCAGTGCTCCGTTCACACTGAAGCGGGAGGCCCCTGGGAGCCTTTGCCTCCAGCTCCTGTGGAAAGAGGGCGCTGCATTTCACTTAATGTAGAGCATCTGAAAACAGGCCTGGGAGGGAGGAGCCCTGGAAGGCAGGACAATGAATGGCTCATTAGAGCCAGTGAAACTTCCCTGCATGTGTTTACACATGGGGCCAGCATCTGCCTTGGAATGAGAGGAGCCTCTGACAGATGCCTCAAAGCTCCATGGCCAGCCCTCTGCTCATTCACAAAATGTGCAGCTTGCTCCCCTCCAATTGGCTTGGGGAACAAAGGAGCGATCTTTAAAAAAAAAAAACCCAAAGACTGCATCCCTTAAAGTGAACCAAATCTTCTCGTTGCAGCTCCTGAAAAGAAAGAGAAGGCACAAATGGGTAGATGGTACACACACACACACATGCACACACACACACACACACACACACACACACAGATGCTGTGTTTGTTGTTTATGGACAAATACTATTTCAGTAAAAACAATACAAATATATTTATTCAATATAAAGAAAGGGCAAGATTTCTGAGCCTGAAGTATACTTGGTGGATGTGAGGATTCCAGAAACAAGGCAGAGTGAGTCCTGAAGTTTGATTTAATTTGGAGGTGAGGGCCACCTAAGAAGGTATCTATTTAGCCTAAGAGTAGAGTCAGGGAAAGGTAAGACAAGCTTGGCAAGAGGAGAAGTATCACATAGTGCACAGAGTGCATGTTATAAAAGAAGGAAAAATAACAACGATTGTCTCCAATTCTCATGACCTTGTGTTTTCTCTGTCTTTGATCTCATAAACTAAACTGGTCAGAAGGCTTTGCCAGTTTTGCTCCAGCTCTTTCTCCTAGCCACAATTTCCTTCTGGTCACACCCCCACTGCCCTTGTCTCCTTCTTCTTGTCCTCCTCCTCCTCGTCCTCCTCCTCCTCGTCCTCCTCCTCCTCGTCCTCCTCCTCCTCGTCCTCCTCCTCCTCGTCCTCCTCCTCCTTGTCCTCCTCCTCCTCCTCCTCCTCCTCCCCTTCCTCCTCTTCCTCCTCCTCCTCTTTGTACTGAGGATTGAACCCAGGTGCATTCTATCTATCTCCAAGATATACCCTTAGCCCATTTTGATCTTTAAATTTTGAAACATGGCCTTTCTAAGTTGCCGAGGCTGGCCTTAAACCTCTGATCTTGATGTCTCTGTTCCAAGTGCTGGGGTTACAGGCTGCACCATCACTCCCAGCTCCTTGTCAACATTTCTTTGGCCATTGCCCATTTCTCCCATTCTGTGATCTCTCATAACATCACTTATTTTCTTAAAAAGTGTTTCCATTCCAGGAATTCCATTTTCTGCTTCCAAATATAAGCTCATATCCCCTTTTGCACATTTCTGAGTCTATCCTCACTATTCTGGTCCGCACACCCAAAGGCCCAGGAGCAGAATAAACCCTTTCAGGATAGAAAAGTAACTGTGGAACTGGGGCTATGTGTCCATTAGTACCTTTTCCCTGCCACTTTGGGAAATGCAGTTGCCCGCTCTCACTCCCCATGTGACTAAGCTTCTGTGGCCATTATTTGGTCCAATAGATGAAACTCCATTAAACTCAAACAAGTGCTCTGTTACCTGGGAACTTTACATGAAGAATAAGAGATATTTTGCTGTTGTTTCTCCGGTGTGTGAGTCTGTAGTTATCACACTTGGGAAAGCTCATGTTTTCAACCCTGCTTGAAAGAATTAGAGAAAAACCAGCAAGAGGAAGTGTGTGTGGGAGGCACATAAAAATAATAAAATGAAATGGTAGAGGTAGACTTGAGGCAGCATCTCAGTTGCAAGTCTGAAGTTCATTCCGATTCTTTGCTGCTTTTGGGGTTCCATTTGAATGGGCTTCTGTTAAATGTGCAACCAGAAGTTCAATTAACTCAACCCTCCTTTCAGTGTCTCCTTCAGGCTGATAACAGCCCTGCACGTTCCCAGGACACAGGTTGGTAAATTGGCTGGCCTCGGTTCTTACTTGACAGATATGTTTATGTGTGTCGTGTCTACTGAAGTTAAACTTAGGTTCTTATAACCTTTAAGGTATTAAGAGATATCTCTTGCTGTCCTAAAAGAAAATAATGAAAGGAGTCCTCTTTTAAGCTCTGCAGTTATGTTTTGCTTTAGGGAAATTTGAAGGATCAGATTACAAAAAGGACCATTTCAGAACTGTTTGAGGGCACTGGATATCTGACTAAAAAAATAGGAGAGAGGAATGATTGAGATATTTTTTACTTTCAATTGAAAGATCAATAAAATGAAAGCAAGGCATATCTGAATGGATAATCTGTTGGTAGAAAAGTAAGATTCCGTTTGTCAGTGTGCATACCAATTTCTCCAAATACAGTTGATTCTTCCCATCAATGAGTTTCACATCTATTTAATCAACCTCTTAAAAATATTTGGAGAAAGATTGCCTCTGTAGTGAACATGAACAGACATTTTTCTTGTCATTGTTTCTTAAGTAACACAGTGTAATAATTATTTACATAGTATTAGATATTACAAATAATCTAGAGATAATTTAGAATACACAGGAAGATGTGCCTAGGTTCTATGCAAATGCAACATTATTTTATGTAGGGGACTTGCTTATCTGTGGATTCAAGTGATTCAAACCACTTACCCAAGACCAGGCTAAACACACATCTCTACTCTTAAGAGTCCATGGTTCTTCCTGGTGGCTCTTCTGTCTCCCAGTGTCAAGCTGCATGCCTAAGCCCCATGGAGAGGGGATTTACGAAGCACAGTCTGGTTCTCTTGAGTTTCATGGTGTGATAGCACACTTGAATTCACAGGCATCTCTGTACCCATCTCCACCAAAGACCTTCCATTCAAACATGCATGACCTAGCATGTTGGGATTCTTGCATAAAAAATATTTTGGAAGCCGGGCGTGGTGGTGCACCTTTGTAATCCCTGCACTTGAGAGGCTGAGACAGGAGGATCGCATGGGTTCAAAGCCAACCTCAGCTACTTAGTGAGGCTCTCAGCAACTTAGTGAGACCCTATTTCCAAATAAAATAAAAAATAAGTCTGGGAGTATAGCCTGGAGTTAGAAAGTCCCTGGATTCCAGCCCCAGTACCACCAAAATATATATATATATATATATATATTTTGGAAAAAAATTTCATTGTTTTTAGAAGTTTGAATGTCACTATCATATGCCAATACTAGGTCAAGAAACAATTAATTTGATTGACTCTATAACTTCAAAAAGAAATAGATCATAACTATCATAAGAAGAAAAACATAAAGTTTAGGTTTTTTTTTTTAAACATGAAATATAAATAAAGAAAAAAGTGCATGTATTACAAAATCCTGCCTAAAACAGAGAACTTAACTTTTATTTAACTAAAAATGGCAAGGAGGAGGAAACATTCTTTACATTATAATTATCAAATAACAACTTTTAAAATACAGGTACAATTTCCTTTAAGTTAGCATGCAAAAGTACAATAGCCTCAACTTCAAAGGCTCACAGAAGATATCAAAGAATAAACACATCCCCCCACCTATTTTTTTGCGGGTCTGGGGATGGAACCCAGGGGCATTTGACCTCCGAGCTACTACACCCTCTGCTCTATTTTTTATTCTTTATTTTGAAACTGGGTCCCACTGAGTTGCAGAGGGCATTACTAAGTAGCTGAGGCTGTCCGCGAACCACGATCCTCCGGTCTCAGCCTCCCAAATGCTGGGATTACAAGCGTGCACCACCACGCCTGGCTTACATTCCCATTTTAAAAGATATGTATATTCCAAATTGTCTTTATCCATTCATCTGTTGATGGACACCTGGTTGGTTTCCTAATTTAGCTATTGGGAATTATGCTGCTATAAACATGGGTATACATTTATCGCCATAGTATTCTAACTTTAATTCTTTTGGAAAGATACTAAAGAATCATATGGTGTTTCTATTCCCAGTCTTTTGGGGAGCCTTCATGCTGATTTCTGTAATGGTTGTACTAGTTTACAATACCAATTATAGTGTACTAAAGTTCCAATTTCCACACATTATCTCCAGCATTTATTATTATTTGTATTCTTGATAATTGTTATTTGAATCTCAGTGTAGTTTGATTTGCATTTCCTTAATTGCTAATGATATTGAACCTTTTTATATACTTACCATGTCGAACCTCACTATAATGTAAAATTGCAGTACACTTATGTATAACAAACAAAGAAAAGAGTCACCTGTCTTATGATTTGTGGTAAGCATTAGCAATAATATTTATAATAGATCTGAAATATATTAAATCAGTACCCCATAAATAAAATAAATGTATGTCTAAGAGTTTGATGACAGCAAGTAAGCAAACTTAGGACTTCAGAGAACCACATGGTGAAAGCATGTTTTGGACCAACACATTTTTATAATTCTGGTTTTCTCTGTGGATAGCTGTTCTCATTGCAAAAATTAAGGTTCAGGTTGTTGATTGGGCTTAGATCCCAGTAGGCATTAGACTGAGAAGTCAGGGTGGCCCTTGTTGCAAAGCCAATTGCCTGTGACAGGCCAGAGGTGAAGTGTGGCATTGTATCAGGATGATGTGTGGAAAGCAACTGATGGAGTTTTGAGGTATTGGCTTCTAAGTCAATAAGACCATAAGAACAGGCTGCAAGTTGAAGTCCCCCCTAGTCTCCCTGATGACCCACATTAAGTGGAGTTAATAATGAAGTCTACCATGAGATTTCTAATAAAGCCAAGTTAACGATAGGTGTTCTACTGTGTAAAACGACACTGAAATGTTTTCCTCCTATCACACTGTATTTTTGTACCTGATAATCAACATCTCTCCATCTACTCCCCTATCCCCTGGTGAACACTGTTTTACTCTGTGCTCCCTGGGGTCCACTTCTTCGGTTTCTCTATATGTCAGTGAAATCAGGTGGCATTTGTCTTTCTGAGTCTGACTTATTTCACTTAACACAATATCTTCCAGGTCCATCCACATTGCCACAGGTTGTGGAATATTACTCTTTTTTTGTGGCTGAGTAGTATTTAAATGTTCTCAAATGATTGCTCTATAAAGTGATGCTACATACCCTGATTTTATTATTGTACAAGGTATACATGTCAGTACCCCATAAATATATATGATTTTATGTGTCAATTAAAAATGAAAAATAATAATGAAAGCTAAGAAAGCTCATTAAGTTGTGTCTAAAAAATAAATTATATAATAGATGTTTTTGCTTTTTTCGTCCCATGATGTCTCTCACACCGTACTTTTTGTTCAAGATCTATTTTCCCAAACTGGACTGTAAGCTTGTGGGGGAAGAATATAATGTTGGTCCTTTGGGTTGTTCTCTTTCCATACTGAGCCCAATGCCTGGCACAGAGATGTAGCTGGATGAGTATCTGTTGACTGACTCATTGAAGAAATTAATAAATGAATGAATAAATGAATAAAGTACTGTTTGACAGTACTTTGTAAAGAATCATGACTTGAGCTTCTTCCATTTCTCAGCTAGTAGCTGGTTAACTTGTCCAGAGAGTACATTCTCTACCACCAACACACATATGCGCACGCGCACACACACACACACACACACACACGCACACACACACACACACACACACAAACATACACTCTCAAGAGTTGTTTACAGAGAATGATGCAGTAGGGTCACATCGCTATCATAAAATATGTACTTGACATCCAATGTCCTGAAATGGACCTCCTGCAACCTCCACCTCGAGATAACCCTCTGACGTCTAGGAAACTGTCCATTCTGCCGAGAATCAACAGCTCCATCTGCCCCTCATTGTTCCCGGCACCTTCCCTGCCTCCCCTGCTCCTCACCCCGTCCTTCTCTATCCTCTGCTCCCTGATCTCCTCCTGCCTCTGGCCGCTGCTTGAAGTATGAGCTGACTCTCTGCCTTACATGATTTATGGGTCCAGTGACACTGAGGTCAGAACACAGATTGCTTTGCAGGTGCCCTGAGGCCCCTGTATGGTGCTGAAGACTTCAGCCCTGAGGGACAGCTCACAGGAAATGGGACCGAATTTGCAACAAGCTGCCCAAAGTAGCATGAGATATCACTGGACAACCCAATTATTGTCTTCTCCCCACCCTGTGACCCAGGCCTGAATCTACAGCTGTGGTTTTGAATTCCTAGATTAACACTATAGAGAATAAGAAAAGAGTCTCCACAGGGTGTCTACTGAGATTTCTGGGCTCCTTTTCTGCCTAGGGTTACCTTTACCTAAGTAATATATGTGGTACAGCAAATCTTTTTTGGAATTTGAACATGAAAATGGTCATATTGTGGCTACCTTCTCCATTACTTAATCCACAGCCTGGTACTTACTGAGGGACTTCTGTATGTTGAGCAATGGGAAAGGGGCTGAGACAGAAGAGAGAGGATGCTTCGAATGTAGACGTTCAAGTCAAAACAAGCCCTCGTACCAGGTTTATCCTCCTCCTCTGAGCAACTTCAAATAACTTATTCAAGTTCATAGAGGCAAATTGAGGTATTAATGGTATTAATCTGAGATAATGTACTTCAGTACCTAGAATATCACTACTATAACACATGTGTGCATTTAAACTTCTGCTTTTAAGAACTTACAGTTCTTACTCTTAAAAAATAGAATTATCTGAAGAATTTTTTTAAAGGTGCCAATGCCTATGCCCTACCTCCAGAGATCTTGGAGGAGATTACTAAGTTTTAGAAGCTTCTCATATCATTCTAAAGTGCAGCCATAATTGAGGACAACTGTTTGATGAGACAAAATTAACATATGGCATAATTAGCAAAAAGTTTATCACTAAATGTCTGAATCAGCTTTCAATTAACTTTACTCCTGCTAGAAATATTTCCATAAAATTATGCAGATGAGCTTTGCAAATTTGCTTCAAATCCATTGAATATTTAACAATTGTATGCAGAGGTGTCTTCTGCAATCCTTATTTACCTATACTTTATAAGTTTCTCTTTTGCTTAGCAAAAGTCCTGGCTTCTTTCTCTGGTCTTTCCTTTCTTCTGTGGGCTAAAAAAATACCCAAGACTTTTATCGCTAGACATTGGTCTCTCAAATATTTTCTCTTTAAGTGAAATTCCCATGAAAGCGAAGACAGAGATCAGGAAGGGGAGGCAGAGAACATTAAGTGCCTTTGACAATCTCACTCTCTCCAGTCTTCTACTTACCATCCACCCAAGTCGAGGTTCACTTGATTCCCATTACAGCCACATTAATGTCTCCTGAGCCTTGGGAATTTGGGGACATTGCTAATTCCACAGCTACCTCATGGCTTTATTTTTCCCTTGCTCCTGTAACGTGGGCCCAAAGCACCAACCAGCTGTGCTGATGTCTAAGACAGCCTGGACACCAAACACCTACATGTGTTTTGTATGTCTATCATATTTCTTTAACCACCTATCTGGTCCAGCAATACCCCACCTCCCAAACCAGGAAATCAACCCCCTTAACAAATATCAGTAAACTAATCTTCCTGGTAACCTGGATCAAAGGAGAGACAATTAGAAGGAAAGATGTAAATAATTACACAAGGCAAGGAGAATGAGCTGCTCCCATGTCCCTCATCCTAGCACAGGGCCCAGCTCTCTGTCTATGGAACACAATGTTGCTGCGATAGCCTAATTGATTTATAATGTTTTACTCAGTATTGTACCATGTGTGCAATTAGTTACTTGAAAAGAAAACACAGCTCAGCTCAGTTGCTGCATCTGCTGTTAGTCAGGGACATACAGTTTCATGCCCTACTTTCCAGATGGCTCGATTAACACTCAAGGAAACCTGGAGCCTTGGCCAGGACTGCAAAGGAAGCTGGAGAAGCTCAGGTATAATGAGACCTGGGAGAACTATCCCAGATGGAAACAAGACTCAGCAAAATCTCAGAATGAAAGTTGAACATACACACACACACACACACACACACACACACACACAGAGAGAGAGAGAGAGAGAGAGAGAGAGAGAGAGAGAGAGAGAGAGAGAGAGAGAGAGAGAATATCAACCTGCTGGGTGGCTCTTTTTTCATTCCATTCACACATTAGTTCATTCAGAGAACAAATACAAATACTCAATGAACATTTGGTGGGTGCTGGTTCCCCATGGGAATTCCAAACAGTGGTAGGCAAACAGACATGTGTCATGCTTTTGTGGAGTCCATGGTGAGTGGGGGGAGTCCAATATCTGTGTTAAATAGTCACACAAATAGAAATATGAATGTGGAAGTAATATGCATTAAGAGGTATGCTATGCTCTGAGTCAGAAGAGGTTTTCCTGGGGGACTTGAAGAGTGAGCAAAGATTAGCTCCAGAAAGGAGCAAAAGTGCTTCAGGCAAAGTGACAGCCAGTGAGACAAAAGATCGCGGTGAATTCTAGGACTTTTAGAGAGGTGGCTGTGGCTACCGTGTGTACATGTGGGGTTAAGTCTGGAAACTGCTAGTAGGAGCTACGTAAATGGAGGCATCAAGGTTTCTATGCGGTGCAGAGGGACAAACAGCAAATGCCGTGTACTTGCGTGTTCATATCACTTTAAATCTCACTAGGATGTATAATTACATTCCACCAATGGAAATATAAAGGCTTATATGTTTAAGTATCTAAGGAAATCATTAAATTGAGCCTTTTAAGTAGAGACTATAAGATTATTTAAGACTCTAAACCTTTCTTTTAGCGGCTGTGTGGAGAGTAGGGACAAGATTGGTGGTATAGGAAGCGAAAACGAAGATAAGTGTTGGAATCCAGGTAAGTGATGGTTGCTTGGTTGGGGATGATGAGAGTAGACCCAAAAATAGATTGCTAGAGAGAGATCTAGGAGGCAGAAGTCAGTAAGAACTGGTGGTAGATTGAAAATAAGGGGGAGATGAAAGTGGTAGGAATGTCCCGTTGCCTGCCTGCCTGCCTGCCTGCCTGCCTGCCTGCCTGCCTGCCTGCCTGCCTGCCTTCCTTCCTTCCTTCCTTCCTTCCTTCCTTCCTCTTTCTTTCTCTTTTTTTCTCTCTCTTTCTTTCTTTCTTTCTTTCTTTCTTTCTTTCTTTCTTTCTTTCTTTCTTTCTTGTACTAGGGATGGAATCCAGGGGCATTCTAGTTCCAAGCTACACCACCAGTCTAAGTTTTGGAGGACCTCACTGAATAGCTGAGGCTGGCCGCAAACCTGTTATCCTGCTATCTCAGCCTCCCAAGTGCTGGGATTACAAGCATGCGCTACCAAGCTTGGCTTTTTGCCTTTTCTGAGTCACAAAGTGATCCAAGATGCCAGAGGCCAAGCTGGGAGAGGGAGGGGTGGGAGACTTTTTTCTGGATCCTTGTCATAGAGATAGAATTTAAAACAAGATGGTGAAGTAAATCATTTTTGAGGAAGCACTGACTAAAAAGAGAAAGGGGCTCAGAGGTAAAAATGGGAGGAGGATCAGTAAGAAAGAAGTGTATCTGGAGAATATGACATTCTGGCAGCTTGGAAAGAAGAGTGACATTAAGGAAGGGTGATGAGCTGTGCTGAATACAATTCAATAGTCAGATACCATGAGAATTAAATGTCTACTGGGGTTAGAAGCATGGAGATCATTCACAGCCTACAGAGGTGCAGCATTGGTGGCTGCATGGCAGACTTTCAAATCCCAAATTCATTACCACACTGACACCAAAGGAGTTTCATGATGAACCTAGCAGGTGAGAATTTTTTTCCTCTTTAGGGTACAATTAGATGGATTATTTATTTATTTATAAATAAATATTTATTTACCTCTGGGGATGGAACCCAGGGGTATTCAACCTCTGAGCTACACCCTGTGCCCTATTTTTTTTTTTTTTTTTTTGGTGGTACTGGGAGTAGAACCCAGGGGCTTTTCTACCTCTGAGCTATACTCCAGACCTATTTTATACTTTTATTTGGAAACAGGGTCTCAATAAGTTGCAGAAAGACTCACTAAGTAGCTGAGGCTGGCTTTGAACCTGTGCGATCCTCCTGTCTCAGCTTTCCAAGCGCTGGGATTACAAGCATGCGCCACCATGCCCGGCCCTATTTTTTATTCTTTATTTTGAAACAGGGTCTCACTAAGTTGCAGAGAGCCTCACTAAGTAGCTGAGGCTGTCCACAAACTGTGATCCTCCTGTCTCAGCCTCCTGAATGCTGGGATTACAAGCGTGTGTCATCACATCCGGCTCAATTAGATGGATTATGGGTAATTGCAGACTTTGCCTCCATCTCCAAACTTTTTTTTTTTAATTCTACATCTGCTATATGATCAGAATAAAACAAAGCAGGCATAATAAAGTAAACCGAGCTACAGATGGGAGTTTTGGACTTTTCTAGCTGGAAGAAAAAGGCATGGTAAAGATGGTTAAGAGGAAGAAAGTTTTGCCTAATATCTGCTAAGACTCCAACATCTACCAGGGAGCCATATCTATCATTTATGTAGAACAGCCATTTTCAAGCCTCACTCATCATAGGCATGATTTATAAAGTTTTTTTTTTTTTTTAAAGGCCTTTCCTCAAGTTAAACCCTCAGATACTGCAATTCAACCAGCAGGTTCTGGTTCTGGGAATTAGCCATCTATAAGGTCTGAAGGTAATCTGGACCATCATTCCATCAGTGAACCCTGCTTTAGCTACCTCCTGGTTTTCACTGCTACCCTGATGCTCTCTGAATGATCTAGCATGTAGCAATGGAATCCTGCTCTATAGCTCCCCCCTCGTTGTTTTGTAAAATATGGAACACAAAGAGTGCTCAGAAATATCAGTTACGTTTTTATCTATCATTGGAAAAAAACAGGCCTGAAGAGTAAGCGTAGCACAATCGTTTATAAACACAGAGCACTGCATTTGTACAGTTCCTCATAATATTCTGGGATGAAGGTTGGGAGATTGATCAATTCTGCCAGTTCCATTTTCTTTCTTTTTTTTCAGTTTGGAGAAACTGAATCAGAGAGGTAAAATGCTACTAGATGATAAAGTGGGGACTTCACTCCAGACATTTTACCTTTGTATTTGTGAGAACCTGACCACAAGCTGACTACTGTGATGGAGACATACACGTAGAGAAAACAGGCACTCTGCTGACTTGTAGTAGAATGTATAAGCATGGATTTTGAACATGATCAGCTCTATACTAAGCACAGAAAGAAACCTACGGTAGAAACATGATTTCTGCTCCCCAAAGAACCTATGATCTGGACTCTAAGTTGTAACATATATACTCAACTACTGCTACAAGGCTGCCAGGGCAAATGAAAGACAGACTGGTTACCCCAGACACAGAAGCACTGACTGAGGCCTTTTCCCTTCACAAGCGTGTCCCCAGGTGCCCGGCCACAGAGTGCATATGAGGGTGCTCAATATGAGTGAGTATCCCCATTCAAGACGATTAAGAATTAGTTCTTGAACAAAAAAAGTAAAATTCCTTAAAAGTTTATAATATCTATACATATATATATATATATATATATATATATGAAGAAAACTTGATAGAAATATTTCCAAACTTGGTAGCCATCTATCTCATCACTAAACTTAAAAAAATTAATTATTTATTCAAAAGGAAAGACTGTTTTCTCTGCCAGAAGCAATCATAAAAATGCTGTTCTCTTTATTGGTGATAAAATAGGTGAAACAAAAGAAAAAAAGTATTATTGATGTGTCATGCAGCTTATTAATATATTTGATTATATAGTGCTTGTGGTACTTGTCAATTAAATTTGTCAATTAAAAATTAAATTGGTATTTACATTTTTATGAATAAATATTTCTAATTCTAAAAATTATTCACTTTTGAATCTAAATTCATATTATATTCTGTATTTTAAAAATAGCTTATGCATACAAACATATGCATATATATATATGTGTGTGTGTGTGTGTGTGTGTGTGTGTGTGTGTGTGTGTAGTTTTTTGGGGGGATCTAGGGATGGAACCCAGGGGCATTTAAACTCCAAGCTATATCCCCTGCCTTATTTTTTATTCTTTATTTTGAAACAGGGTCTCACTAAGTTGTGGAGGGCCTCACTAAGTAGCTAAGCCTGTCTGTGAACCACAATCCTCCAATCCTCCAATCTCAGCCTCCCGAATGCTGGGATTACAAGTGTGCACCACCACGCCCAGCTTAGTTTTTTAAAGAACATACTTTTTGTGCTGTATAATCTTTATGTTTCACAAAAATGGGTCAACTTTAAAGAAACCATTTGTATTTTAGATGAACAGGTCCCCAGGTGCCTGAAAATTTATACACTAAATGTAGCAACTTTATTTTCACAATAGAATTGAGAATTATGAAGGAAGGAACATTCATTTTTTTTCTGGAAATCTCCATTTCTCATCCAGATGCCTTCGGGATGGACACAGCCCACTGCACCAACCACTCATCTATTTTAAAGCACAGTCTTACGATCAATGGAGACTTCTTGGTCCACGTAGTAAATGGCAGATGAATACAGTATTGAGAGAGGATGAACCTGACCCCTTCAAAGTTAGTGGCGATGCTTTGATTTGGGAACAACACATTAGAGAATGGAGTGAAGACATTCCCTGTGAGGGCCATCATTATTACTGACTATGAATGAAGCCCAAAGTGTTTCACTTCAAAACAATCTGAAGTATGAAAACCTGAATTTGCACAAATCCAGAGGTGATTAATTTTATTACATATTAATGAATCTTTTGTCTTATAAAAAGCTTTCAAAAGATGGTTTGAATACAGTTTTGTTTTCTTTATTTAAAAAGAGTTGAACACAAACTTTTCTTTTCAAAATACTTTAAATACAATAATATGCTTATTTATACCCTAATAAAATATGAATTTCATCTTGTGTAGATTTGGGTCACCAGCAAACAAAAAAATAAAATAAAATAAAGAATCCTGAGTTAAATTTGAATTGCACAAAACCCACAAAATTTCAGTGAAAGAATGAAACACACTTTTACTGAAAAAATATTATTGTTTAATTCTGACTTAATCGTGTCTCCTATAATTTTCCTGGCAACCACATATGGGGTATTAGCTGATACTCTTGAATTTGAGGGCATATAGAAATGGAAGAAAAGAAGGAAATGAAGGAAGAGACAAGAAACACAAGTACACAATGTACTGAGTTTTATCACAGAAATTTAGGAGTTTGGAATATACATTGCCAGTGGCTTTTGGCAATAGGAAGCTTTTCATTCCCCTTGGGAGGGAGGGAGGTTTTATGATTCAGGTACCACATATGATAAAATAGGCATTCCCAAATGCTGCCCAGGCACACGCCCTGTGCACACTGTGGGAGCGTACTGCTCTGCTCACCCAGCTCACCCAGTGGGGCTCAGCCCTCATGGGGCTTCCGTGCGATGGCCAGGTAATTCAGAACAGGGCTTCTCAGCACTGTACATTCTGGGGAAAGTGGGGAGGACTCTGAGAACTGCACCTCTCCATGCTTCTAGATTTTTTTTTCACCTGCCTCTGCCTCTTTCAGTTTGACTTCAAGCTTTGGCCTTCCTTTTAGAATGAGATCATTGGAGTTTATAACAATGAGTATTGTTCAGAAGTGAGGTGACCTTCTCCCAAAGAGAGTCAGTCCCTTGTGTTTAGGAGTAACTGGTGGGCACATTAGAAAGGCGACTTTGAATTTGTTGGGTATTTGGATTTGGTGGTGCGATGACTTTTCAGGTCCTCAAAACTGTGTAATGCAGCCCAGATAACGGAACCACATTGATTTAGATGCAAATTTATACTCTGTCTTTATTAACTTTGCATCAGCTATGACTTTTTCTAACCCTCTGTTCTTTCATTTGTAAAATGATGAGAAACCTACTGTTATACAAATTAAAAAGAACTAAATAATCAATATGGCACTGTTACAGACACAAAAGATCAGAGTGAAATAAATGTTAGTCACTCAGGTTTTCCCAAGTTCTGAGCTTATATATTTCTATAAACTTTAGCCTGAATAACCCAATTCAAGATCTACTTTTTATATTTTTTGTACTTTAATTTTAATTTTTTTTGTGGGTCTGGGGATGGAAACCAGGGGCATTTGACCTCCGAGCTGCACCCCCTACCCTATTTTTTATTCTTTAGTTTGAAACCGGGTCTCACTGAGTTGCAGAGGGTCTCACTAAGTAGCTGAGGCTGTCCGCGAACCGCGATCCTCCAGGTCTCGGCCTCCCGAATGCTGGGATTACAAGCGTGCGCCACCATGCCCGGCTTTTTTGTACTTTTATTGGTGCATTCTCGTTATATACCATAGTGAAGTTCAAAGTGGTACTGACATACGTACACACGTACACACAGCACTGGATGTGCTTCTTCCTGGATTCCACCTCGCTCCCCACTCCTTCCCATACATATTAGTGAGGTTGGTAGTGATGCCTTCCTGTATGGACACAGCACAGTATTTGAGTTCTTTCCTTTGTCCTCTTTTTTCCTCTCCACTTCTTTTTATGAATTGCCTTCCATTATTCTATTGGTTTCTTTCCTCATCTATTTAAAGTCCCTTTTGTTTACTATTTTTTTTTCTAGCTTTCACATATGAGATAAAATATAAGACCCTTGACTTTCTGTGACTGGGTTGGTTTCACTTCTGCATAAAGATCCCTTAAGGAAAGAAAATTACAGATCTATATCCTTGATGAAATAGGTGAAAAATTCTTAATAAAATAATAGCAATTTGCTTTCAACATTGCATTAAGAAGATTGTCCACCACAACCAAATTGGTTTCATTCCAGGGATGCAAGGCTGGCTCAACATATTCAAGTCAATAGATGTAATCCATCACATAAATAGAAACAAGGACAAAAATCACATGATCAGCTCAATAGATGTGGAAAAAGTATTTAATAAAATTCAACACCCATTCCATATTAAGAACACTGAAGAAAGCCGGGCGTGGTGGCGCACGCTTGTAATCCCCGCACTTGGGAGTCGGAGACAGGAGGATCACACAGGTTTGAAGCCAGCTGCACTGGCTTAAGAGACCCTGTTTTCAAATTTTTTAAATAAAGGATAAAAATAGGTCTGGGAGTGTAGCCCGGAGGTAGAAGGGTTTATAAGAACCCCAGTACCACACACACACACACACACAAAAAAAAAAAAAAAAAAAACACTGAAGAAAGTAGTTACTGAGGAAAATTACCTCAGTCATAGTCAATCGCCTATATCATATAGGCAGTATATGATAAATGCAAAGTCAACACCATATTGAATGGGGAAAATCTGAAAAGAGTCCCTTTAAAATCGAGAACAAGACAAGGATGCCCACTATAACCACTCCTATTCAACACAGTACTTGAAATTCTAGCCAAAGCAATAGGCGATAGAAAGAAATTAAAGTGATAGAATAGAGAAAGAAGAACTGAAATTATCTGTTTACAGATGACGTAACCCTGTACTTGGAAGATTAAAAAAAAAACTTAACCAGAAGTCTTCTAAAGCTGATAAACTAATTCAGAAAAGTAACTGAAAACACAATTGACTTAAAAAAAATCAACAGGTTTTCCATATAACAACCATAAATCCATTGAAAAGGAAATCCAATTTAGGATTTACAAAGACCAAGAATTTGGGCTGGTAGAAGATGCTGGTTTAATTCTGAGAGATCACTGTGATGATGATGTTCAAGAAGATATTATAGAGCTTCCTATCGGATGAATCATCTCCTCTCTCTCTCTTTCAAAAAAACTAACTTTTTTGTTGTTGTACTGGGGTTGGAACCCAGGGACCTTCTACCTCCGGGCTCTACTCCCAGACCTATTTTATATTTTATTTGGAAACAGGGCCTCACTAAGTAGCTGAGGCTGGCTTCGAACCTGTGAAATCCTCCTGTCTCAGCCTCCCAAGCGCGGGGATTACAAGCGTGCGCCACCACACTCGGCTTAAAAAAAATGAAACTTTTTTGTACTTTGCCTATCTCTTTCTAGCACTTGGCACATTAAGTACATATTTGAAGCTCAAGAAATAATGTTTGCTACAGAATGTGCTCTGATTTTCCAGAAAGGAGAGCAGGTACTTTGATGTTTATTCCATGAAACTCCTGCCTAGAAATAAACAAAAAAGAAATCCAACCACATGGACACAATGAGGCTTTTCTACTTTTCAGTTTCTTTACAGACTTGCTATAATGTGGCTGGAAGCTTGGTCCTGATCAAAGAATATTCACTTACATTAAACAATTCAGGGACAGGTCCTCACTTTTTAGGAGTAGTCTCAAACACTTCAGGTGAAAGTTTCGTGCATTAACTGTTTCCACTTTGTGCCCATGTGAGCATAGATTACAACGTCTAACTGCTAAATTGTTTTCTCAGATTTGTGCGGACCCCTTGTCTTTTTTCAGAAGCCATCCTGAATTTCTCTATTCTTCTAAAATAGCACTACCCAGGTCAGCAAATGCAAACAATGAATGGATTTGACACAGAGGCTTTGCAAAAATTATGTTGTTTCCTGCCCATAACCAGGAATGTGTTGTCTATGCATAATAAACTGAGACGATTATGAGAATTTTAAGTCCACCCCGAGTACACAGAGATAAGTTCTAAAAATAAAGCTGACCTCTACTCTCTCTCTCTCTTTTTCCTTCTTTTTTTTTTTTTTTTTTTTTTTCCCAAGGCTGAATGTTAAGTGTATGTGCCTTGAACATAAAGCGGGGCTTGGCTTGTTTGTTATTCTCAGGCTCACAGTGCCACCTCTTGGAGCAGGTTCTCTCTTGTTTCCTGGAGGTGAATTACAGACAGCTGCTTCCCCGGGTGATTTTACAATCCCACTTCCTTGGTTATGGCTTGACATAATTTCCCTGGAGAGTTCAGGCTTAGGGTATGATAATAGACCTTGGATCTGCAAAGCATTAAAAGGGAGGATATTGTCAGATATATGATCTAGCTATGGACACAGGCCAGATGCATTCCTAACTAACAGAGAAGGCCATCTTGTTGCGGTCCACTCCTAACTGGTTTGCTTTTGCTGTTATCTATCAGCACCTTTCTTACTTAAGCAGAATGGCTCAGTTAATTTCTTTCTTTGGCCTTCCGGTTGGGTTGCTGGGAATATGCTTTTGGCCATATATAACAGGTGACAACATGTCTTTTCAGGGAAAAACAAGAGAACACCAGAAGAACTTTATGTTCAAGACTGTGCCCTTGGACTATTTGCCCATCCCACTGTGTAGAGTAGACTGCAATGAATTATTTATACATGGGATAGGCTTTGTTTGTTTGTTTGTTTAAGGGATTGGCTGATGATCTGAAATATATTTCTAGCCATGACTAAAATTAGACTTGAGTTAAAAATAAAATAAAATCTATCTAGGCCAACCTGTTGGAAAGAATTTCAAAATGGCCAAATTGATTGTGCCATTATTTGGAGCCTCTGGTTGGAAATTTTGAAGGCGTAACTGGCTGAATTATCTATAATCAGGTTTAAGGTATGCCAGGCCTTTAGAAGTCCAACTTGGCCTTGTGGTTTGGTTTCTAAAGAGCCCCTGCAGGGAGTGGATTCAGTGGCAACAGACTCATGTTTGACATCATGCATCCAACAGAAACTACTGTAGTTTTTCTTCTTTAGTTTTTGAACCCCAAATTTTGGCTTCATAGAGAATCTAGATCAGCAATACTGTTAGAGAAAATATTTTATTCTGATTTCTAAAAAGAAAATAGTGGAAAGATGTCAGAAATAGGAGTGATGAGCTCTAGCATTGGTTCCCATTTCAATGGGCATGATAGGGCATGTTGGTCAGAATTTCTGAGCTCCTCTACTTGCAAAAGTCCCATCCCAGCCGGTCGTGGTGGCGAATGCCTGTAATCCCTGTACCTAGAAGACTGAGACAGGAGTACCCCATATTTGCAGGCAGCCTCAGCAATTTAGCAAGGTCCTCGGCAACTTAGACCCTGTTTCAAAAATAAATACATAAACAAATAAAGGTAGGGCTAGGTATGTAGCTCAGAAGCAGAATGTCCCTGGGTTCAATCCTAAGTAACACACACACACACACACACACACACACACACACACACACAGTTGCACACATCACCTTCCAAGTTAAATTTAATTGGCTCTAAGGAACCATTCTAAGTTCTCCAATGGTGATACTTCCCCACTCTGGATTTTTTTTTTTTAACCGTATATCAGTATTCTGTGCAAAAAAAGACCCCAAATCATACACCAGGTCTTAGTCACTTTGGTGGTTTGTTCTTAGTACACTCTAATCGAGTGGTTTCAGTAGCATTCTGAAGGTGCGCGTGCCAGGAGCAGACGAGCACCCACGGCAGCGCCGTAGTCTGGTTTGTCACTAGTGGCTCTGAATATGTCCCTATACGACCCCGCCAATCGTTTCTTTCCCTTTTGCTCAACCCCTACACTACAGCCGAAGCAGATTTAGAGCATGTTCCTCCCCTACTTTAAAAGCCTCCTGCCCTTTTCTGGTCCCTTGGATAGACCCTGTGTTCCTTAGATGGATCTACCTGCGTGAAATCATCTGTTCCCCATCCACCTCTATAATCTCATTTCCCCTGCACTTTGGTTTATATGCTCTGACATCCTCAGGTGTTACTAATTTCCGAAATACCCCTCCTTCAATGTTCCACCTGCACAACTTCTCTTCATTATCCAAGACTCACTATAAAAATGCTCAACCTCCATTAATAACTCCAAAGCAGAATAAGTCTCAGCTTCCTGTTGGCTTTTATATAATATTGTTGATTATTTGATCATAGCGTTTACCATCACGTGTACTAAAAATTTCCCCTGTACAGAAGTTATGTATTAGATTTAACTAACTTGAATATGGGGACCATACTGATTTATTTATTTTTTCTGAAAGCGGAAACTAATAGTTAAGCTTGGTATTAAATCGATATATGAAGGATGAATAACACTGCAGAAAAAATGATGGTAATATTTAACTAGGCATTGATAGGTCTGGATTTTAGAGCTACTTGTTATTTCCATTGTGAGATCTGAGGCAATGTGTATCACGGGCCCCTTAGGTTCAGCATACACAGTAAGTGTTCCACATCACATGTTGTCTGAGCTTCCTTGTGCTATAGAAATTGTGAAGTCTGAGATTCTCCTGTGCTTTTAGAGTGTTTTCTAAATTTATGTGCTGGCCCTTTATTTTCTCAATGCAATAATAAGAGGTGTTTAAGTCATGGGTGAAGCTTTTATGACAGGTTAGTGCTTTTCTCACAGAAAAGGGTTATCTGTAGCAGGAGTTCAGTCCTCCTTTTTCCTTTTCACATGTAATTGCTTATTTTAAAGCTTTCTTTCTTTTTATTTTTATTTTTTTTGTGGTACTGGTGGTGGAACTCAGGGACTTTCCTACCTCCGGGCTATACTCCCAGACCTATTTTATACTTTTATTTGGAAACAGGGTCTCACTAAGTTGCTGAGAGCCTCACTAAGTAGCTGAGTCTGGCTTCAAACCTGTGCGATCCTCCTGTCTCAGCCTCCCAAGCGCAGGGATTACAAGTGTGTGCCTCTATGCCCAGCTGTTTTTCAGCTTTCTAAAGTTAACAAAGCATGAGACCTTCACCGAACATTAAGAAGATGTTAGCACCATGGCCTTAAACTTCCTTACCTCCAGAATCATACAAACTTCTTTTTTTCTATGAATTTCTCTGTCTCATGTATTCTGTTTTAGCAACAGAAATTAGACTAAGACAACTCCTGAGTACATTTCATCAAGGCAGGTTCAATGAGACAATCCAACCCAATAAGTTTCAATTGATTAGGCATTAAAGACTCAAGATGTATTGAGGGCAAATGCCACTTTTGTAATGAAAAGATTAGCATTTCTGGGAAGGAAAGGATTTTAATCTTGAGCCTCTGACCAGTTTGGAGAACAAAATATTGGACGTGTAGCCTAATTTTCTTTAATTGAGGTAAATAGAAATCAGAGAATTCAAGCGCACATCATGCTGGCATGAGAATAAGTGACTCAGGCCTTTAATAAGTCTTCCACATTCAGGGTCAGATTGAATTTCATTAAAGTAAATCCTCTCCCTCTTCAAAGGGTTGAATCTAGAGTGCTTTCTTAGATTCTCTAATCAGCAGTCTACAGGGAATTACACTGAGGGTCAAGATTTGTGCTGTGTCCTTGTTTCTACTCACTATGGTACAATTTAAAAGGATCAGATCCAGAAAATAGAGGTCTGCGGTCCTCTGCATGCTCAATTGTCTACTTAATGTTCTTTATGTCTAATGGGCATGCTCAACTCACCATGGCATAAACAGAACTCATAATTTCCTAAATGTCCAGAATACTATTTCCTGTTTGTTTTTTTGTTTATTTATTTATTTATTTATTTATTTATTTATTTATTGTGTGTATGCTGGGAATTGAGCTCAGGGGCAGTCTATCTCTGAGCTATATTATCAGCACCATTTTTTTTCTAATCTGATACAGGTTCTCACTAAGTTGTGGAGGGCCTCAGTTAGTTGCTGAGGCTGGTCTCAAACCTGCAATCCTCCTGTCTCAGTCTCCCAAGGACTGGGATTACGGGTGTGTGCCACCATGCCTGTCTAATATCATTATTCTTAACTCAGTTATTTCTGACAAAAACATAGACGCCATTCCAGATTCCTCTTGTTCTCTCAACCTAAACCATGAGGCATCTCACTGTGGTTTGGATATGTTTCATGTGTTTCCCATAGGCTCCTGTTGTTCAGTTTAAGTTTTCATAAATAGGTGTTGCACATTTGGGATGATGGAGCAAAAATGGATTAATAAAGACGTGGATATTTCTCAGAGAGCGATAGAAGAGTTTCCTGAATATATATATATCTTTTGGTTTAGAAAGAAAACTTTTAATATAGGCATAGAAACTATATATACAATTACATATGCGATCTGATATTTATACAATTTTTTGACATCGTTCCTTTTACTTTGACAAAAGGTTATATAAATGTTTCAAGAGCGATAACATCATATATTGATATAGACCATAGATTATTTTCATTAGATAGTTACATAGATTGATAGATCAATAGATAGGTCAGTTGATCCTACTCAGAGTATCAGCCAGCCCCCCCCCAAAGAATAGATAGTGTTCTAAAAAATTTAGTAATTTGAAGAGGGTTTAATAAATTGATTATTTTCAAGGGCATGTGACACAAGAAAGATTTGGAAAATTTAAGAGAGACACTGGTGCTGACAACATCAGGGGGCCATTATCAAGCCTGTGCTAAGGGTGAAGAAGCAGTTACCTGACTCCAGAGAGAGCTAGAAGAGTCTTCCTGACAGCAGTACCTGCCTCCAAGAGGAAGATGCTGTGGTGGTCCTAGGATGACCTACTGGAAAGGGGATGGGGGAAATAACCTCCCCAACCGAAGTTTCCTCCTGGGTCTCCCAGGCTGCCTCGCAGGGCAGAGCTCCGCCAGAAACCAGGGCTGGAGGATGCTGCACATCTGGGTCTGCCTCCCCCCTACCCCAGATACACCATGATAGGACAAGTGGAGAGTGGCTCAGCAGGAGCCCAGGAAAGATGCCAGCATATCCAGGAAATACAAAGAAAAGTGCAAAATTGGGATCCTTCAAAAAGCTGACAGGCAAGGTAGGAGGAGAGTCACTATCTAGTACTAAAGCAGGTGTGAGGGACCTTCCATAAGTTTCTTACCGAGGTTCATCCCTTATCTCCTTTTTTGCAAGGGAAGGACTCACTGATACCCAAAAACAGATAGGGAGGAAGAGTATCTGAGCACAGGAGTTTCCTATGTTTCTTTATTTTCTTTTTCTGAATTTATCTTTTATAAGTCTAACTTGATGACACCGATTCAATTCATGAGACGAGTAAGGGAAATTCAGTAGGAGTGAGTTGGCCCAGGGCTACATTTGCACTGTGGTATGCACAAGGCCACGTTGTATTGTGCTCAAAGTGTATGTTCTTAAGAGAGCTTCACATTAAATAAGTCAGTAGATATTAATAGCTTTCTTTTTTCCAATGTGTTTTAATACTTTTATTGGTACATTATAGTCTTAGAGTCTTACATTATAATGTAGCTTATTGTGATAGTGACACGTGCACACAGTAGTTGGTGAGTTTTCTCCGGGCACCCTCTCCAGTGTCCCCCTTCCCTATACAGATATTGAGATTGGCATTGCTGTTTTCACATATGTGCATTATGTCATTAGAAGTGTTTCCTTTATTAATTCTTCTTCTCCATTCGCCCCAAGACCATCTTTTTTGCTTCACTGAGATTTTCCCTCCATTATCTAAAGTCTCTATAATATTTTATTTTGAAACAGACTTTTCCTAAGTTGCTGAGGGACTCCATAAGTTGCTTAGGACCTGCGATCCTCCTGTCTCAGCCACCCAACTACTAGGATTACAGGCATGTGCCACCACACCCTGCTACTTCCTGAACTTTAAAAAATTTTAATTTGACCTCATGACATTTGAGAAAAAGAGGTTCAGAATACTTTGCATAACTTTTATGAACCTGGGAAAAAAAGACATATACAAAAACAGAATGGGGAAACTCAAATGGCCTCAAAACAGCTTGGAATTGGGTGACAGAAACAGCACTCTCTAGGGCCAGTCTCAGACTCAGATCTTGAACCAGGAATTCTCAATGTTAGAATTGTCTACAGAGCTCAAAAGAGAGAGATTTGAAGGAAAAAAAAAGGAGAAAAAATGGAAAAGAATGACAGAAATCCCAGGATAAGAAAGAAGAAAAGAAGAAAGGTAGAGAAAGAAACAAAAGAACCAACAACCAACCAACCAACCAACCAACCAACCAACCAAACAAACAAACAAACAAATAAACAAACAAAACCAAGCATGGAGAAGACAGGAAACCTCATGGGAAACTAGTCTACTCAGAAGACAAAAGAACTGTGCTGGTTTTCCTTTGTTCAGGTATGGATAAGCCAAATGCAAACGGTTTTCAGTGTGGAATTTTGAAGGTTTTTTATGCATTCGTGGAAGTTTAAGTCCAGCAAGGGAAACTCAGATTGATTTTAGAAATGCATCTTTGAAAGAAAAAGTAAAAAAACTTCCACATCTATATTTAACATCTGAATTATTAACATTTATCATGGAAGAAACTTTAATATCCAGTCCTAGGTTATGAAATAATTGATTTAGTAATTTTCACCTTTAAACAATGCTATTTCAAAGAAAATGATTGAAGTAGGAGCAAGCAGCATACATGGAAGTTAGGCCAGGATAAACCAGGATTGGGGACACATTACCCTTTGCTCTATTTTCTCCCTCAATTATATTATATCTAATATATTAATAATGCATTACTGAGGAGAACACACAGACACACACACACACACACACGGCTATTCATAATGGAAGGAGAATTTAATGAGCTAATGCAAAACACTAGATCTGTTAGTATGTGGGATGTTTGTTACATTTGTCTGGAGTGTGTGTGTGTGTGTGTGTGTGTGTGTGTGTGTGTGTGTGTGTAGAGTTCCACAACAGCCTACTTTATGCACTTTAAAGCAACTTTTTTTGTGATAGTGGGGATTGAGCCCAGGGATATTCTACCTCTTATGTACATCCCAGCCATATTTTTAAATTTTGAAATAGATTCCTACTAAATTGTAGAGGGACTTTCTAAATTTCTGAGGCTGACTGTAAACCTGCAACCCAAGTACTGGAATTATAAGCATGTGCCATCATGCCTGGGATTTTAAATCAACTTTGGGGTTAAAAATGTCGAACAAATTTCTTAGTTTCTTTTGAGAGGTCTTTTTGTGAATAAGGGAGAAAGAATTATGGTATTCGTTACCTAAGTCTCAGCATCTGAGAATAAGGAATTGTTCTTAAGAATCTCATTTCAATCGTCCTAAGCAATGGGATTTTCTTTTCCCTGGGGAGCCAATTTCAAAAATAATTCTTTTGTATGCAAGGAAATATTTTCTGACACATACACAGATCTTAAGCCTTTCCCTTTATTTTAGTCATCTATTCTCAAATATATTGTCATAACTTTCTAAAAAAATATTTTACCTATTTAGCTATATTTGCTACAGTAAACAAGCAACCAGAGATGGTTCTCTTCTACTGTGTTTCCTGGAGTAATACAAAGGGATTTGAGAGAGTGTTCAGCCTGATTGATGGAAATGCAGGGCAAATAAAATGGATGTGGATTATGAGGTTGTCATGCCTAAGGGCCGCAGGCAAATACTCACTGAATCTTCCAGAAGGCCATGATGTTGCCCCCAGTGGTGAGGTCTACATGGTTGCCAATGGATCCAGTGTTTGAGCAAATATATTCATAGAAAGTGAACTCTTTATTGTAAATATAAATCACAATTGCCTGGTCAGTGTGTTTCACTAGCTCATTACTTCTGCCTCTTTTCTTTCAGATAGTAAGGTGAATTTTCAGCAGGCTATAATACTGTTTAAAATTATTACAGCTGAGGTGCATTTATCATTTTTTGGTGTGTTTTTAAGAATCCGATTTGGTGGGCAAAATGATCAATGATCTAATCCAAACTTACAAATATATGAGAATGAAGAAAATGAGAATGTACTTGTATTTTCTGCAAAAAAAATTAGTAATATTTACGGAGAATTTTAAAATATGTTCTTAGCATTTGATCCCCAAGTCCCTCTTCTAGGAAGCTACTATAAAGAAAACACAACCCCCAAAGCACTGTATTTTGTATATTTGTCTATAATTGAAAAACAAATGTTAACATTGAAATCAACATGAAAAGATCATACTAGACTGCATCACTTATTGAACTATGATTCAGTCATGAGCAAAATCATATTGCAAAGACATTTAATTCAACAATGCTTATCATATAATATTTAGTTTTAAAAAGCTAGAAATATTTTTGGAATGTAGTTCTGATTTTAGGATATGTGTGACACATATCTTAGGCTAATAACACTTGAAAGCACAACTGCTAGCTCAGCCTCTGACAAGGAAAAAACAAACAAACAAATAAACATACTTTTAGACAAGTGCACATGACTGCTGGGCCCAGAAGATGATCAAAATCATTTATTTTTTAGATGAAGTTTGTCTTTCAAATTATACTGAGTCCACAAGGTAAGGCATCAAGAATTTCTTTTGCATCAAAGAATCCCTTTGTCTTTTAATATCTCTCTTCTATCCGTTTGTAGGCTCTGATCCATCCTTTGTATTTCTGGCTGTTACATCTTTCTCATCTTGAAGGTTAGAACTAGGCTGCTTGTAAGGGTTTTATAATTTATAGACCTTTTTAGAATAAATTATTCCCAAATAACCATTTCTTTTGGTCAGCATTCACTATCTCTAGATTTCTTAAAATTCTTTACTTGTGCAAGAAAATGACAGGAGAAAGACAATGTCTCCATATTCTCCATATTCTCTCTCTCTCTCTCTCTCTCTCTCTCTCTCTCTCTCTCTCTCTCTCTCACACACATACACACACACACACACACACACACACACACATACACACACACACAGACACAAATGAATGGGGTAATACTCCAAATATAACCAGTGATTATTCCTGAGGCTGGTGATTGTGGGTACTTCTTTTCTTAGTTTTTATTTCACTTCATTTTCAGGATTTTCTGAGATGAACATATTTCATAACCATAAAAGGATTTTTCTTTAAGAGCTCATTTTATAGAGATCACATAACTTTTTGAATTGCAAAATAGTGATAAAATTAGATTTCAATCTACTTGATTTTCTTATATCTAATGCCATTAGCTTTGTTATTAGATAAGAAAAGACCTGGTGATTAGCAATGAAAAAAAAAAACACCATGAACTAATTCATCCACCCTAAAGAAAAGCTGGCTACCAGAGTACCCATTGCCACCAAATTAGATATGTATGAAATGTTTTTTCTTGATTCATTCCATTTGTTATTACTACTGAGTAATAACAAACTGTATTTATCTCAAAATCTGGTCTGAGTGATGTTACTTTTGGGATCAAAGTACACCCTTTGGCCACAATTCAAATTCCAACCATGTGAGGCAATTGGATTTGGGAGAACTGGCCACGTTTTCATGCTCCTAGTTAATACTGAGTTTCTGTTTCTGGAATTGTAGAAGACTGGCTTCTGAGAGCAACAATTCCTCTGGTCTAAAATGTCTCTAGGAATACCGTGGACAGTTCTGGCCTAGAGTGATTTCACTGTTATTTAAGTACACAAGTTATGTAGAATTCAACAAATTACATTCAACTAATCAATTCTCTCCAGAAGATAAAGTTTAAAGAGACAATCTAAGCTTTGGGGTTCAGACTCTTTAAGATGTCACTCATCATGACTAAAGCTGAGATAGAAATGTCAACTTTACTAATTAAATTGCTGTTTCATCTACTCTTTGGTGGATCTGGCAAATCTGAACCCTGGAAGATGGCAAACTAGGGCTAACTCTTGGGATTCATTCATTTTTTTTTGTTTGTTTTTAACAAATTTCGGCGGTGTGAATTCAACCCAGTGATGAATGTCACTTTCCCTTCCAAAGCATCATCTGTAGCAAACTGTACAAATTGGCATCTGCTTTGACAACTCTAGCAGGAGATCGTTTTGACAGGAGGCCATCTGCAGCACCAATATGCACAGTGTCTGTGTAAAGAAGAAAGGAGAAGAATGGTGTCTAGGAAAAAATAATTTTCGAAAATGACCCTGGAGGTTGATATTTAGAATCTCTGGGGAGAATACATTTCAAGAGTTGAACTTTTGAAATAGATTCTCACTTAGAATGGTTTCAGGGACTAAGACTATCTCTCTTGTGGATTGAAATGACAAGAAATATTAAACAAAGAGCTACTAATACTGGATTAAGACATTAGTTCCTATCTTTTCTCTTCCATTAAGTAACTCTATTTCCTGGAAAACTGCCTGACCACTAGGCCTGCTGTTCTCTTTTCTGCATTGAATGGTTTTGTGTTTCCTTGTATAAGTCAGTTAGCACATTTTGTCTATCTTACATGCTCACCATTTCAGGTTTCTCTCCATCTTTTTCATGAATTCCCCAATTCCACTATATACAATGTGCTTACATCTTCCCAATCAGATTATTGTCCTTGTGTTTGGAATAGGAACCGGAAGACTTCAACTCAGAATAATTTGCCTATTTTCTTGAATTGAAATATAAACTTGAGATCTTTTGGTAGTAGTTATTTGTGTACAAAAATCTTGAGAAAAGGACTCTGCACATAAAATAAGAATAAGCAGAAAAATGGATGGGGAGAAAATTTTGGGTCATTCACTTGTTCATGAAAATCTAGTCTTCTTGGATTTTGTAGAAATTTTGCCATCCTCATTACCTTTTATTTTTCTTAGGCTGGCTTGTCACTTGCAACAAAAAAGAGATAGCTAATTTAACATTTTATAGGATTTTGGTCTCTGATGGTTTACTGTTGACTATTTTTGAATAGATGCATAACTTAAGAGTCTTTGGTTATCAACAACAACAACAACAACAACAACAACAACAACAACAACAACAGGAACAACAACAAGAGCAAGATAAATGACCCAAATACAAAATCAGGATTCCAAATTACATGAGCGATGCCATCATATCCTCTTGTAACCTGTATGTTTCTCTTCTCTTCTCTTCTCTTCTCTTCTCTTCTCTTCTCTTCTCTTCTCTTCTCTTCTCCTCTCCTTCTTTCCTTTCTTTTTTCTTTCTTTTTTCTTCTTTCTTTCATTCTTTCTTCTTTTGTGGTACTGGAGATGGAACCCAGGGGCATTCTACCTCCAAGCTACACCCCCTGCCCTATTTTTTTCTTTATTTTGAAATAGAGCCTCATTAAATTGCAGAGAGCTTCACTAAGTAGCTGAGGCTGTCCGAGAACCACTATCCTCAGGTCTCAGCCTTCCAAATGCTGGGATTATAAGCGTGCACCACCATGCCCTGCTAAGTCTATGTTTCTGTTACCATTAGGATTTTGATTGTGGTTGAAAGGAATACAAAGACAAGTACTATGTCATGTTAGTCCTCATAGATGAGGAATAAAACATGCATGAAATAGTTACAAAATTCATCAACCCTTGATACCAGCTCTAAAAAAAAGCTTTAAAAACAGGATACACCTGTTACATCCTGGCTTCAACAAATGATTATGAGGTTTCATACTCAGGTCTCATTGAACTCTAAGTGAAACAGAAATTGTTAATGAGAAATAAGATTTGAACAAGTGCTGCATGTTCCTATGCAGCTGGCAAGATCTGAGGCTTTTGCATTTGAAGCTGGCTTTTTTTTAGGAGAATGAATATCTGATTGATATAATAAGAAAACTGACTGCAGTAGATCTTAAGTCCCATAATATCTTAGAGATAAGTGTCAGCAGGGGATGATGGCACATGTCTATAATCCTAGTACTTGGAAGGCTGATGTAGGAGGATCTCAGGTTTGAGGACAGCCTCAGCAAATAGTGAGGCTTTCATCAACCTTGCCAGACCCTGTTTCAAAATAAAACTGAAATAGGGCTGGGAGTGTAGCTCTGTGGTAGAATGCCCTTGTGTCCAACCTCAAGCACAACAATAACAAAACAAAAAGAAAAAAGGAGAAAGAAAGAATGGAAGGAAGAAAGGGAAAGAAAAAGAAAGGAAGAAAGAAAGAAAGAAAGAAAGAAAAAGAAAGAAAGAAAGAAAGAAAGAAAGAAAGAGAACTGTCAAGCTAAAGATGAGAATGGGTAATCAAATGCTTAGTGGAGGCAGTTGGAGCTAGGGCTGTCTCGATAGTACAGCACAATTCATCTATTCTTTTCCTTCTTAGTATGTTTTCACTCTCCATGCTGGTATCTTTGCTCATTCAGTTCTCTTTATATGGAGTATGCTCCCTCCTCTATAAAGATTAGTTCAAATTCTTTTTACAAAAGCCCACTCAATTGCACAAGTTTTTGTTCCCTCTTCTGAGTACAAAGAATTGAATGGTGGTCTTTTCCATGTAAGAATCATGTGGTCCTTAGCGTGGTGGCACATGCTTGTAATTCCAGCATTCAGGAGCCTGAGACAGAAGGATCGCAGTTCATAGACAGCCTCAGCTACTTAGTGAGGCCTTCTGCAACTCAGTGAGACCCTGTTTCAAAATAAAGAATAAAAAAGAGGGTTGAGGGTGTAGCTCAGAGGTAGAAAGCCCCTGGGTTTTATTTCCAGTACCTCAAAAAAAAAAAAAAAGACTCATGTAGTGCCTTGTTGCATTTCATATTAGTTAGGAGGATGCTAGCTAGCTACTATAACAAATACATCCCCAAATCTCAGAGGCTTGACCCAGGAGAGGGTTATTTCCTATTCAAGACAGTATCCCATGCAGATTTGCTATGTCTTTCCTCTGTGCGGTAATTCATTGTGCTTTATAATATCCTCCAAGGCCATAGATTCTTCTGCGTCCATAAAAGAGATCATCCCACCTTGATCTCAAAATGACACACGTGCATTGTTCTCATTTTGCATTGAAACAGAACTGATTGCATGATCTAATCTGAAAGGGGGTTGGAAAATGGTTCCCTGGCTGGTGAGCCCATTCTGAATGCAGCTGTAAACCGTCAATGTGGAAGCTTGAAATTTGGTTGGGGCTTAAGCTGCTTTTGCCATCCACTTCTTAATACTTGTTCTTAACTTTCTTTCCTCAGTATTTCTTGTTTCAGTAATTCAAGTTTTTAATGAAAAGGGAAAGCTGTTACACAATCATTTTATTTTCCATAGCACACAATATATTACCTTGAACATATTTTATTCTCCTTAAATGCGTCTTGATTGATTTGTATTAAATTAGGAGAGTACCGTAGAATTACCTGATAACAGATTCCCTTCAGGTGCCTGAATATTTCTCTGTCCTCTTTTTTTAATAACTTCTAGAAACAAACATACCAACAGAATAGCAATATTATCTTTAGAATGTGGAATTGTGCTTTACTCAACAGTATTTATCCTACAAACACTTTTGAAAGAGCTACCATGTTCTAAACGTTATGCTAAACACTTTGGTAAAATATTGCCCTCCCTCAGCCATGTGGAGTTCAGCCAAGACTGGTGAGAAAGATGAGCTATGAACTTCCACACTGACCTGACCTGAAGACACAAGCAAACAATGGAAAGAGGCCTCTGTAGATCAGAGGGAACAACGACCAAGGCCCCTCACTTTATGGCTTGGTCCACTGAGATGAGCTTTACATAAAACCCATTCTTCATCCTGATAAAAGCAGTATTATTAAAAATAAACCAGACATGGTCGCATACATCTGTAACTCTAGTACTTAGGAGGCTGAGACAGAAGAATCTCAGGTTGAGGACAGCCTCAGCAAGTAGTGAGGCTCTCATTAACCTAGAAAGACCCCGTTTCAAAATAAAAATAAACATAAAATTGGGCTGGGGTATAGTTCAGAGTTAGAATTCCCCTGGGTACAATACCCAGTACCACAGAAAGCAAAAGCAAAAACTTGTATAGCACAGCATGTTTTATCAAATATTCTCATATATATTTCATCATTTGTCTTTACAGCAATCCTTTGTGGTAGGGGTTATTGTCATTTCACTTTGGGAAATTAAGAAAACTGGGTGGTAGAGAAGAAAAGTGAATTTTCTAATATTAATAAATGGTGGCACTTGAGAGTGATCACCCTAGCTCTGACAAAGTTGTATATTTTCTGAAATTCCTTTGAGTTTGGCAGAGCAGAGTCTCAAGGCAGAGCCGGTGACTTGAGTACATCCTTGTGTCCCCAGAGGTGCTGAAGGAGTAAGAGCACTAATGACCAAGTGGACAGGCTGAAATTTTATGACATAGCATGTGTCAGTTAGATCACTAGGAAGCCATTGCCAAATTGCTTTTCCAGAATGTGTGCTACCTGGAACCTTGATTGCTTATTTCTCTGGAGATCCCAAAATATCAAGAATTCAGATAATGCCCTAACTTATCAGCTTTTCTTGAAAATTACAAGAGTTCCCATTGAGACAGAGTCCTTCTTTGAGAGTGCAGAGTTCACAAACAGAAGTCTAGACCACACAGCAGCTTCAGACCATCTTGCCAGTAAGAAAACTGCACTGGAATTGAACAGTGTTACAGCAACACCTGGTGGATTTTCTTCAAACTAGCAATCAAAATTAAAAAAAAAAAACCTGCATTAAATGTAATGCTCTAAGATGGAATTTAAACTCTCCATATCAACCCGTCTCTCTCTTTAAACGATTTTTACTCACACATGTGGGGAAAAGGTCATTTTCCATGAAAATAATTAATCACAAAAGGTGATCTTTCTTTCTGTATGTCTAAGTGTAGATTTTTCATGTAGAGATTAAATGCTCTTTAATGAATATAAAGACTTTACATTAAATGCTCAGTTTTAGACTAAAATATGGTAAGCACTGCCTGCATTTCACTACATAATGCAAAAGTAGAATCACCGATGATATGGAAATGCAATAATGTAAGAGTCCATAAATCTTAGTTTTGATCTGTAAGAACATCTTAATCTTTATTTTCTGCTGGCTCAAAAACAAAGGTCAAATTCAGTTTCCAAAGGAGCTTTCTAGGGAAAATTCTCACTTTAAGGATCCACAGTCAGTCCTTGTTTCTGCTTCTTTTATCTCTTTCCCTCTCCTTTTCTCCCCAGCTCTCTCTACCCTCATCATTTTCCCTGTCCTCCCATAAACCTGGGGCAAACTATAACGCAAAAGCAGCAATACCAGCCACAGCATCTTGGATTCGTTAAAAGCTTTGCAGATGAGCTCAAACTCATATTTCATATCATTCCTGAAGTCATCAGATTCAAGCTTGTCCCATTTTCTGGACACAAAGCCCCAGTCATGTTTTATTCATTATCTGTTCTCATCTTTGAGACAAACACCTGCAACCCATTTCAGGGTCGGGAGAAATCCATGAAGTTTCACCCATGCATAGGTTTTTGTATTTCTGCTTTGTCTAGGAATCTTACAAGTGGCACGGTTCACTACAGCTACTTGGTAGCCCATCTAAGTACTAGGATCAGTGGTTCATTAGGGTGTCTATGCTCATGGCCTTTTTTTTTTTTTTGCGGGGGGGGGGCCCAAAGTTGAAACTAACATAGGGGCAATCTTTGTTAACTTTATAGATTGTATGACTTAAGCTCTAAGCCATTATTTTTTTTTTTTCAAAATGCTTGAGGAAAATGGATGAGAAACCCAAGGAAAGTAATATGGAATTGAGGGTCACTGGCCTATGGACCCACACAGTGATCTGCATATGAAATTGCAGGTAATGAGGGCTGCCGGGTGGAGCACTGGGTGGGGCTCACGGGATGAAAGCATGCAGCCTGGCTTTGACACTACTTCAGGTGACCTAGGATGATGGTTCGTCTTCTCTGTCTTGGTATACCAACTGTTGAAGGAAGATAATTATAAACTGATCATTCTCCAAAAAGACACACATTATAGATTGCGTGTATCTTCCAGATTTTTTAGAGTAAGAACATGCGTAAATGCATCTTAAACATAAGTGATATGATAGATCAGTGATAGAAAGAAATATTGTTGTCCTTTGGTATCAAAGGGGGTTGGTTCTAGGACTTCAATAGATACCCAAAATCAAGGATGCTGAAGACCCTTATAGAAAATGGCACAGTATTTGCATATAGCACCCACACTACCTCTTCGATATTTTAAGTCATCTGTAGGTTACTTGTCACACTAATACGATGCAAGTACCATGTAAATTATTGTTATATTGTGCTGCTTAGTGGAAACTGACAAGATAAAGGCTGTACATGTTCAGTACAGACAGTTTTTAAAAAGTATTTTCTGTTTGTAGTTGGTTGAACCTCAGATGAGGAACTGGCAGATAAGAGGGCCAGCTATACACCACAAGTGTTCTGATTCCTAGACCATTAACTTAGGGAAAATACTGTCCTTGGAAGAAAGGCATCCTTGGCCACAGAAAATTCAACATTCTGAAGTAATTTGAAATGTCAGAAGAAAAACAGAATTGGTTTAAAGTTTAGAGATTATAGTGAGAATATGTTAACAAATTCTACCACAGCTTCCCATATGTGCTTATTTTTTCTATAGTGTTTCAATGCTATTTTAAACTAACCAGCCAGTTAACTAACACACTAAACACATAAATAAAAGGAACAGGTTCCCCAAAAGTTGATGCAATGTCAACAGTCATTACTCTCTTTTCTTTAATTCAAAGAAAAAAATATTTATATAAGTACTAAGTCAAAAATTAACCAGGAAATAACCTGGAAACCAGGATCACGATCTTTCATAGGGCCATATAATTTAAGAAATATTATGAAATTGTGGAGTATTTAACAAGTGACATGCAAGGATGGGAACTGAACCAACTGATAACAAAGAAATTATTTTACTTTATCTCACCCTAACATTCTGGTAATTACATGCTAGACAACCCAATTTCTTCCTTCTCACCCACCAGAGACTATAAACTTCATGGCCTGGTACACACTATTTCTTACAACATGGCTAATAGAAAAAGAAAAATTCACAGAAGTTCAGTGGCTTGATAGTAATGTATTGAGAGCATTACATTGGGATTTAAGGGTATGCAAAGCTGTATGAGATATAATCTCCACTGAACTGTAATTTATAGCCCAGTTGGGTAAACTGTTCCTGAGGTTTTAAGCAGATGAGAGAAGAAGACCACCATGCAAAAACTGTCATAAAGCAAGTTATAATAATGAAAGAATACAACAGGCAGAAAGCACATGAGCTCATAGCAGGGACCTGTGGGCTAGTAGAGTTGAGGGTAATTCTGTAAGGATAACTTTGAGTTGGGTATGGCAGGCTGGTTAGAGGTTGGATAATAGAACACATCCAGCTGTGATGGTAGTTAATAGAAAAACAACATTTCAGTTGCAAGAAAAGTCATGTGTAGAAACAAAAGACAACCTGGCCTGAGTACCCAGACACACGTCCAGGGCTAAATGTGTCTGGTCAGCCTCACTCTTAACTTCATTGGTTAGATCAGCTGGCTTGCTGGTTAGCTGTGAAAATCTGCACTTATTCCTTCTGCCTCTTTTTATTTATTGTTCTAATCACTGGGAATAATAGCAGCCAAGTCATCGGAGGATGGTGCCATGACAGGATAATGGTCTCCGGCTTTGAAAATAACGTCTCAGTTTCTCCGAGGCCTCTTCTTTGGCAGCAGGAGACCATTAGCTTGTCACATCATCCGGCCCTATTGACATTATCTTTTAATTGCCCCCAAAGACCCATCTCCTAGGCAGTGTGCCTGAGATTTTTGAGAGCACTGGGCTTTATGGACTGACATTCCAATCCATTTTATCGTTAACTTCAGAAACTCTCAGGGTGGGGAGGAAGATGAAAGACTTTTAAAAATGGAGAAGAGCTTTATGGGAAGATGTATATAATGCTGCATCCAAAACAACAATTAAAACCCAAGCACAGGGGCAAAGAAAGCAAGTTATTCTGCAAGAATTCTATAGGAACAGATGTGTGTGGCTATGGTAAGAACAAGTATACAATGTGTTAAATATAATAGTCAAGACAAAAATCAAATTTCTAAACAGCAATTTTCATTGTTTTCTTAGGTCATAGAGTATCAGGGTGCTGCTAAGTTCTGGGAATATTTTCTCTGCCCTCAAGTTTTTTTTTTTTTCTTCTTTTTTCTAAGATAGCTATGTAAGTCTGGGTGGTCATTTCTCTCAGCTGTACTGATTCTGTTCAGTGTCTAAAAGGTTATGCCCAGGAAGATGGTCATGCAGACTGGGCACAAAATAAATATGCTTAAACTGCATGGAAAGTTTAAGTGAGATGTGAGCAAACAATTTGAGGCCTATGGTCTAGGAAGCCTCAGGCACAGTGTGGTCAGGAAGACCCTAGGGTGTGTGGGGCTTAGAAGAAGAGGAACAGCATAAAATTTCTTTAGCTCTGAATCAACACAGGATGAGATATCTCTGGATTAGTGACAGAAGCAATGAGTGCTGCTATAGGGGATTTTTAAATATTTATTTATTTATTTATTTATTTATTTATTTATTTATTTATTTATTGGTGGTACTGGGGATGAAACCCTTCTGCCTCAGGGCTACACTCCCAGATTTATATTTTATTTGAAAACAGGGTCTCTTAAGCCAGCGAGGCTGGCTTCGAACCTGCGCGATCTTCCTTTCTCTGCCTCCCAAGCGTGGGGATTACAAGCGTGCGCCACCACGCCCGGCTGTTTATTTATTTTAATACTTTTATTGATGCATCATAGTTTCACATCACAATGCAGCTCGTAGTGATAGTGACATACATGCTCACAGCACTTGGTGCTTGGAGCTTCCCCCATCCCTCCCCAGTCCCCTTTTTCCCATACAGAGCATTGAAACTGACATTGGCAGCCTCACATATGTACAGAATGAGGAAGGAAGTGATTCCTTCATCGACTCCCAGCCTGACCACCTTCCTGACTCCACTGGAGTTTCTCTACCACTATCTGAAGTCCCTCTGGTGTCCTGATTACTTCCTACCTTCTGCATATGCGAGAAAACATGACCTTTCATTTTCTGTGACGGGCTAATGTCACTTAGCATAATGTTCTCCAGGTCCATCCATTTTCACGGAAACGACTGTTTTTGTTCGTTATTTCTGAGTAGAATTCCACCGAGTGTATATCCCATACTTTCGTAATCCATTCATCTGCTGATGGACACCAAGGCTGAAGGAGATGAGATGGATTCTGTCCCATTCGGATGGACTCGCTGTCCTTGAAGGTCTTTTCTCTCTTGCTTCAGGCCTAGGATTCCAGTTTCATCATCTGAACGGCCGTGAGCTTCCCCTGGAGGTCAATAGTTAGGACGATGAACTCTGCAAAAATATGTCTCTGTCATGTCCACCCTCAGGACCGACATCAACAATCACAGCATGGTAACATTGGGGGGGTGTGCACCTCTCTTTACCCAGTGCTGGGAGTGATGGCAATCTGCCCATGTTTCCAGATCACAATAATATCACTGCTGCCAGCCTCTGATTAGAAGCCTCCCTGGGGCCTTCTCTGTGGCCTGTCTTCTTTCTCTCTCCCCACCTCTCCCCTGCATTCCAGAATCCCCTCCCTCTTCCTGTTATTGTGCTGCTCACTTCTGATAAGATTACATGTATCCCTAGTAGAGAAATTTTTCTTTCCTGTACGTTAATGTTTTTCAAAGACACACTAATGAAAAGATCTCTATCCTAATGCCAGATAATTTATACTGAGTGTTGAGGGATCTGGGAGAGGAACAGGAGGTCCCGGGAGGTCCTGATTCTCCTTTAATCAAGTATGAAACGTTTGACAGAGTGTCACCAGCTTTCTGATCATGATTTCCAAATACAGTTTTGTTTTGGCTTTGGAGCAAGGAATGGCATTTTACAAGCTAGAGTTAATAGTTCAGCTGTGGAGGTGGAGTCTGGAGATGTGGGGTCAATGCTAACTCCGCTGCTGATGGATGGTGTGCAGGCCAGTCAGTCCACAGCTAGCCTCAGCTTCCTCATGTGTAAGATTGGGACATCTCTATCCTTCTCAAGGGTTCTTGTGAGGGCCTGATAACCTTGCTTTCTCAGTGGAAACTGTAAATACAATGTTGTTTGAACACCTAAACATATAAACTATGACTCAAGATGAATTACATAAACTCTAGACAACGAACTCCATTCAGGGTTTTTGAAACTTCAGGAATCATATTTATTCCCGTAGCCAGGCCTAGCCATGTCTCAGTATTCGGGTCTTGTTTAAAAATACTGCAGAAACCTGTTCAAGCTCTGCCAAATGGAAAATGAGTCTCACCAATCTTTGTGTGTGTTTGTGTATTGTACTTGAGATTGAACCCAAGGCATTCTATTTCTAAGTGTACCTCAAGCCCTTCTTAACTTTTGTTTTGAAACAGGGTCTCACTAGTTTGCTTAGTGTCTAGCAAAGTTGCTGAGGCTGGTCTTGAACCTGTGATCCTCCTGTCTTATCCTTCCAAATACTGAGATTACAGGCATGCACCATCATTCCTGGAGCTCACTAGTCATTTTATAGATGATGAAACTGAGACCCAGAAAGGGCAGAAGTTTTCAGAAAGAGTCTTTTCTCTTTCCTTTACTTCCTTCCTACTCTGATCCATTCCTTTCTCCTTCCTTCCTTCCTTCCTTCCTTCCTTCCTTCCTTCCTCCCTCCCTCCCTCCCTTCCTTCCTCCCTTGCTTCCCTTTCTTCTTTCTATTTATATGAACAAGATATAGGTAACAACAATGACCACATTCAAGGAAGTTAACATATCTATCATCTTTCATAGTGAATTTTTGTGTATGTAGTAAGTGCACCTAAAATTTACTTTCTCAACTAATTTATAGTATAAAATGCTATTAGCTATAGTCTTCATGTTCCACATCTAAACAGGACAGAGCACTAGAGTTCAACCAGAATTTAAGATACCTGGGTTATTCTTTCCAGTCATACATTGTCTCTCACTAGGAAAAGGAGTTTTATTACTGTTATTTAAAGTCCTGTTGCATCTAAAAGTAGACCATGGACCTACTGTGAGCTTCCTAGCATAAAAGCAAAGGGCTTAGATTTACATATACAGCCCTTGAATTTTAAGGTCCCTGCTGATCTGCTGAGCTGACTGCCTTCCAATCTATCTTCCTGCTTAGAGCTTAATAATTATTTCCTTGACTCTCTTAATTTATCCCTCTTTTGGCCCTGATAGAGCTATTTGACTTGCTGGCATGACTAGGAGTTACAGTGGGAGTGTAGTTGTCCATGATTCATTTATCAGAGGTTTAAAAAATTTAACATTTCTTTACATGCAATGATGAACTTTGACAACCCACTTGGAAATAACTAACAACTGTTTCCAGTGTCCCTAAAAAAACATAGAGAATGATCACTGAATTCATGATCAAAGTGAAGGTAGAAACTCAAAAGACCCAAGAATCTTCAAAGAAAAGAACATAGAACAGTGATTCTCAAACTTTAATGAGGCTTAGAATCATCTGAGTGGTCAGCCAAGTTTTTGGATGCTTAAGCTTTGATTCCCCACCTCAACCAGTGGATCATCTATGAAACACTCACCAGAAACACATGGAGGAAGCCAGGCATGGTAGCACATACTTGAAATACCAATACTTGGGAGGCTAGAAATAGGAGAATTACAAGTTTGAGGCCAGTTTCAATCGCAAAAATCTGTCTCAAAATAAAAAAGAAATATATAAAGGACTAGGGGTGTAGCTCAGATGTAGAACATCCCTGGGTCTCATCCTCAATATGACACACACGAAAGAAATACCTGGAGATTGGGGATATAGCTCAGTAGTAGAGCACTTTGCCTAACATTCATGAGGTTCTGGGTTCTATCCATGACACTGGAAAGAAAAGAAAAGAAAAGAAAAGAAAAAAGAAAAGAAAGAAAGAAAGAAAGAAAGAAAGGAGAGAGAATGACAGAAAGAAAAGATTCAATTGGAGAGCCTATTAAAACTGATTGAGAGACCCCACCTTCAGAATTTCTGAATAAGTAGGTATGAGGTCTGAGAATTTTAATCCTACCATGCCCAAGTGATCCTGTTTATCCAAAGATTTTACTTCCCTAAACCAATTCCACCAACATTTCTGGGGCCATGATCCATACATAAAATCTTTTGAGAACTCCCTAGGTAATTCCAATGTGGAGCCAAATTTGAGAAGAGTGGAGTCAGCACAACTCTGTTACAAGAACAGGCAGTGATGGCAGCCAACTCATACTTTCCATCTTCTCAAGAGGTGCAGCTGGAACTGTCTTGATCTTTAGATCACTGGGCACTTTCTTCTGTGCAATATTTAGTTTAACTCTAAAGATGCTAAGAATTCATTACCCATAAATATTCCTTCCAATGTTCTTTCTTCTCCTTCCCTTTCTTTAAGATATCATCTATGCTTCATGGGTCACTAGGTCTTTATCCCTATGCCTTAGAGCTGTTGGAAAAGCCACCCTAAATTCCCAGGTAGATGCTGGCAAAAATAAGATCAGAAATTAGCTACATGTCCTCCCCACTCCTATGCTTGCAATCTGAAGACATTTATAGTTGAAAGAAGAGCATAGCAAGACAGTTGATTGCAAAATTTCCAGGGTTACTAGCTCCTCCTCTACGATGATCAGTTGTTCCATTCACACACAGACAAGGGAATCTCTGGTAATGACAACATTTCCCATGAAGCATGTGATAACTTCTCAACATCTGGAGATCATGGGATTATATCTCCTAGCATGGAAAGAGGAGGCATTACCCTTATATTTAGACATTAATTAAGAAGAGTTAATATTAACTGATCTGTTAGATAAACAAGCTCATTATATAACATGTCTAATTCTTATGGTAACCTTAGGGGATAAGAATTAGGTCTTTATTTTTATAAAAAATGGTCTAGGTATAGACAGAAAATCATTTGACAAAGGTCATAAAGCTGAGATTCCTACTCATTTCTGACCTGCCACATCATTTACAGTTAATGATATCTGTGTAAAGGATAGAAGAGAGAGGGATTTGGGCAGCAGCAGGGAGCTATGGCATAGCAGGTAGTGAGACTAGAGTCCTTTTAAACAGAGGATCTGCTAACCATCCTTGAGAACTAAGATCTGATAGAAAAGACAATGCTTCCAATTTCTTAAGTTGGTTTGAGGTCTTCCTGTACTATGGTAGTACTTGCTCAATGAAAAAGCAAATACAACAAAAGTTTAAAACAAGTATTCTCATCAACTAAGATACTATGAACATGAGGGAATACTAATGTATATACATGCATAAATATGGATCTGTAAAATCTAGAAATATGATGTAGATATTTATAGTTTACTTTTGTCTATTAAAATTTAATCTGAAATTTTATGCTGATATTTTCCTGCACTATGATGATTTTCTTTTCTTGTTTAATGCATTCTACCTCCAAGCGACATCCCCAGCTATATTTTATTTTTTATTTGAAAACAGGGCATTGCTAAGTTGATGAGAGCCTCATTAAGTTGCTAAGGCTGGCTTTGAATCTGTAATCCTCCCATCTTAGCCTCCAAAGTATTGGAACAACATACCCAGCTTCCTATATTTAGATTTATAATGAACACATTTTTATCATATTATATGCACATGCTATATTTAACGAGTTCCTTATTGTAAGGCTTTTGCTTATATCCATGTGCCCTCCTCATAAAATAAAGTTATTACAAAATTTATTCACACAAATATTAAATTCCACATACTTCCTTACTCTAAATGTAAACTTCCTTATGTTGAATTGTTGGGTTCTTTATGGATGTATATTTATGATTTTTGGTATCTGTTAAATTGTTTTTAAATTAGTTTTCTATTTTGCATCTTCAGAATACGTTCATTTCTGTCAGCCTTGAAAGCACCAAGAGCTGACATGTGTAAGTACCAAATGGAGGGGTAAAAATTGGTGCCCCATTAAATTTTTTTTATCTACATCACATTTTCTTAAAATATAAAAAATATGTAACTGAATGGGGTTTTTCTTTATCTCTCAACCCTGCTGTAATAAAAAAAAATCTTTTTTTTATTTGCTGAAATAATCATTTAGTCATACAATTCACTTACTTTCTCTTTGGAGAAACTCCCACTTCGCACCCTTCTTCATTACATTGGACTTTCTCACTTAAAACTCTCAGATAAACAGCATGTGTATGTTGGGGTGGGGAAGAGGTCATTTCCTCCAAATTCTTTGTGTTTTGGAACTGAAGAAGATAATATTCTCCTTAGGAAAACTGGCATTTCTATTTGGGTCCTCATTTCTCCACTACTCCCTACCCCTTTGTTAGCTCCCTCATTTCCCAATTAGCTTAGGCAACTCAGATTTTGGGGGTAAAGGCTAAGCAGAGAGCTGCACAGACAATATATAATACCCCCACGAGGGCGTCAGAATTTGACAGCCTTCAATAGGTTAATTTTTCAAAGTGGTAAGTTGATATTTCTGTATAAAATGCACATCTGCAGAGTAAATGGTATTAAGTGTTGGTGAATTATGGCCCCAGCCTCGGGGTCACTTGAGCCTCAGTGCTACAAGCACCTTAATGCTTTTTTGAATGAAGCCTCTACTAATTGCTTCCATATGATTCTCTCCAGTGATGGCGGCCCCTCCTCCCAGCCTCCATCACTGTGGCCCCCATCCCCAGTTGAGCTGTGGCACACACAGGAATAATGAGCTATGAAATTGTACCATATTGATTGGGGGCTGGTCTTACTACAGAACCTGCCATTTTCTCTTGGATTTTCTTTGACTCTTAAAGTTCAGACAGCTTTGGGTCAAGTTCCAAAAGCCCCAAGTCCTCCCCCTCTGCTCCCTTCTCCTCCATTCCTCTAAACCACTGGGAGTGCACACTTAGACTGTGAAGGGGCAGGCAGACCATTAATTAGCCTGACTGTTATGCTGTCTGCTGGAAGGGGAATCTGTGGGCCTTTTAAAGGGCGTGTTGGCATGTTGATGGGGAGGTGGGAAGGGAACACATGTGCAAATTCACAAAGTATGCCACTGGATGGATACCCTGTGTGAAACAAGCCACTCCAACAATCAGGCTTTTCGGGTTGGGGATAGGGCTAGGGTGGCCCCACAGCCCACCAAGAACCTGAGAGAACTGAGAGGTGATGCAGGCTGTCCTCCGGCATGGGGGTTAAAGGTAAAATATTTTGTTTATTTGGTTATAAGTGGATCAGCAGGAGACCCAGGAGCAGTCAAATAGAAGAAATTCTACACGTATCACGTATCTGTTGCATGACTGCACCTTCCTAAGCACCACTGACTCTACAGGTATGAACATGTCTGCTTCTAGGAGGAGGAAAAAGTCTCAATCAGTTAAGCTGCTGACTCAATATTATTACTAAGTCTTTTTCTGGGAGTACTGGAGATTGAACTCAAAAGTGTTCTATCCCTGAGCTACACCCCCAGCCCTATTTAGTTATTTTTTTTTACTTGGAAAAAGGGTCCCACTAAGTTACTTGAGACTATTCTGCAACTCTCCTGTCTCAACCTTCTACATACTAGACTTACAGGCATGTGCCACCACACCTGTCTATCCCTCAGTACTGTCGGTCTCCATTTGCACTCAGCTCTGAGGGCCTTGAACACCTAGCCTCTCCATCACTGTGGTTCATTTGTAAGTGGTGTGTGCTCTAGAGCCCTCTAGAGCTGGATTGGATACCCAGAGATACTTAACTCCATTCTTACATTGTGAAATTAGGATGCTATTTCTATTTGACTCATACAACAGCTGTGACAATAAAATAAGAACACATATGAAACAGTTCACATAGTGTAGCACCCATCAATCACTCAAAAGACGTCACTTGTTAATAGTTGTCAGTGTTACTATTATTTCTGTTTCCCTGTGCGATCCACCAATCTCCATTGCCACGTAATCCTTGATGTTCAGCTGGGGATGGAGCCTCCTGTCCCAACTTTCCCTGAAGTCTCAACTTCTTTTCTGCTCAGTTTAGCTTGAAGTGATATCACATTTCCTTGAATTCCTTTAAGGCTGTCTACCCTGTTTTCTTGGAACCAATACACACTGTCCTCCCTCTTTTGATTTTATTATTGAACTGGAATTTGTTTTTTATGGCTACTTAATTTCCCTCATGTTTATGACTCATTCTCCCTCAACTGAATTGTAGGAATCTCTGTAGGTGGCGGGGGGGGGGGGCGGTGTCTCACATTTCCTGAATTTCTTTGTGTACCTGGTTTAAAGCCATGCCAGTATTTCTGCTCAAAGAAAGTTTGAAGATTCTGTCTTGCAGCATTTTATTTTTTCCCCATCCTCAGAATTTTGCATTTTATTTTTTAAAATTATTTCTATACTATTATTGGTGCATTATAGTCTCACATTATCATGCAGCTTATAGTGATGGTGACGTACATGTGCACAGCATTGATGGGCTTTCCTCTGGCTCCCGCCCCACTCCCCTCCCCCATACAGAGTACTGAGATTGACACTGGTATTCTCACATACGCACATAATGTCCATGGAAGTGATTCCTTTATGAATTCTCCCTCTCCCTGCCCCTTCTCCTAGGCCACTCCCTGGCTCCTCTGGAATGTCTCCTCCATTATCTTTTTGTCCCTCTGCTATCCCAATTGCATTTTAACAAAGAGCACAATATTCCATTTTATTTTATTTTATTTTTGGTACTGGGGATGGAACCCAGGGGCATTCTACCTCCGAGCTACACCCCCAGCCCTATTTTTTATTTTATTATGAATTAGGGTCCCACTGAGTTGCGAAGGGCCTCACTAAGTAACTGAGGCTGTCTGTGAACTGCGATCCTCCAGTCTCAGCCTCCCAAATGCTGGGATGACAAGCGTGTGCCACCATGCCCAGCTAATATTCCATTTTAAATACCCCTAAATAAATCTGGTGTATGTTCTTTTGCTTCCCACATCACTGGTCTGGACTTGGCCACGCAACTTGGAACCACCTGAATGTCAAGGACCCACTGCTGCTTGTGCTGATATCCAAATGTGAACCTGGATTTGGTAGTGTAATACTCTTTTGAGGAAATCAAGTGCAGTTTCTATTTTTTTAAAAAGTAACCAAATAACTTTGGAAAAATGAAACAATTTAAAATGGAATTAGGCCAGATTAAGTTTTATTGTTTTTAATGACTCAATTCTCCCTTCAGTGGGTCTAACTTGTAGCCAAATTGGTGACATTTACGTATCTTTACCCAACACAATTTCATTCTGAATATTTTTGTAGTTGGGGTTCATTCAAGTATATTATAAAAAAAATAACACACATTAGCTTAAGAAAAACGTATGCTTGGGAATGTGATAAAAAAAACACACAAAAGTTTGCTGAGAGGGTTAAATGTTTTTGGCACACACAAAATTAGATGAAGTGATGGATATGCTAATTATCTTGATAATGTCAAAATATATATGTTCTAAAGCCAAACCTGGTGGCACATGCTTTTAATCCCAGTACATGGGAGGTAGAGACAGGAGGATTGCCAGTTCAGCAATTTGTGAGGTCCTCTGCAACTTAGTGAGACCCTGCTTCAAAATAAGAATAAAATAGGGCTGAGGGAGTAGCTTGGAGGTAAAATGCCCTTAGATTCAATCCCCAGTGTCAAAAAAATATGTTCTGCACCTTAAATGTAATAATTTTAATTTTTCAACTGTACCTTGATAAAGCTGGAAGACAAAATAAATGAAACATAGCAAATAAGTTATTTAAAAGGAAAATAAAAAAATGATAAATCAGAAGAGCTTTCTGGATCTTAAAATCTCTTCTTCCTTCCCTCTTCCACTTTTCATTTTTCTCCTCTCCCCAGGTGATAGATTTATTCTCTGCCTTTTCCAGCTCTGCGGTTACATTCTTCAAGCTCAATCATCAAACAAGAGTGTTCTGTAGCAGCTCTGCTAAAGAAAACTGCCAAGGAGAATTCTGAAAGAAACTGGGATGTGGAATTTTCTAACTGGCCCTGTCTGGCTCCTTGTTTGCCTTTAGAGTCCAAAAGGCCAACTGAGTTGCCTGACTGCTCTTCAACCATCTTGAGAGGACTGGGATAAAAGGTTCAACAACTGTATGTTTCTGGATTTCTTGTCTTGCACTCATTCAGCATGTATTTATTTAACAAGTATTTGCTGAGCCCCGGAGAGAGAATGGCGAGCAAGTGCGGTTTGATGAAGGAGGTATTTCCATTGATGCTATGTGCACAGATGAAATCATCAATGCCAATCTCAGTATCAGGTACAGGGGAGGGGAGGAGGCGGGTGTGATAGGGAAGGTCACCAAATGCAGTGTGCACATATTACCCTATGACTCTGCATGTTTTTATGATGTGTGATTACCATCAATGCACCAATAAAGGTATATAACAGACGGAGAGCCGGGGGGGCCGGGGCTTTCTGTGGCTAACATCTGAATGGGTAAACATGGCGCTGGCTGTGTGGCTTAGTGATACAGCAACTTGGCTAATTTTCCTAGGGGACGTGAGGCCCTGGGTTCCATGTTCCATCCCCAGCACCACACACACACACACACACACACACACACACACACACACACACACAAACACACACACTGCCTAAAGAGGAGGGGAAACGAGATTGTTTGAGAAACTTTAAAATATGAGGTTCATTTGCTGACACCCAGGGTCAGGTGGGCAGAGGGGTGGTGGAGGCTGGAAGCTGGCGGCTCAGGTGAAGGAGAGTCGCTCTTCATCCTCCAAGAGCCTACCTGCGGCATCCTGACCAGAACTCTCCAGTGCTATGCTCAGGACAGATCTTCAGGCACTCTTTCCTTCCCTCCTTTTCTTCCTTCTTTCCTTCCTCTGTTATTGGTGCATTGTAAGTATACTTCATAGTTAACCATCATAGCTAATTCAACCTAGCATTATTTGAACTGCTCAGGTGATCTTTCTAGTATATACTAGACACTCAACAGAGTAGACACTCAACAATGCTAGTGCTCATGCCGAACTTCTAGATACGGTGGAAAGACTTGCTGTCTACTATTCCCCATCACAAAAGGCAACTCATTATTCAGCTCCTGGTGCACTGGGCCATGAGCAGTGGAGGTGTTCGCATCCCACATGATTGGGTGAACTTTGAGAAAGCATAGGCAAAATTGTTCTCCCATACCATTTTTTCATTTGGTGGTGGAGCTGTCTGTGTGCTCCCAGCAGAAATCAATCTCGTCTTCCTCTAACCAATATCATTGTAGTTTTACTTCTGCCATGTTATACACTTTCTAGCTAATGCCACATTTGCTTTTCTTCACATCATGTCGCCACTAGTGCCTCCTCAGAACAGGAGCCCCGCATCATTATCTATGTGTTTTCTGTGTCCTCTTCAACTGGGCATTTTCTAGAGTACGCACCCAACAGTGCTAGTGCTCATGCAGTAATAAAGGGCCAAGTACTTTTCTAAGTGATTTTCTAGTTAATATACTCCACACAACAATTTTTAGAAGGTAATCAATATTATCAACACTTTTTCAACAGGTGAAAAGAGATGGACAAACAAAGAAACCGTCCCAAGGTCACAGAGTTTATAAATGCTGGAAGCAAATTTTGAAGCTAAGCAATCTGGCACCAGAGTCCAGTTCAGAATTTTATCATTTATATGATGCCGTCTCCTGAGTGCTGAATGAATGGATGGGTGAGAACAGAATGAAAGCCAGAGGGCCCTGGAAACAGAGCATCTGAGGAGAATGACACACAGAAACGCACAGGAGTAAATCAGGTTCATTGTGTTGTTCTAAGATGTGGTTGGGAAGCTTGGAAGTGACTTTTTTGGGCTTCAAGGCAGCTCCCCAAACATACATTAACTTTATTTTTGCAATATGGACCTGACCCAACTGCAAACATGGCACCTACAATGAGTAAGAATTTTATTATTTAAAACCCCAGTCATTCATTTTCTCCTGATTTCCCCAGGTTTCTTACATCACTCTTTAGCATACTACCTTTGCAATGTAAGAGTTATAAAATCAACATCAGAATTTGAGAAACATGTCAGAGGGTCAAGTTTAGAGGACTTTTCCATTTTGTTAAAAATAAAGGGTGTTTCTGAGTTTATAGAGTATGAGTCCACTGATGTTTAATGATGTTTCATTAATTCATCTGGTGAAGAACAAACCAGAAACATAATGGTTCCGTGGTGAATTTTTTTTAAGTATAATATGAAATAATTCTAACCATAGATTCGGGGCCCAGAATACTGGCAAAATCTCAGATCTCTGTGGATGTTTCTGATGTTTCTTCAGCTCCAAAGTATATTCAGTTTTCTGGTTTCTGATCTCTCCAAAGAGGAATGTGGGCATATTTCTAGGGTTCTTATAAAGACTGAAAGAATTTTCTTGGAAACGGCACCTTTTTTTAATGACACCCCCCCCACAACAAGCTGCAAAAATCAGATTGCTTGCCACAGAGTGTACAAGAGGCCTAACTCTGTGCCACCATCTCTGACAGACTAGCAAGGAGATTTATGATGCTCTTGACCAAAAAAATGGCAAGAAACAAGAAATTTTATCTGAGCCTACCTAGCCATTTCTGTTAGAAGCCACTGAGCCTTAAAAAAATTATAAAAATGTTTGAGAAGCAACTCTTAAAAAACACTCTCTTGCTGAGCATGCTGGCACATGCTTGTAATCCCCGCGCTTGGGAGGCTGAGACAGGAGGATAGCACAGGTTCGAAGCCAACTTCAGCTACTCAGTGAGGCTGTCAGCAACTTAGTGAGACCCTGTTTCCAAACAAATATAAAATAGGTCTGGGAGTGTAGCCCGGAGGTAGAAAAGCACCTGGCTTCCAGCCTAGTACCACCAAACACACACACACACACACACACACACAAAAAAAAAAAAAAAAAAAAAAAAAAAAACTGTCTTGTAATACATAGATACAGGAGTACAGGAGCAGGGTAATGACTGCCAGGGCCCAGCCAATGGTCATTGCTACAATTCCATAATTTTGCATTCTTTGCTAGGACTTGGAGTGCTCTGTTTAAACCCTTTGGAGCTAAAGAATCACAAATATTCCCATGTAATTGATAGTCCTGAAAACCACTAATTTTGTTTTAAAAAATACTTCAGTTGCCGAGATGCTTTAGACGTTTTCATAAGTCTGCCTCTATGTTAAAGTTATAGTCCTCTGTCTCTTCTTTACTTACTTCTGTATTTACTTATTAATTCACTCACTTATTTAATTTTAATTGACTTTGATTTTTCATGGATATCGTCCATTTTGCCACCACAATGTTAACTTACTCTTATTGATTTTAAGTACTTTTTATGGCAATTGCCATTAAGAAAACATCTATTGTGTGTCTAGCTTTTCAAGTCTCCTATGCCTCTTAAGGACCAGTCACACAGTTTATGCTCGACAAATATTTGCTAACTAAAGAAAAAGCATAAAGTTTCCTTTCAGAGACATGATAGAGATTGCTGGTTGTAATTGAGACAGTCTAAATGCAATATAGCTTAGACTGTTTGCCACAGTAATAAATAACCTCCTAATCTCTGTGGCTTGTAATAAAAATAATTAATTTCAAACATCCATACCAGCTCTGGTGCACATTGGCTCTGTGCCATGGACCTTTCATGCCAGGACCCATGCTGAAGGAGTGGCCCCAATAGAAACCTCATGTATTAGGGAAAACTTGCTAATTTTCTTACAGCATCTGCTCACACAAAATTGTGAGCCAAATCTGCTGTAAGTGACACAGAGAAAGACTGTAGGCATAAATCTAGAGGGAGTTATTCTAAACAAATATATAAAATCTGTTGCTTTAAGATTGATTCTTCCTTTAGATCTGCAGATCCCTGAATTTTAGTTGTGGCCAGGGATCTCCTGTCAATAACTGCCAGACATAATGTGCAGGGAGCTAGGTATCTCTATTTGGGTCCTACCAATGGGACAATAGAGAAATGCTATTTTTGAAGCAAGGGTTTTGCCCTTTCTTCTTCTTTTGTTATCTTTGGCAAACTCGTGTCACAAAATTTTTTTCTATGCATTTTTTCCTATAATATTTTTGGTTCTGTTCTTTGTCTTTTGTTTTACTTTTAGGTCTTATATTTAAGTTTGTAGCCCATTTTGAGTTAATTTTTGTATATAATAGGAGATAATACTAAAGGTCTAAGGCAAAAGCTTAGACACTTAATCTTCTGCCTACGGATGTCCAATTGTGTTAGCATTATTACAATGGACAATCTTTCCTTTCTTTCCCTGTTGAATTGTTTGAGAATCTGTGTCAAAAATCAGTTGAGTGTGAATGTATGTATTTATTATGGGTCTTCAATTTCAGTCTGTTGGGGTTATCTGTTTCATTAATCTATCTCATGTCAGCACCCTCTGTCTTGACTGCAATGACTTTATTTGCAATAGGGCACTATAATCCTTCTACTTTCTCCTTTTCAAAATTACTTTGGCTAGCCGGGTGTGGTGGTGCACACTTGTAATCCCCGTTGCTTGGGAGGCAGAGACAGGAGGATTGTGCAGGTTCGAACTCAGTTGCGCTGACTTAAGAGACCCTGTTTCCAAATAAAAAGTATAAAATAGGACTGGGAGTATAGCCTGGAGGTAGAAGAGTTTCCAGGAACCCCAGTACCACCAAAAAAACAAATAAAATAAAATAAAATAAAAAAATAATAAAAAATTACTTTGGCTATTCTGAGTCCTTTGCTTGTCAATTTCTGTAAAATTTTCTGGCAGAATTTTAGCAGGGATTATACTATCCACATGTTAATTTGAGGAGATTGCCATTTTAATAACATTAAATTTTCCAAATAATTACTATAAAGCGTCAGTGAAGATAATTTTTAAAATTTTCTTTAAGTAATGCTTGTAGTTTATAAGCACAAGTCTTATTCTTCATTAAATTAATTCTTAAGAATTTTATTCTTTTTTATTTTATTGTGGATAAAATTGTTCTTATTTTTGGAGTGTCCATTGCTAATATATAAAACTGCTAATACTAAAAATAAACTTATGTTTATATTAATCTTGTACCATGTGACCTTACTGATATTATTTATTCTAGTGTGTGTGTTTGATGAACCATTATTAATTTATTTACTTGGTATAGGGCTCACTTCAAATTTCCTATTTCTTCATTATTTAGTTTGCTGATTTGTGTCTTTCAAAAAAGATTTATTTATTTATTGATTAATTGATTGATTGATTGATTGATTGTGGTACTGGGGATGGAAACCAGGGGCATTCTGCCTCTGTGCTACACCCCCCCACCAGCCCTATTTTTTATTCTTTGAGACAGGGTCTCACTGAGTTGCAAAGGGCCTCACTAAATAGTAGCTGAGGCTGACCACGAACCCGGATCCTCCTGTCTCAGACTCCCAAATGCTGGCATTACAAGTGCGCTCCACCACGGCCAGATCAAGACAGTTTTTTTAAATCTACATTTTCTAATTTATATATTAAAGTTGTTTAAAATATTCTCTGACAGTCCTTTTAATATATATTAACTCTGTAATGATAGTCTCTATTTTACTACCAATTTTGATAATTTGTATCTTTCTTTTTTTTTTTTTTGTCTTGGTAAGTTGCTAAGGGTTTGTTTAATTTTGTAGATATTTTCAAAAGATGTTATCTATTGTATTTGTGGGGTTTAAAAAAATTATTGTAATGTGAATTACATCTAAATGAATCATTACTCCCCAAATATAGCATCATTATTATGCATTTTTATTCTTACATGTCTTAATATAACCAGAAAGAATAAAATATATTTATTATTTATTTTGTTAATCCATATATTTACTTTTCTATTTCCTGGAGTTATTTTTTCTTTTTGGTATTGATCCTAGGAATGCTCAACCTCTGAATTATACCTCTAGCCCCTTTTATTTATTTTGAAACAAGGTCTTGCTAGCATGCTGCAGGTATTGCTTAGTTATTGAGGTTGGCCTTGAACCTGTGATCCTCCTTTCTCAGCCTCCCAAGTACTTGTATTATAATTATGAATCATCAAACCCAACTTAATCTTTATTTTTAAAGAAGAGATTTACTCTCTATATAACTCTTGGTTGACATTTTTCTTCTATACTCAGAATATGTCACTCTACTGCCTTCTGGTTTTCATTGATTCCATTAAAAATTCAAGTGTTAATTTTGCTGTAATTCCCTTGTATATGAGAAGTAATTTTTCAAGAGTCTCCTCATTTTTTTCTTTTGACAATCTGACTATGAAAGTCTGTGTGTGGATCTCTGTGTTTATAATATTTGGAAGTTATTGAACCTTCAGAATGTGTAAGTGAATATTTCTTATTATGTTTAGGGGGTTTTGAGCCATTATTTTTTACATATTATTTTTGTCTATTTCCTTTTCTCCTGTCCTCCTGAGACCCCCATTCTGCTTATGCTGATGACGGATACTGTCTTGTAGGTTCTGCTCATTTCTCCTCATGCTTCATGTCTTCTTATTCTCTCTTTTGTCAGCTCAAATTTGCTGCTGAGCCTTTCTAGTAAATTATTTATTTCAGTAATGGTACTTTTTAACTCTGGGATTTCCATTTGGCTCTTTTATTTTAAAAGTTTCATACATGTCTATATTTTAAAACTATTTTTATTCTGAAGTAACTAGAGATACAGGAATTTGAAAAGATAATGCAGAGAAGACTTATTTGTTACCCAGTTGCCTGTAGTAACTGCATCTTACATAATTATGGTTGAATTTCAAACATAGGAATTTAACAATAGTACATGCATGTGTAATGTTCCATTTATTTTAGCTCAAATGTAGATTCATGTAACTACCACCATGATTAAAATACGACACTATTCATGCCACAAAGATCATCCCATATTAAATGTTTAGAGTCATATCTACTTGTCTCTCTCCTCTTTCATAACCGTTTGTAATATTTATATTATCCTCTTCATATAACATTGCTATTCCAATATCCATCATATAGATGGACTCATACCATATGTCACATTTCTATACTGTTCTTTCTCTACTCAGTATAATGTTCTTCGATTTTTTCTAAGTTGTTGCATATATAAATAGTTGAATTATTTTTGTTGGTGAATAATTTATAAGGCATGGATATATCATAGTTTCACTGTTCCATTTTTAGGGTATTTTATAACTAGTTTTTAACAATCTGATATATGTGGGATTCTCCCAGTGTGTAGCTTGTATTTTATCTTCTTATAAAGGCTTTTTATAGATCAAAAGAGTTAAATGTTGATAAATCATGCTTTTTGTGTCATGTCTTAAAAATTTCCCCAAATTCTAGGTCTTTAAGTCTATCTAAAAGCTGTGTAGTCTAACAAATTGCATTTCTTCTCTGACTCATTTTGAAATGACTTTACTGACCTTCATCTTATAGAGGCTTATAGGAAATTGAGTAGAAAGTACAGGGGGAGTTTCCGTACTCCTATTCTTTCTCTACATTTTTTTCTTTATTATTAACACTTTGCATTTGTGCAGTATAATAATTACCACCAAAAAATAATTATAATTGATGTGCTAATAATGACAGATTTTAAAAATCAAAAAGCATTTTTTATAGATTGGCTCTGGAATGTCCCCCAATGGCTCATGTGCTCCTGCTCTGTAGCTGTTGGTGCTATTGTGAGGGAGTGGAAACATCAGAAGGTAGAGTTCTACTTGGAGAAGGAGGCCATTGGAGGCATATTGCAACCTGGACCCTTCCTCTCTCTCTTTGCTTCCCAAAAGCCATGAGGTGAGCAGCTTCCTCTGTTATGAGCTTCTGCCAAGTGAACACAGACTGAAAAATCTGAAACTTAAAACCAAAATCAATCTTTACTTTTTTTTTTTTTTTTTTTTAGTGGTACTGGGGTTCCTGGAAACCCTTCTAGCTTCGGGCTACACTCCCAGACCTATTTTTATTTTTTTATTTGGAAACAGGGTCTCTTAAGGCAGTGAGGTTGACTTTGAACCTGCAGGATCCTCTTGTCTCCGCCTCCCAAGGATGGGAATTACAAGGGTGAGCCACCTTGCCCAGCAATCTTTACTTTTTTATGTTGATTTTTTCAGGTATTTTTCACAGTGATAAGAAACTGATGAATACAATATAATTGATATTAGGGTACATTCTTGTATATTCCATGAGTTTTGACAACTATATAATGACATGTATTATATCTACCATTAGAGTATTAGACATAGCTTACCATAGAATTCCTCTGTGCTCCATCAATTCATTCACTCTCTATCAAAGCTTCTAACAATGTTTGATCTTCTCACTCTCTCTAGTTTTTGTCTTTTCTAGAATGTCATGTAGTTGGGATCATACTATATGTAAACTTTTTGGATCAGATCTTTCATTTAGGAATACACATTTTTAGGCTTTTTCATGTTGTTTTGCTGTGATATCTTATTTTCATCAGTGAATAATATTCAATTGTTTAGTTGTACCACACTTATTTATTAGTTGACCTGTTGAAAGACATCTTTGTTGTTTCCATCTTTTGGCAGTTATTAATAAAGCTGCTATAAACATTGTGTTTGTTAAAGAAATATTTGCGTGTAAGCTTGTGTGTGAACATAAGATTTTAACACATTTGGTAAATATAAGGAGTAATTTCTGAATTGTATAGTGGAACTATATTTAGCTTTGTATGAAACTGTCTTCTAAAGTGGAAGATAATATTTTGTGTCTCCACCAGCAATGAGTTGATTTCCCACTGCCCCACATTTGCTACAACATTTGATAGTGTCACTTATTTGATGGTTCGCCATTTTAACTAGCATGCATTTGTGTAGTCATTGCTGTTTTAATTTGCAATTCTCTAATACATTTATGTTTTCTTACTGTTGAGTTTTTACAGTTCTTTATATATTTTGGATAACAGTTCTTTGTCAGATATGTCTTTTGTAGGTATTTACTCTCGGATGTTGGCTTGTCTTTTAATCTCTGAATATTACATTTATCAGAGAAGTTTGTATTCTCAATGAAATGTAACTTACTAATTCTTTTTTTTTCATGGATCGTCTTTTGATGTTGTACCTAGAAAGTTATTCTCAAATGCAAGATCCTGAAAATTATTGCCTGTGTTTTCTTCTGAGGGTTTTATGAATTTTAATTTTATATTTAGGTTTATTTTCCAAATGGAGTTAAATTTTATGACAAGTGTAAGGTCATGTCAAGATCATTACTTTGTGTATATGAATGTCCAATTGTTCAAACATAATTTGAAAGACTATACTTTTTCCACTGAGTTATTTTTCCTTTATTATCAAAGATCAGTTGACCAGTGTATGTTTATTTTTTGGCTATTATGTTTCTGATCTGTATGTTTACCCTTTTTCAATAACACTCTGTCCTGAAGAGTGTAGATTTATAGTCAGTTCTGAAGTCATGTAATATCAGTCACCCAACATTGTTTTTCCTCTTTCAATATTATGTTTCTTTTCCTGGGTGTTTCAGATTTTGATATGATATGAATTCAAGAATTAGTTTGTCAATAAATTATAAGCAGAAATGCTTGCTGTGATTTTGACTGTGATTTCAATAAGTTCATAGATCTAGTTGGAAAGAATTGACACCTTAACAATGTTGAGACATCTTACTAATAAATTTCAAAATTTTATTTAGGTCTTTTTATTTCTTTCATCAGTATTTTATTCTTTTTCTTATATGAATATTGTACATATTTTCTTGGATTTATACCTGTTTCATCTTTTTGGTGTATAAGTAAATGGTATTATGTTTTTCATTTCAGATTGATGTTGTTTATTACTGGTTGATAGAAAAGTAATTGACTTATATATTGAATACGTATCCTGCAATATTCCTGTAATCTCATTTCAGTTACAATTTTTCTGTTGCTGATTCTAGGAGACTTTCTATGTTTTATGTGACCCACAAAGAGAGTTTTATTTTTCTTTCTCAGTCTATGTACTATTTCTTTCCTTTTTTTGTGTTATTGCATTAATTAGGGTTAACAACACAATGATGAAGTAGTGATGAAAGTGCTTTGTTCTGATCTTAGCAGAAATGTACTCAATTTTCTTATGTATGATACTAGTAAACAGATGTTATTTTTTAAATCATAAAAGAGACTCTATTCCTATAATACTGAAGTTTTTTATTTATAAATGGGTGATTGATTTTGTTCAATATGTTCTCTGTATCTATAATATGATCATATATTTTTCAGCTTGCTATATATTGTATTATATTAATTGATTTTCAAATTTGTGACAAACCTCCATACCTAGAATAAATTTTGCTTATTCATAATATATAATTTTTTTCATTCATTGTTTCACTCCATTTTATAATATTTTCTTGCATCTGTAGTTAAATAAAATTGGTCTGTAGTTTCCTCTTTACTAATAGCTTTGTTTTTTGTTTTAGGGCAACATATGTCTCATAAATCTGATATGAAATATTCCCTGTTTTTATATCTTCTAAAGAGATCACAGAAAATTGGAATAAATATATCCTTAAATGTTCTGTAGAATTCACCAACATACCTATTGGAATGTGATACTTTCTATGATGGGAGATTATTAATTATTGATTCAATTTCTATAATAGCTATAAGCTTATTAAATTTTTCTATTTATTCTTTATGTGAGAGTTAGTACATTGTATCTAAGAAATTAAAGGATTTCATTTTTAAGCTATCAAAATTATGAGGCATAGAGTTGTTAGTATGTTTTTAATAATCTAATATGTATGGGTTAATTTTTGATGGTCCCTCTTTCATGTGTTATCTCTCAGCTTTTTCTTACTTGGCCTGGAAAATTTGTCAAATTTGTCAAACTTTAAAGTTTTTTCAAAGAATTAGCTCCTGATTTTGTTGATTTTCAATATTGGTTTCTTATTTTCAATTTAATTTATTATCTGCCTTTAAAAAATTATTGCCTTTCCTCACCTTCCTTTGGGTTTAATTTGCTTTTTTTCTAGTATCTTAAGGTGGCAGATTAGGTTATAATTTAAAATTTTTTCCAATATATGTATTTGATGCTATAAATTTTTCTTTAAAACTTTTTCCTGCTGCATCCTACAGTTTTTGCTAAATTGTGTTTAAATTTTTATTTAGTTAAAATATATTTTAATTTCTTTTGAGGTTTTTTCTTTGACCCATATGATATTTAAAATAATGTGATTTTTGTCTTCAAGTAATTGAAATTTAAACTTTTTATATTTCTTATTTCTAATTTAATTTTATTGTGATCTATGAATGTGCTTTATATGATTACTATTATTGTATTAATTTTTTTGATACTGGAGATTAAAAACAGGGGAATTCTATCACTGAGCTATACTTCCAGCCCTTCATTTTTTATTTTGAAACAGGGTCTCACTAAGTTGCTTGCACTGGCATTGAACCTATGATACATCTGTCTCAACCTTTCAATTACTGGGATTACAGATATGTGCCACCCACCACATCTAAGTTCATTTATGCTATCTTAAAATTAACATGCTATATATGATTTCTCTTATTTTTAATGAAATAAGGTATGTCATATGGTCCAGAATGTAATCTATCTTTGTGAATATTCCATGTGAGCTTAAAAGAGACCCACTTTTATTTGATTGGAATATTATATAAATGTCAATTATATACAATTGATTGATGAAGTTGTTTAGTTAACTACTTAGATAATTTATGCTCATGACTCTATAAATTACCAATAGAAGTGTATTAAAATATATAACTCTAATGGTAAATCTGTCTTTTTTATAGTTTTATCAGTTTTTCATAAATATACACATGTGTATATATTGCTTTTATTGGTGCATTATGGTCTCACTTTATAATGTATATCATGTTGACAATGACATACATGCACTTGGTACAGGGGATGGAACCCAGGGGCATTCTACGTCCAAGCGACTCCCCCAGTCCTATTTTTTTATTCTTTAATTTGAAAAAAGGGTCTCACTGAGTTGTGAAGGGCCTCAGTAAGTAGTAGCTGAGGCTGTCCATGAACTGCAATCCTTCCTGTCTCAGCCTCCCCAATGCTAGGATTACAAGCATACGCCACCACGCCCAGCTAATTCTCAACCATTTTAACATCAGATATCATTGCTTCTTTCTTTCTCCTTCTGCTATTTCCATTAAATATGCTATATCTTTGCAGTTTTTTCACAGTTTGTTGGTATTCCCTTCCTTTTTGAAATTATTTTTATCTTTAAATTTTAATTTCAGAAGTTTCTGTTGTATGTTCATACAAACGTTTTCTTGACTGAATGCATTCTGCTAATGAGTTAATCAAAGGCATTATTCATTTCATTATTGCGATTCTTGCTTTCTAGTTGTTTGCCTTAATTTTTCTTGGTGTTCCCATCTTCTTACTTACATTACTCATTTGTTCTTGTCTGCTGTCAAATAAAAGCCAATAAAGCCCTTACCATGTTAACATATAAGTTATAGTTATTTTAAGTTTTGGTGTCTGACAGTTTCAAAATCTCTGCTCTATCTGTGTCTAGTTTCTTGCTTTTTTTTTTTATACATTTTGGTGTGCCATGTAATTTAGATTGAATGCCGGACATGATGTATTGGGTAAAACCAATTGAGACATCTGTAGTCTGAAGTTTTATGTTTCTGTGAATAGGAATTAACCTATATTTACCATTTGTAGTGGTGATAGATGTCAGAGGCTAAAATTCCTCCAGTGTTTTTATTTTCATATTTATATCTGGATTTTCCTGGAGACTTTTTCTCAAATAAGTTCTGAGACTTGCAATTTTTCAGTTACAATCCATATTATTATATGCAAACTCTATGGATGGGGTGATGGGTGTGGTAGAGAGCAAATTTTCTGTATTTCTATTTTTGAGGCTCCTTCTTTCTCTTAGGCTTTTAGTTACCCTGTACTACTGGGATGTGACTTTAACACTTGTTTCTCTGCCCCCACACAAAGAGTCTAGATATGAATGGAGTTAGGTATTCCCACGTCCTACATGGAAGGCCAGAGTAGGCTGGAGCTGAATATTTTTCCCCTTAAGTTGATTAGGCTCTGATAAAACAAAAAATACTTAGGATCCATTAAAATAGTTTCTCTTTTGAGGGTAGGCTTTTGTTAAAGAGATAATATCTTTATGTATTTAAAATTGGTTACCTTTTTTCTCTCCACAAAAAAAGCTGCAGGCATTTTTTCTCTCCAATATTTACCCTAACAACCTGGTTGAACTCTTGGAGGTAAAATGTGTGAAAGTGTGGGGATTTCTTATGATATGTTCCTTTGGGGTTTAAAATTTATATGCTTTTATTAGTATATTACAATTATACATCACAGGAGGATCAAAGTGAAAAAATATACATGCACATAGCATTTGGTGTATTTCCTTTTGCAGCCAACTCTTCTCTCTCTCTCTTCACACATGTGTCATATGATGGCATCGCATTATTTAAGCTGTTTCCTTCATCAAGCCTTCTTTTTCCCATCTCATCCATTTCCACTGTACTACTGGTCTCTCCCCCCATTTATCTGAAGTCCCTTCGTTGCCTATTTTCTCTCTAGCTTCCACATATGAGAGAAAACATATGATCCCTGACTTCCTAAGACTGGCTGATCTCACTTAGAACAATATTTTCTATTTCCATACATTTTTCTGCAAATGGCATAATTTTGTTCATTGTAGCTGAGTAAATTTCCATTGTGTGTATCTGCCACATTTTCTTTATCTATTCATCTGTTGATGGATATCTAAGCTGTTTCTATAATTTTACTATTGTGAACTGTGTTGCTATACACATGGGTGTGCATGTATTACTATAGTATTCTAACTTTAACTTTAAGTCTTGTGGAAATATACTGAGGGATAGGATAGCTGGGACCTATGGTAGTTCCATTCCTTATATTTTAAAGGAACTCCATACTGATATTCATTAATTCTTAATCTGGCCATAATTAGTCTCTAGAAGTTCACATTTATAATTTAAGTTCTTTATCCATGGTACTGCCTCAGGGGTTCTGCTCCTGGGCTGCTGGGCTGCTGTGATTATTTGTGTTCACCTGTCTAATTTTGAAAGCAGCAGTTTTCTCAAAACTTACCTAGAAAGGCCCAAGAAATTTCTGAGAGCTCTCTTTACTGAAATTTACTGAAAATTGAAAGAGTTTTAAGTTGAGATCCTAACAATTTTAACTCTATCTTAATTAAATGGAGAGTGGACAGTTCATCCTTGAAAATTCACTATTGCAAGGCCTGCCAGTAATGTTGTGCCCGTGATTTGTATAAAACACGAAGACCTTGCCAATGCACTCTTGACAGCCAATGTCATGATAGTGCATGGAGGTCTTAGAGAAAGGACTAAATGTGATTTTATTTTCCATCCTAAGACATGTGTAAGCCTCGAAGAAACCATAGGTACATAAAGGGGATGGAGTTACAGGGGCTATGCTTGGGTATGTTGGACTTGTGGACTTCCTACTACTGGGTTCGGGTGGGTGCCTGATTATTCAGTGAATAGTTTGGAACATTCTATTTTTTAATCTAGAACCTCATAGAGGGATATTTCATTTACATATGTTGAAATAAGTTTATTTTTTAAAATCACTTGAAGTTAAATTACATAGCTATGTTTCGAAGAGATGATGATTAGGCATATTCTATACCAAATTTGACATAAGCAGAAAGTACATCTTGCCCTTAGTTGAGGCAAATCTCTTGTTAAGAGCAATGCTGGTTTAATCCCATGGGTCAGGAGACATAATTTGTGTGAATTTTTAGAGCACCAGATGGCATAAGTAAGTGTGTAAAGTTAAAACATCTGCAGGTTTTTTCTATATGGAATGAAAAGCAAATGACATTTAGAAAAACAATGGAACTCATAAAGTTTATGGATGGGCTTTGAAAAGGGGCAAGCAAGATAAATGCAGATGCTGGAGAAGTTAATATAAGTTCTTCAAAGAGAGCAGCAAATTCTTTTTGAAACCTTTTCCTCTTTAATAACCTTTTTTTTTTCTGTTTCAAAAGTAATTATAGAAAATTCTGAAAATAATAAAGAAGACCATTTAAATCCTACTCAATCCTCCAATCCAATGACATATCTTCATATTTCAACATGTATTATTATATTCTTCCAGAATTTTTCCTAATAATGTTATTTAAGCCATGGGTATCAAGGCAAGAACTCTCTGTTGGATTTAGATATTTGAGCCAAGACTTGAGTGGCATTTTAGTGCCAGAGATGGAGAGAGTGCCAGCAAAGAGAATATGTGAACATCGAACCTCTAACTGGGGGTTCAGAGTGCGAGGATAAATTTGGAGCTTAAATGCCTCTGAGACCACCTTCAATTTATTGAGTGTACTTGAAATTTGAGAACCAGGAGAAAACTTAAATAACTCAAAAATTACTTTATCCAGGAATTATAAAATGTATGTTCCATGAGCAAGTAGTGCTAGAAGACATTTATTTGTGTTCCCTTGAAGGCATAGTTTCATGATCACATAAGATTAGTGATGAGTAGGTTGAATAATACAAAACAGATTTATTTATTGTAAAATTTCTCATGTCACTTAATATGTTAGCATGCAATACTAATCTCTGGGAAAAGAGGTAGAGTATTTCCTGTGTATACTTTAAAAAAGCAGTATTTCTCAAGTCATAACCAGAAAAGGGGACCACAAAAAGTAGGATACCAAAGTATAATCTTATGTCACTCAACAACAGAGACTGACCCTGAGAAATGTATCATCAGATGACTTCACTGCGTGAACATCACAGAGTGGACTTAAACAAAAAGCCTGTAGCATTATTAGATGTAAAGCCTATAGCATTATTAGATCTAAAGCTTATAGCATTATTAGATGTTACTCTCTTATGGGACCACCATCCTATATGTGGTCTATCATCTACAACATCATCATGATACTGTGCAAAGCTAGATAGACCTTGGGAAAGTCTTCTTTATATCTATTTGGAGTTATGCTTTGTTCATGTGTCTAGAGATATAGGAAGAAGAGTTCAGACATCCTACACAGCAAATTATGAGACATCTGTGGCTGTGCCACCAAGATGACTTTGTGGGGCAGGGAGCAGGCCAGCCTGTGGACTCTGTTAGGCACTAATTTTACAAAGAGGATCAGCAGGGTGAGAAAGAAGACTGCGGACTATTGTCCTAAAGAGAGTTGGAGAAAGGAGGTGGTGAACCAGGCCTGAATCAAAGAGAGAGAGAAAACCAAGGCTACTGATTCCAGGTCTGCTTTTTATTCCAGGTCTGCTTTTGCCCATTTGTTTTGTGGTATCTTCTAGAGAAAGCCATTTCACTGGGGATTCCAGAAATCAGGCTCCTCCCTGGTTATCTCACTTAATTAGAAACTGCTTTTTTCCCCCTTTCTTTTATTTTTGCAGGGAAAGCATTTACAATGGAGGGACATTCCTTCTTAATTTTAAAGAAAGCACGTTTTAGGAAATGTACTTTCTAAACTACTGTGAGAATCCAATTCACCATATATCAGAAGATTGTATTGTTTCTGCCTTTTACAAGGGTTGGCACAACATTGTAATAACTCTCAGGTGAGAACTGCGACAAGTTGTGCAAAGTTGATAGAGAATCTGAATGAAGTCAGGATGGAGGCAAGCTGTGCACCTGTAATCCTTGTACTTGGGATACTGAGACAGGAGGCTTACAGGTTCAAAGCCAGCCTCAGCAACAGAGCGAGGTCCTCAGAAACTGAGACCCTGTTTTAAAATAATAAATAGGCTGAGGGTGTAACTCAGAGGTAGAACACCCTTGGGTTCAATATCTAGTACAAAATTAAATAAATAAATAAATAATAGATGTTAAGAGTAATAGGCAATGTGTCTACAGTAATAAGGCAATGTGTCTTCAGGAGGCTTGCAACTATTATTTTATTAATATATTTTGTCTATATAGATGCATAAAATGCTAGCAAGTTCTATATAGTTGTCTACAGTATAATGATGATGTAGTAGATGGTAGACCACATATAGGATGGTGGTCCCATAAGACTGTAACACTTAGTAATTATGTAGGCTTTTTTGTTTAAGTACACTCTGTGATGTTCACCCAGTGAAGACATCTGATGATACATTTCTCAGGGTAAGTCTCTGTTGTTGAGTGACATAAGATTATACTTTGTATCCTAGTTCTTGTGGCCCCCCCTTTCTGGTTATGATTTGAGAAATACTTTTTCAATGTTATTACTATTCAAAGAAGGGAACCTTAGGTCCTAGTAATCTTTATGACATAGAAACTGGGCAGTAGAAGGCAGATATGGATTTCAGAGTAGGACAGGCTTGAATTTTAATTGTTACTCCATGTATTCTTTTTTGCCTTGTACTCAAGCCATAAACAGCCATAAATAGCTATAAGGACATAAATTGCTACCTACTTTACCTTGACTGCTTATAAAATGTGTCTTGGGTACTTTAATATTCTTACAAAACTTCAAGTCCTCACCAGAAAATTGTACTAGTGGTACTTAACCCTTAGCAAAGGAGATACATTTTTTATTGTTACTTATTTATGTATGTATTTACTTAGTTTGAGACAGGGTCTTGCTACACTGGACAGCTTGCCCAAGTGTTCACAGAACTCACAATTCTGCCTCAGTCCCTCACGTAGCTGGGATTACTGGCCTGAGCCACCATGCATGGATGCTGAAGAGGTAAACTTTAAATATAACCAGGGTCTCCAGTAAGTTTTTCAAGATCATAATAAGTGATAAAAAAAAAGCATTCACTGGGCAAGTTAGTGTCAGGCCAGGCATATTTTACATCCTTTGGTGTTTAAGTTGCAGATAATGAATACTGACATTTTCTTTAAATGACAGCAAAAGGCTTTGCTTATCTGTCAGTCATGTTTCAGGGAAGTTATTTAATATGAGATGACCGTATAACTTCAGGTATATCACTTAAAATCACTGTCTTCTGTCATATGTCTTTTGAAATAATTCCATTCTATCCCAGTACTGAGTAGACTAAGTTAAAAGCTCTGGGTAGAAGGCTCAATTTCTTGTGACTTTAGACTAAATCCCTTAACATTTATGAGTCCCAATTTCCGTGTACATAAAATGCCTATGACACTTGTCCAATCTATTTCCAAGTAATGTAGTCCTGAGAAATTTAAATAAAGTGCTTGGAAGTACTATATGAACTTGCTGGAGCAGGCTAAGGAGTATTCAGCAGTTAGAAGGGGGGGTCAGCACAGCTCTCTGCTGCTCGGTTTTCCTTAGGATGCAGGGCCCATTGAGGAGGTAAGAGGTTATGACTGTCTCTAGCTGCATCTGTCTCTGTTATCTTAGACACACGATTGTGCCTCTTTGTTCTCCATGTGATTAAAAAATAACTGCCCCTCCCAATCTGAGGAAAGAAATTCGGAAAGTGAACAGAAAAGAGATTTGAATGAGATGCTAAGATTTCCCCTCACTCTCTGTTGTTCTGGGAGTCTATTACAGTTCTGCTTTTTTTGCTGGCATTGCAAGGGAGTCAACATTTGTAAGTCTAATTGGATTCAGTTGTTCACAGAGATACCTGCCAGAGGCACACAGTATATTTTGATAAACCTGCTGTGTTCCTGTAAAATTACATCTTTTACTTCTTTCTTTCAGAGGAAACAAAAGCACAGCTTGGCCTCTTTTTTCCAAAGAACTTTTTATCCCACATTTTTGCTGGATGGATACCAGGTGCCAAGAAGCAAGTGATCCCACAGGAATTTCATTCTGGCACTGCTGAGGACAAAGGGGTCATTTAAAAATGTCACAATCCTGGGCAGGCACAGCACCTAGTTTGAAGCATGGAGCCTGATTAATTGGGCTGTCACTCCCAACAGCTCTGAGCTTTGGCCTTTTCATTTGCCAAGAGAAAAAAGAAAGCAACATTCCTACACTTAATTTTCACAACCTTGAGCCCACCGAATGTGACAAAGGCTGGGTATTTCTCAACCATGAATTTCTTCTCCCTATAATACTTAACCCCACTGGTTCATTTCAGTTGTCAAATCTAGGTAACATGTCAAACTAAAGTTTGAGTGCAAGAAACCATTCCTATACATACACGCCCAACACAAAATACCCACGCTCAACTCAAAACACATAGGCACACATATTCTCATAGATGCATGCACAGACACACATGTATGTTGTAGAGAAAAGAAAGTATTTGAGTCTTTCAATTATTATTATTTTTTATTATTTTAGTTTTTTTCTTTTTTAAATTTTTATTGGTGCATTGCAATTATACATCATAATGGGGTAAAAAACTTGCGTAGACATAAATGCACACATCACCCAGCCAGCCCCCACCCAGTCCCCATCCCACTCCCTCCCCCTCCCTCCCTCCGATGCTGGTTTAGTGGTTGACTATGATATGAATCAGTACATCATGCGCTTTAAAGAGTTTCCCTCTTCCCCCCTCCCATCCCCACAGTTAAATTGCCTTATTTGCTCCTCTATAGGATCTCCTTTTTAACCTGGAATTTTTCCTATGACTCATTTCACCTTAGCTTTCACATATTAGGGAAAGCATCCAATTTCTAACTTTTTGCAACTGTCTAATCATCTCCTCCTCCTCCTCCTCCTCCTCCTCCTCCTCCTCCTCCTCCTCCTCCTCCTCCTTCTTCTTCTTCTTCTTCTTCTGCACTAAGGATTAAACCCAGGGAAATTTTACCTCTGAGATACATCCCTAGTCCTTTTTAAATTATTTTGAAACAAGTCCTCACTAAGTTTCTGAGGGTCTCACTCAGTCGCTCGCCTAGAACATGTGACCTCCTTGTCTCAGCCTCCCAAGTACTGTGATTGCAGGCATATGCCACTAGGCCTGGCTTCAATTAACTTCATTTGTTAGTCTTTTTGGAGTTTTTTAAGAGGCATATTTTTTCATTAGGCATTTTTATTTTTCTTTTTATTTCTCTATTTTGTTAATAGATTAATGTTAATTTGTGCAGTCGCAAAGGTGGAACCTAGTGCCCCACACGTGTTAGGCAAGTATTAATATGTCAAACATGTCAGTTAACATGACTAGCACAAATCTAAATCCCCAGACCTTCTTAGTTCCCAAAGCACTATTGATGGCAATATTTAGAATTATGATAATAATAGCTGGCATCTACCAAGTGCTTATTACATGCAAGGGTTTGGGCAAAGCTCCTTACACACAACAGTCCTCTCAGAAATTCTATGAGACTGAGAATGTTACTACTATGATCTAGACTTGACAAGTGAAGAAACTCAAGAATAGATGAAGAGGACTTGCCCAAATATGCAGAGGTCTTGAATGGGTTCCCAAGTCAAAAATTTCTGATCCCAAATTTCAAACATTTGCCCATTTTCCTCTCCTCCCACCTACACATATGCCCCCAATTTAAAATCTCAGATAACCCAAACATTTTTAAAGCCAAAAGACATTGAAGCCCTAATCAATCAAAAACTCTTGTTATCTACTATGACTCTTTAAATGAGCTCCTTTCTAGTTATGAAACAGGGAAAAGGTAGAATCAATTCCTAACCTCAAAGCAGAGAATGAGTAGATTACAGACTCAACTTTATGAAGTGATGATATTTGGCCATTTTTAGTCAATGTTTTTGTACTGGGGATTGAACTCAGGGTATTCTACTTCTGAGCCACACCTCGACCCTTTTAAATCTTTGAAATGGGGTCTTGCTAAGTTATTGAGGCTTTCTCTAATTTGTGAGGCTGGCCTTGAACCTCTGGTTCTCTTATCTCAGCCTCACAAATACTGGGATTATAGGCATGTGCCACCACGTCCATATTGGTTGATTTTTCTAAACAACAAAATGGCAATATAACGTGAAAATACATATTAAAGTGCTATATGTTGGGTACTAACCACCATATGTCAATCAGAAGCCAAGTCTGAATTATAAGAATGTGAAACATTAACCATATATTAACTATAAGGCAATAGGAAGACCAGCAGTATCACTCAGTAGAGCTTGTGTTTAGCACGTGGGAAGCCCCTGGGCTTGATCCTCAACACCACAAAAAAAAAAAAAAAAAAGTAAGCAAAGGCTATAAGAGATATCTGGATGTATGAAGAACAGGACAGGACAGGAGTTCACAAGAGCATTGATGTAAAACCAAAAACCACCTTTTTTGTGTGTGTGGTGCTGGGGATGGAACACTAGTAATTAGAAAAGTGATAATTAATTGAAGACTAGAATTTTTCAGAAAGCTGCATAGAAATAGAGATGATCTAAGTGAGTCTTTTAGAATCTAAAAAAAAAAAAACAACAAAGCAGAATTATAGTGAAATGGCGGTAGGCCATTTACTTCTAAAAGTATCCGGCCCTATAATATTTTATTTCAATATAAAAATATAAATCATTTCAGAGTTTCCATAATAATAGTTTGGGACACTGTAATACCATTTATAACTCAGTCTCATTCGAATCTGTCCTAGCTGCAGTGTGATAATAAATTAGCAAATATTTATCAAACACTTCTATAGCCCAGTGCTGTAGCAGGTGTCATAGTAGATTTTAAAAAAAAGAAGAAAGTTCAAGGGTTCTTGTATTCACAGTATCAACAACTTGATTTTTAACCAACCTCAAGTGTGATTTTGTAGTCCAGCTGGCATTGATATCAAGGGAGAAAGCTGAAATCAATCTGGATGGAGAAGTGGCTGCTTCAGCTTTTTTGTATGGCTACACTCTCCTCTTCTGTCAAATGGTGTCAGCCAGGGCCTGCTTACCTAACTGGAGCAGAGAGGGCCAGATGGTCCAGGTCTTCCCACCACCTCCCAGGGCAGCTTGGTTCCAGTTTCCCCATCATTCCTGGGAGGGGGAGGTGCAGCTCAACCCGAATTAAGCCAGTGCTGGGAGCTACAAGAAAATGAGCACGGGAATGCTCAGCCCTGTCTGCCTTTCAGAAAGCAATCAAGTCAAATTATCTATGAGAAGAAACCAGGCTTATGGCGGAGGGGACGTGCAAATGAAAACCAGATTCAGATGGAGGCCGACTTGAGAAAGCCCAGGAGCTTTAGTAAAAGAGAGAGAGATGCATTCTTCTCCCCACCCCAGACTCTGCTTGCTTTTTAAAAATTGGCTTTATCCCTTGTTCTTTTCTCCCCCTCACTGAGGATTTTTGTTTGTGTCCTTCTTTGGATCTTCTCAAGCCAAGCTGGAGACTCCAAATTCAGGTAGAGGAAAATGTATCTGTGTGGGTGTGGGATAGAATAAGGGAGGATAGAGTGGGACTCTGGAATGTGCCTGGGCTCTGGATTGGTGACTGTCCAGCAAAAATGATGGGAGGTGGCCCAAACTGGCTTTGGTCTAAATTTGCAGGCTGCAGCTTTTGGGTCAAACTGTGACTCATTTAAAGGCCCTGTAAAATGATTTTTAATTCTTTGGACTACTGGCTCTGCCTTGAGAAATTTTATTCATTAGGAGACAAATGCCAATATCTAGAGACATTTGGGGCTGTCGTATCATTGACAGATTAGATTTGTTACTGGAAAGTAAAGGTCAAGGTGTTCCTAAAGATTATCCTACAATGCACAGGACAGCTTCCCATAACAGAAATATCTGGCTCAAAATGTCAACTGTTCCCAGACTGAAAAACCTGTTTGGTTAAGAATAAGTAGCAAAGAATTCAGAAGTTAAAAAAAAAAAATGGAGGAAATTATATGCTTCCCAGCTGCTCTGGCCCCTCTTCCTCATGGTGAACTTAGCATCCCCTGTGCCCTCATTTGAAGCTGGAGGCTGAAGCTACTTTAGAACTGACTTCTCTGATCACGGTCCTTCCTCTTGGAAGCAGAACAGCAGCGCTGCAGTAATGAGGGAGACCTTTTACTAAGCTCCAGCCTTATTCCTCCAGCTATCCCTAAGAACCATCTCTAGAAAACATCTGTCCTAGCTGCAGTCTAGGCTTTACCACATCCCCTCCTCACTCCTCAGTGTGTATCCAGGTGAAATCAGAAGGACCTTACAGGAAAAAAGAAGCTATACTATGAGAGTCTTTTTAGGATGTGTGGATGGAAAGGAAGAAATATAATCATTTTGCCTAAGGCACTGTAGCACTTCACAAATGAGCCCAAGGCAATTTCAGAATAAGGCTTGGTGATAGTCAACAAATGTTCACTTAGAGCAATATTTGAGCAGTGGGAAGGTGAGGCTGAACTGGGTAGCAGCTTCTGCATCCTGGTACATGGTTCACTTTATCTCCTGAGTCTCAAGCCTATGCCCCACCTATTCATGGTGATTGCCCTAAATGAATGCTTTTCTTGTGACTAATAAAATACACAGGGTCAATCTACACTTTAGAATTCTCATGAGGGGCTGACTGATCTTTATATTTTCAAAAGACCACAGACAGTTCCACCAGGCTGATAATTTTTGGGTTCTAAAATGACAGGTAGAAGGAGCTGTTCAACTGTGGGCCTCAGGGTTTGTCATGATCCAGAAGTAAACTTGGAAGGAAAGCAGTGAAGCAGAAAGCCCAGGTCCCACCAGGAAAAGCTACACAAGTATTTGGAACAACATTAAGAGATTCAGGTGATCAAATGGTCACAGAGCTTTCCCCCACAGGAATGAACGACCCACTAGCTGTACCCAACCAGGGGAATCTGGGGAGGGGGGTTCTCACTTTTAGGGCTCTCCTTTCTCACACCAAGCTGGAAGGCCCAGGCTTGCTCATGGGACAATAAGAGCAAGAAATTGAGCCTCAGATTGTAGAAAGATAATTATTTATTACTAATTTCCTGTCATTTCTCTCCTGTTCCTCCCCACCCACATGATCCTTTCTTTTCTTTTTTTTTCTTTCTTTTTTCTCACTCTACTCTCTCTTACTACAAAAGCCCCAGTTCAAAGGGATTTAACTTTACCTTGGCAAAAATACCACTTCAAAGTTTAAGTAACTGTGCTTAGTGTGGACAGCCTCAACCCCAATGACTTTGGGATGCAGTGAATAATAGAACCCAGTCAGAAGCATGCAGATTACATTTCATTATAAATTCACACCATTTTAAATTAAAGGAGAAAGCACTGCATCAAAGAGGTGCTCAATTTTATTCAGCCTCAAGAGACCAAGGGCAGATCATGCACCCCACTGAGGTTTACTTTTTAGTCTGTGGAATAAGGAGGCTACACCAAATAATCCTTGATGTTCCTTTGAACTTTGACAGTGTTTGGATTCTCAGCCAGAATTTATTTATTTATGTTTATTGTGGTACTAGTGATTGAACCCAGGAGTGTTCTGCCTCTGAGCTACACTCTCAGCACTATTTTAGTTTTTCATTTTGAAACGGTGTCTCACCAAGTTCCTGAGGTCCTCACTAAGTTACTAAATTGCTGAGGCTGGTTTTGAATCTGTAATCCAGCCGGGCGTGGTGGCACACGCTTATAATCCCAGCATTTGGGAGGCTGAAACCTGAAGATCGCGGTTCGCGGACAGCCTCAGCTACTTAGGCCCTCCGCAACTCAGTGAGACCCTGTTTCAAAATAAAGAATAGAAAATTGGGTAGTGTTTGTAGCTCGGAGGTAATCCTCCTGTTGCAGCCAGCCAAGTATTGGGACTATAGGTGTACACCAATTTACCCAGGTAGCTTTTTTCTTTTCTTTTTCTTTTTTCTTTTTTCTTTTTTTTTTTTTTTTGTGTGTGTGGTTCTGCGGTTTGAACCTTAGAGGCATTTTATCCGGAAAACTGCACCCCTAGCCCTATTTTTTTTTTTAAGACAGCCTCCCTGAATTGCTAAAGCAGGCCTTGAACCTGCTATCCTCCAGTCTCAATCTCCCAAGTACTGAGATTCCAGATGTGCCTGTCCAGACATTTTTTCAGTCTTGATTTTTTTTTTTTTTATCAAAGTGTGCTTCTCTGTAAGTCAGTGAGGTAGAGAACCGAAACAAAAAATTGTCCAGTGGTCTTCACTGGCCAGAAAAATGGAAAAAAAAAAAAAAAAGAGAGAGAAAGCAAATCGAGTCCTCGAACCTACAAGCCATCTGGATGGAAGCACTTGTCTTGTTTTCCTCTTTTAATTACGGGGCAGGGGGAGCAATGATGAGGTGATTCAAAACAGCCCGTGCAGATTCTGATGGAGCATCAGGAAATTGCATTGCTTTAAAAGGCTGAGTTATGCTTAGTTGAATGAGAAGCACAAGGAGTTGAGGAATTTACGCCACATACCACCCCGCAGCCTTTCGTTCAGCTCGTCTCTGCAGGCTTGCTCATGAGGAATGGGAGCATGAGTGATTGCAAACAGATGCGGAAAGAGTGACAGTGTGGTCTGAACAGGGGCTCAGGGAACATGCGAAACTACACTTTTATGGGGCCATTCATATGGCCTTCGAGAGACGGCGGAGTTCCACCTTGCTATGAGCGCTCCAGCTGAGTGGAGTGGATGCTGTTCTCTGTCCCTACGGCCTCTACTGACAAATATAACTTCAAAAAAGTGGCTAGGATTTGCAACTGACTTCAAACTGAGCTGCAATACCAAGATTGCTTCATTCACTCAAGAAGAATTTACTGAGTACATACATGTGCCAAGCAACGTGCTAAACTCTGGAAATGCAACGCAGAGACATGCCAGTGCTCCCTACCTTAAAGAGATTAATAGAGAAGGAAGGAAAAACAAACCTTCAGAGCATCATATGACAGCTGGTAGATGTGTGAGAACTGTCTTACATAATCCTCCCACCACACTGCTATTTTCTGCCGTTGAATAAACAGGGAGATGAAATAATTGGTTCAGTTCCATTCTACTTGTCAATGGATTTCATAATCTTTCAAAATCCTTCCCTCAAAATCCTCGCACGATGTCATGCTCCCACTGAAAATAAAAACTTAACTCTTCTGAGTCTTAGTTTCCTCATCTCTAGTGAAGGCTGGGAACAATTAATTAGGAGGCATCTTCCAAATATAAGATTCTATTTGGTTGCTAGCAAATTCCAGACACTCTTCTTTAATAACTGAACTACTTCAACTGTTTTTTTTTTTTTCCCCTCTTGGATTCATTGGCTCTTTTCTTTCTTAGAACTCTGTTTTATTTCTCTGAGTTCTCTTCTTCAACCTCTTTCACTAGTTTATCTTTCATGGTCTCTTGACATGTTGATATTATATCAACTGTGTCTGCCCTAAGCACCACTTTCCTTTAGAAAGATAATCAGTTTTGATATTTTTATTATGGTCTCCTGTGCAGATGATCACAGACATAGGGGTCCAGAGCCTCCTCCAGCTCAGGACTGCTTTTTTGCACCTACCCCTAGAGTATGTCCTTGTGTTGTTGGCACTTGGCATCTATTCTGGTCATTTTCTGGTATACTTCAATACTTCAGACGCTGGAGCCAAGGTGTGGCATTTTCCTGGGTGTAAATCACGTTCTACTTATTAGCTTAACAAGTACACAATACATGTATGTCCCTATGTTACTGAAGTACATTAGGATGTGAGACTACAATGCACCGACAAAAGTAAGTATATGTATATACATGTGCACAGGTATGCAACAGGTATGCACGTGTACATACACACCACACACATACACACACACACACACACACATATATGAAGAACTTGTGTAGTATTTGAAGGTAAGAGAGAGGCGGGGACAAATAGCTGGTGTTTTGTATGTTACTGCTAGTAGGCAATATTGCAAAGTTATTTTCTCTCTCTCTCTCTCTCTCTCTCTCTCTCTCTCTCTCTCTCTGTTTTACTATACGATAGCATTGCCACTAACATGGGTAACAAAAGCATTTTAAGAGGTAAGAGATGACAGGTACACCTACATGTTATTTTAAATTCTTTTAAACATTCCTTTGAGGTATGCTTAAACAATATTGCACACATCATGTCTCTAAAACTTGGTAATTTTCAAAAACTGAACCCAGGAACCACATCATTTAGATTGAAAAACAGAGCATAAAGAACAGTATCCAGAAGCCCCTTCCCTAGTCTCTGCTTCTCAGAAAGGAGAATCTCTGTCCTGACTTCCAACAGCATGGATGTATTCTACCTAATGTACAACTTCACATACATGGAATTATACAGTATATATTGTTTCTTGTCTGACTTCTCTCCATTCAACATTATATTTATGATATTCATGTATATACTTGTGTGTAGCTAAAATCACTGCTTTATATATTCCACTTTATGAATGTACCATGATTTATTTCTAAATTCTATTGTTGATAAGCAACTAATGGTTTCTTGTTTAAAAACATTAGAGAGCCGGGCATAGTGGCGCATGCTTGTAATCCCCACGCTTGGGAAGCACAGGTTCGAAGCCAGCCTCAGCTGCCTTAAGAGACCCTGTTTCCAATTAAAATATAAAAAATAGGCCTGGGAGTGTAGCTCAGAGGTAGAAGGCCCCTGGGTTCAATCCCCAGTACCACCAATAAATAAATAAATAAATAAATAAATAAATAAATAAATACATTAGAGAAACGGCTGTAACAAACATGTTAGTGCACAGTTTTGGTAAATAACTATAGACATTTTTGTTGGGTATATGCCTAGAAATGCAATTCTGGGTCATAGAGATGCATATGTTTAGTTTAAGTAGATACCATCAAACTGGTTTCCCACGTGTTTCTACTGCTGGTAATATCTATGAGTTCTCATTGTCCCATAACTTCAACCCTTGTTATCATTCATCTTTTTCTGCTTTAGATGTTCTGATGGGTATGTAGTGAAGTAACATTATGGGTTTATTTTGCATCTTCCTGATGACTAAATTGACCAAGTTGTTAACATACAGATTTATTTAAAATTTTTCACCCAATATATTTCTATTCAAATTTATCATTTTCTAATTGATTTTTAAAAGTTCTTCATATATATATATATATATATATATATATATATATATATATATATAGTGTGTGTGTGTGTGTGTGTGTGTGTGTGTGTGTGTGTCTGAGAATGGAAACCAGGGGCCTTTGACCTCTGAGCTATAGCCCCCGCCCTATTTTTTATTCTTTATTTGAAACAGGGTCTCACTAAGTTGCAGAGGGCCTCACTAAGTAGCTGAGGCTATACATGAACTGTGATCCTCTGGTCTCAGCCTCTCACATGCTGGGATTACAAGTGTGTGCCATCACGCCCTGCTTCTTCATATATTCTTGACACAAGTCCTTTGTTGGATAACTATATACTATGGCATTCTGTGCTTTATCATTTTCTATTTTGGTGGTTTTTGATAAACAGAAGTTAATTCATTATAATATCATTTCCATTTTCTTTTTAATTAAAATTTTCACGTTTGTGACCTATTTAAGAAATACCCTTTGCATAGTATGAAGATATTTTCCTCTCTTTACTTTTAAAACTTTATCGTTATACCTCTTATGTTTAGATATTTTATCTGGATTGCTATTGTTGAATGTAATAATAGGCTAAGATTAAGATACATGCTTGCACATATTGCTGTTCAGTTTACCTATTATTATTTATTGGAAATATTATTCTTTCTTCCTTACTATAGTATCATCATATTTGTGATTAAAAGCATGTTAAATATGTGAGACTTTTCATACTTTTTCCATTTATTAGCTTGCATACACATAATGCACATATACATATATGCACACCCCTTTTTTAATCAGATGATATTTAATATGTAATTTAGGAAGAATCACCATTTTCTTATATTAAGCTTTTTGATTTATGAGGAAAATGGACTTCCAGTAATTTAGGTATTATTTGTCTCAATTGAATTTTGTTTTCAGTGTAGATGGTTTTTTTTTTTTACTGTTCTTCAATATTTTAATGCAAATAGTATTATTTAAAATTCTTAAAATTTGATGTCATCTTATTTGTTGATTCTGAACTTTATTTTATGAGCGTTGGGGGTCCTATTGAGAAAGTCTTGACCAGTATCTATATATTGGAGAGTTGGTCCTATGTTTTCTTTAGTACTTGAAAAGTTTCTGGTCTAGCTTCTAGGTATTTAATCTATCTTGAGTTGACTCTTATGCAGGGTGGAAGATGGGGGTCTAATTTTATTCTTCTACATATAGGTATCTAGTTTTCCTAGAAACATTTGTTGAAAAGGTTATTTTTCTCCAATATATGTTTTTGGTACTTTTGCCAAAAAATAACTGGCTGAAAGTGTGAGGATTTGTCTCTCTATCTTTTATTTCATTTCATTAGTCTATGTGTCTGTTTTGGTGCCAATACCATGCTCCTTTTGTTGTTATAGCTCTGTTGTATAATTTGAAATTAGGTATTACGATGCCTCTAGTGTGGTTTTTATTGCTCAGAATTGTTTTGGGTATTCTGGGTCATTTGGTCTTCCATATGAATTTTACATTTTTTTCTAGCTTTGTGAAGAGTGACACTGATATTTTTTGATAGAAATTTTATTGACTCTATAGATCACTTTTGGTAGGATGGCCATTTTGACAATATTTATTTCTTCTACACAAGAACATGAAGTTTTTACATCTTCTAAAATCTTTTTCAATTTTTTCTTTAGTGTCTTGTATATTTGTAGCAGAAGTCTTTGGTTATGTTTATTCATAAGTGCTTCTGCATAGCAAAGGAAACTAGAGTCTAAAGCGAGAGCCTATAGAAGAACAACATGACATTGCCATCTTCTCCTCTGATAGAAGACTAGTTTCTGGAATACACAAGTAACTTAACAATCTTAAAACTGCAAAAACCCAATAAAAAGGACAATTAGACTGAAAAAATGTGTAAGAAGAAGAAATACAAATGGCCAATAAGTATATAAAAAAGCATTCAAAAATGGCAGAATAGAGAAAAGCAGCATGTTTCTGTTGCTCTAAGACTCAGAGCTCAACTAGTGGGAAGCCTGCTTCTTGGCAAGATGAGAGAAGCAGTCAGCACTTAACAGGAGAAAGAGTCAAAATATAGTTGAATCTGCAGAAGGACCAAGAGCAGAGGATGAAAACAGTTCCACACATCTCCTCCTGTGAGCAGTGAGCTGAAGCAGGAGCCATCTTGGCAAGCTCCCACTGAAACTGGTGCTACTGGACTCCAGCAGCTTTTGGAGATGAACCCGAGTAAAAAAGAAGCTAAATCCTATTGAGCCAGTGATTGTAGAGATCCAAGATGGAAAGCAATTGTACTCTCCCCATGCTCAGATACCCCTCAAGATTGTAAATCTCCAAACCACTGAGCCAAACTGTTCTGCAAACTCCTGCAGCAGTTGAACTCATGGAGATTGAGAAGCTAAAGATCCTTCCTGAAAGGACCAAACTGGCTATAACCAGCATCGTCAAAACCATCATAAATCTCCAGACTGCAGCCAAATCCCCCAGCAAACTCCTATGGCTGCAGCTGAACTCATTGGGACCAAGATCCTAAAGCCCCATCCTGCAAGGACCTGAGTGGCTACAGTGAGGCTCATCAAGACCATGAGCTTAGAAACAGTGGGTGTCAGTGCGACTGCAGGGAATCACATAGAAACAACAAAACTCATGGGGTCTGTGAGTTTGCAAACCATCCCTGAAAGGTCGGGGTGGAGGGAACAGCTGAACACAACAAAAAACAAGAATTAGCAGACAGTCCCTAGGGACTAATGTGAAACCTAGAGTCATCAGTCTGTTCTAGCCATGCAGGCTTCCAGAAATCACCACAGTATCATCAGCAGTGGTATCTTAGGGGCAAAACAGCTCAGCTAATGATTCCACAGTCTTGGAAGGCTACAAACTCATACCCAAAGGAGTTTGGGAACCACAAGTACTAAGGCTCATAGGCGGTAAGGTATTCATGATAGAAGCTTCCAGAATGGCAGTGGTGTCCCTGGGAGCTAAACAGCTCAGCCATACACGCTGCAGACTCAGAATGGTACTATCTCCCTTGGCAGAATTTGGGCCCTGTAAGCAGGGAGCCCAGGGATCAGCAAGGTTTTAGACGATTGCAACTGGGAAAGCAGATCAATCTTCCTGGGGCAATTTAACTTAGATAGCCATGCCACTAGCTGGGAATTCTATGATTTCTTGTCTGGCAGAGTTTGTTCCCGGTGATCACAGAGGCCAGCAGCTGGGAGGGTTTCACATGATTGTAACCAGAAGAGCAGTGGTATCCCTGGGGCATTAAAACTTAGCCAGCCAGGCCACAGGATCAGAATGTTCTCATCTCTGGCCCTGCTGCATTTGGGCCTGATGATTATGGAGGCTGGAGGCCAGCAGTCCACAGGGTTTTACATGATCACAATCTGGAGACCATCATTTGTGTCTCTGGGTCATTAAGGCTAAGCTAGCTGGGCCATAGTCTTGGAATTCTACAGTCCCTGGACCTGCTGAGTTTGGGCCTGTAGACCATGGAGACCTGTAGCCAATCAGAGACTGCTCCTTACCTTCACTGGCTAAGTATTATATCTTCCAAACCTCGATTAACTAAATAACACACACACACACACACACACACACACACACACACACACACACACTCCTTCCAATCAAGACTCCTATGTCTGGCAAATTTTGTTTCTTTTGAAATTGATGGAGAAATAAAAAGATAGTCAGAAAAAAGAATTATGACTATCAAGCTGGCAATAGAGAAAATACTTTAAAAAAAAAAAAAAACAAACCACAAAGAAACAAGGACTAAATACCAGAACCAGAGAAGGGTTGAATTCCACCAGTTAAGCAACAAAAAATAAATAACACATCAAAGAGAAAATACAACTCAAAATGACAAGAAAAATCATTTCTCAATAATAACATTGAGTGTCAACAGTCTAAATTCCCAAATTAAAAGGCATAGACTGGCAATGTGGATTAAAGATCATAATCCAACTAAATCCAATTATATGCTGCTTGCAAGAAATTCTCCTTGAGGTAAAAGTATTTCTGGACTAAAAATGAAAGGATGGAAGAAGATATTCTATGCAAATGAAAATACCAAAACACGGAGGAGAAGCAACTCTCACATCTGACAAAAAAGACTTTAAGCCAAAATTATCAAAAGAGAGAAAGCAGGTCATTTCTTACTTATAAAAGGAACAATAAAGAAGATACAATGATACTAAACATTTATACTCCAAATATGGGCACACTTACATTTATAAAATTATTTGGGGCATTAAGAAGTCCTAATGCATAAGCTCGAACACAATAATATTAGGAAACTTCAACATACTTCTCATGCTGTTAGGTCAATCTTTCAGCAAAAGATCGGTAAAGACTCTTCAGACCTAAAGAACACTAGAAATCAAATGGAGCAAATACACATATACTTAATATGCCTTCCAATAATTGTTGAATGTGCATTATTTTTAGCTGTTCATGAAATCTTTTCCAAAACAGACCATATTCTTTGTCACAAAGCAAGTACCCATAAATTTAAAAAAGTAATATAATTCCTCATATATTTTCATATCAGAATAAAATGAAAGTCAAAATAAATCACTTGAAGACCCAAGGAAATTACATAAATATGTGGAAATTGAATTACTCATTTTTGAATGAAGAATGGATCACTGAAAAAATAGTGTGAAAAATTAAAAATCTTACAAATAAATGAAGTGGAGCTATACTATACCAGGATCATTGGGACACTTTTGAGTCAATTTTAAGAGGAAAATTTTTAGCATTGAGTGCACATATAAGGAAAACAGTAGTCACCAAGAGTGTAAATAAAAATAAATGCTGGTGAGGATGTGAAGAAATAGAAACTATTATTCACTGCTGGTAGGATTGTAAATTAGTACAATCACTCTGGATATTAATTTGTAGGTTGCTTAAATGACTAGAAACACAACCACTATATGACCCAGTACATTTTCAAAAGAATTCAAGTCAGAATACATGCATATCCATATCTACAGCAGCACAATGTATAATGGCCAAATTATGGAACCATCTTAGGTGACTGTCAACGTATGAATGGATTGAGAAGATGTACTACATACCCACCATGGAATTTTACTCAGCCATAACTACTTTTGCAAGCTATGCAAAACTAGCTTAGCATATTAATTTTCTGATAGAAAAGTAGAAAATTATTTACAAATTTATTCCCTAAATAGAAACAAGACAATTTAGGTATTTGACTTTGCCTTTAGATAACTTTTACTTGGTCATGGTATACATTTTTTTGTATATGTTCCTAAATTCAGTTTGCTGGCATTTTGTTAAGTATTTTGTATATACCTCCATGAGAAGTTAGCCTAGAGTTTTTTGGGGCTCTCTTTGCCTGGTTTTGGCTTCACAAAGTGATTTGGAAGTATTTCTGCCTGTTATAACTTTTGTAAGAATTTGTGAAAGGTTGGTATTAATTTTACTTTTAATAGTTATAAAATTCACCATTGAGGTCATTTTGACCTGATCATTTCTTTGTAAGAATCTTTTAAATGTATGATTTAACCTCTTCAAATTTGTATTTATTCTTGAGTCAGTTTATGTGATTTAAGTCTTTTTGGAAATTTGTTCTTAATATATACATATATGTGTGTGTATATATATATATATATATATATATATATATATATATATATAATTTTTTTTTACTGGGTACAGTGACCCAAGCTTATAATCATAGTAGTTGGCAGGTTGAGAAAGAAAGATCACAGGTTTGAAGACAGCCTCAGCAATTTAGCAAGACTCTCAGAAACCTAATGGACCCTATTTCAAATACACACACACACATACACACACACAAAAGTTTAGAAATGGGTGGTTTGGAGATATAATGCCCCTGGGTTCAATCTCTAGTACAAAACAAAGCAAATAATCGAATTTTAAATTAATATTAAATTTTATAAATTGTTGGAATATAGGTGTTTATAGTAGAGTTCTTTATAACTCATTAATTTCTGTGAAGTCAGTAGTGATAGCCCTTTTTTTCATTTTTTACTTTAGTTAAGTTGAGGCTTCTCTTTTTTCTGTTAGTCTACCTAGAGGTCTGTAAATTTTTTTGACATTTACTAAGAACTAATTTTTGGTTTGTTAATTTTTTCTATTGTATTTCCATTTTCTCTTTCATTTATTAATATTCTAGTCTCCATTACTTTCTTCCACAAATAAACATAAAATTACCACATAACCCAGTAAATGCACTTTTAAGTATATATCCTGAAGAGTTGAAGGTAGGGTCTCCAATAGATATTGGTACATGGAATATTTATGGTATTATTAATAATATTTCAAAGATGAAAACAATTTAGATACTTATCAATGGATGAATCAATAAATAAATATCATCAGTGGATAAATCAATAAACACATATGTACATATACACAAATATACACGCTGGAGTTTTACTTATCCTTGCAAAGGGGAGTAATTCTGTATATATTGCAACATGAATGAACCACAAACATATGCTAGGAGAAATAAGCAAAACTAAAAGGAACAAGAATTGTGTGATTATGTTTGTAAGAGGTAGCTATAATAATGAAACCATAGAGAAATAAAGTAGAATAGTGGTTAAAATATTATGGAGACAGAGTGGCAATGGCTGCCCAAACTTCACAGCTAAAAATGGCTAAAATGATCAACTTTATGTAAAGTATATTTTACCACTTTTTAAAGGGAAAATATGCAATTATACTGTCTTTCGTAATTGCTTATTGGTACATATATGTATATATATGCATATATATTTTAATGTGAATTTGAATTACTGTCTGATTTCAGCCTGAAGAATAAACATTTTCAGACTTCTTTCTGCTAGTGTGAATTTTCTCAGGTTTTATTTATCAGATAGTGCTTTACTTTCACCTTCATTCTTAAAAACCCACTGCTTTCTGACTTTAGTCATTCCACTGTGAAGTCAGGTGTTAATCTCACTGAGTCCTTTTACTTTGCTCCTTTATTTCTATTTTTATGTAAGACATGTGTAGATCTCTGCAGTTATCCTACTTTGGCATTGCAGAACTTGAATTTTCAAATTAATTTGAAAAAATCACATTTGGTATGTTTCGCTGTTTTATTTTCATACATTTTTCTAGAAACTTTGATTATTTATCTGCATAATTTTTTCTCTACATCACTCATATTGCATAGTATCTATTTGCTATCTTAGGTATTCTGATTCTTCTCCTGACAGTTTAAACATATTATGCATTTCTCTAATACACTTGTTTTGGTTGTTGTACTTTTGAATACCACTAATTACTTTTTATAGTTTTACTGTTTTTTATTTGATGAAACATAATTACCAGACCTTCCTTTATTTATTTGCTTTTTGTTATGGTTTATTTATTTGTTGAGCCTATTTATAATAGTTGACTGGATTCTTTGCCAGCTAAGTTTACTCAGCCATATCTGAAGCAGCTTCTATTGCCCAATTTCTTTCCAGTGTATGGTCACATTTTACTCTTTGCCTAATTTTTTGTTGAAAACTGGCCATTTCAGATAATACAGCATTTGTATACTGATTTCTTCTTCAGGACTGATTGCTGTTTTGGTTCTATTTGCTTAGTAATGTTTCTATTATTTTGTGACGTGGCTGAACTGGTTTCACTGAACTAATATATGCTCCCCACAGTGTGCAGCCTCTGAAATCCTTGGCCAGTTGGGATTTTTATTTCTTGGTTCTGTCTTCTAAGGTAAGTTTTATCTTTATTTATGAAAGGCTCTTCTTAAGTTTCCTTAGCTAGTATGACCTGTATCTCTTATTACTAGAGGTATGTGTGTCATTGAATTTACTATCATAGCTCAGAGAGCTTACATTTTCCTTCCCTGCATTTTTAGTGTCCAGTGGCTTGGAGAGGTTTTCCCTCTGATTTTGTCTAGGAGACACTGAATTAAACATGCACAGAATCTTACGGATCTCCAGGAATGAATGTGATTTTATTTTTGAGCCTTGTTTCTGTCCCTCGATGTTTGTTCAGAGGTTGTATTTAAGATTATGGGCCAGTGTGGTTTGTACCTCGTGTTGATGTGTGAAGCTTGGAGAAAGCCTTCAAATATGCCCCCCCCCGTTACACCCATGTGGATGCTGCTGAGAGTGTGCTCCCAGTATTCCTGGCATCGGTGTTAACCTGACTTCAGCAGGGAGAGTCCTGCCTGTCTCTAGTGAACTCATGGCTGCTGCTCTGTTTGGCTTGCATCATGGATTTGCTGGCCTCATCTTAATGGATCTCCTGTAAGGTTTCCATTGTTTTAAACAATGCACTAAGGAATGAAATTCTTCCCACTCGGTTACAAATAAAGTCTGCCTTCTTCAGACAGAGCTGCAGCCTCTGATTTTTCTAACTCTTCTAGCATGGAACTTTGATCCCATGGATGAGCTGCAGTGGAAACCATTGGGGCCTTGATATTCTTAGCTAGCAGTGCCTCCAGAGAAGCTTATGCTGGGAGGTGGGGCAGAAAGATTGTATTGTTTGAAGTAGTATAGTGTTATATTTCTCTCTTTTGTGTGTGAAGTTATAAGGATATTCACTTATGATCATTTGCTAAACAGTATATCAATTTACCATTCAATTTCTGTGTTATCTAATATTTTGCGATTTTAAAAATGAAGCCAGGCATGATGGCACACACCTGTAATCTCAGTACTTGAGAGTGTGAGACAGAAGGATTGTAGGTTGGAGACCAGCCTCAGCAACGTCAGGAGACCCGGTTTCAACATAAAAAGTTTTAAAAGCTGGGGCTATAGATTAGAGGTAGAATGCCCTTGGTTTCAATCCCCAGTACCAAAATAGAGAAAGGGAGAGAGACAGAGACAGAGACAGAGACAGAGACACAGAGAGAGAGAGAGACAGAGAGAGAGAGGAAGAAGAAGAAGAAGGAGAAGAAGAAGAAGAAGAAGAAGAAGAAGAAGAAGAAGAAGAAGAAGAAGAAGAAGAAGAAGAAGGAGAGAAAGAAAGAAAGAGTTAATAAGATGCAAAAATTTTAAATATTTAACAGCTATTTTTATTTTGCAAAAATATATTACATATACACTGGTAGTATATGTAATATTTTTGGTAGTTTTCCGTGATTCTCAATGTGACTGCACTCCTTATAATGATTCTTGAGGTTTGTGGTCCCCAGCTGGTTTATCCTTTGCTAAATCTCGCATACTTCTAGGCTATTCCCACCTTCCCTAAGATGCTAGAAGCAACGTCTGTCTTTTATGTATTAGGCTATTAAGAGGATATTTGTCAAAATTTTGCTTATACAGATCAGTAATTAGTATAAATGAATCCTGCATTAGTGCAAATCCAAACAATACTTATTGATAATGCTTATTGATAATCCCTAACCCCTCTGCTGGATTGTGCTAAACGCACAATGGAAGGCTTAGTGGGATTAAGTTTGCTTCAAAGAGATTCTGGTCTAACCACTGGAATCTGAAATGATTGATCATTAGAGATAGGACCTAACCAGCTTCCCTAAATTCATTCTTCTTCCCTATGCTAAATGCAAAATACTGGTTTTCTGTTTGTTTGTGTGTTGTATCCCCGGCCCTTTTTATTTTTTGTTTTGAAACAGGGTCTCTCTAGGTTCCTGAGAGTCTCGCTGTGTTGATGAGGCTGGTCTTGAACTTGTGCCCCTCCTGCCTCAGCCTCCCAAGTACTGGGATTATAGGTGTGTGCCACCACATTTGGAATGCTGTTTTTTGAATTCCCATTTTCCTTAGTTTCTGTTGTGTATCTTTCTGGTTTACTCTAAGGATAGGAGCTTATAGCTGTGTGTTTGACTAAGAACTCCCCTAATTTTTAGACTTTTCTCCTCATATGGAGTAGTTTCTGCTGAATATTCTCCTCAGTCTTGCTTCAGATTCAGTTCTTTCTCTCTGTCACTATCTCCATGTAGCTACAAGACACCATCCATCCTTCTCCTGAAGGAATTTTCTCCCCATATTATCAGCCGTCTTCTTCTGTTCCCCTAGACTTTCCATTGGTACATAGGCATGCTGTGATTCTTTCTCAAAACCCCAAACAAAAAATGTATACGCTATGAATATTTTCTCACAGTTAAAAATATATAGTACCAGATAACTCTGGTTTAGTAAGTATAGAGAAAGGAGCTCCTTTAAAATACTTAAAGTAGGATGTGGTGGCACATGCCTGTAATCCCAGTACTTGGGAGGCTGAGACAAGAGGGCTATGGGTTGGAGTCTAGCCTCAGCAACTTAAAAAGGCCATCAACAATTTAGTGAGCCTCTGTTTCAAAATAAAAAGATAAAATTGAGGTGTATCTCATAGGTATAATACCCCTGATTCAATTCCCAGTATTCAAATAAATAAATTAAATACTTCTTTAAGACAATTTCACATTTAACACATTTTTTTCTTTTTTTTTTTTTTTGGTGGGGACCAGGGATGGACCCCAGGGGCATTCTACCTCCGAACCACACACCCAGTCCTACTTTTTAGTCTTTTTATTTTTGAAACAGGGTCCCACTGAGTTGTGAAGGGTCTCACTAAGTAACTGAGGCTGGCCGTGAACCATGATCCTCCCGTCTCAGCCTCCTGAAAGCTGGGATTATAAGCATGCACCAGCATATTTAACACATTCTAATAAAACTTTCTGATAAGACATGTAATCCCATTGTCTCAGCATTCTCAATGTTATAATCCAATATGACTGACTGTATAACATAGAAAAAGGAAAACTTATTTGCTTACAGTTTCTTAGAGAGTATGGGTTCAGTCCATGTTAATTTTCTTTACATTCTTACTATAAGTTAGTCATTAGAACAAAGGGCAAAGAGAAAGCAGTGTAACAGCTGCTGTCCCTCCCTGCCTGGGTGCCTACACACCACCCAGACTCTGACTGCTTTTTACAGTTTGGAAATTAAGACTGGAGTAATTTTCCAATACCGGCACGGTATCCACATGACAGTTTTTATACTTTCAGTGCTGCATTTAATAAATTGCATGAGATATTCGACACTTTTTATAAAATAAGATTTGTGTTAGATGATTTTGTTCAAATGTAGACTGATAATGTTTGAGCTTGGCCAGGCTAAGCTACAATGTTCAGTAAATTTGTTTTATTAAATGCCTTACAATATTTTCAAGTTAAGGTGGCTTTATTGAGATATAGCATGATAAGCTGAGAAGCATCTTTAATGATCTTTTTCATTGATATCAGCATTCTGTAAATGTTTTACACATATTTGGGAATGTATGCATATTTGCTGTGGATACACATTTTTATCTCTGCCTTTCAAGCATTTATAAATTCGTAAAAAAATTATACTAGGCTGATATATCAGGCCAGTAGTAATCCAGCCTTCATTTCAAAAACAGAAAAACAAAAGACAAAAATAAAAGAAACAAATGAAAATCTTATATCTTAAGGATATAATATATGAAATGATCAGTACTAACAACTAAAAAATCATGGCTCTGAGAGAAGTTAATGTTAAACCAAAGCTCTTGATACTACAGAGATCTCTGAATAAAAGGTGTAGCAATCCACTGCAGATGTTGTCTAGACAGAAGAAGAAAGGAGCAGACCTAGGATAAGTTCTGGCAATCAGCAGCATTAGGGATAGGTAGGAGTTGAGAAACATCTGCTGGATCTAGAGCTAAGAATATTTTTTATAAACTATCTGGAATGGAAGCATAAATTATGTTGAAATTATATCAATTATAGGTAAGAAGGGCAAGATTATGCAAAGCAGAGGAAGCTTTGGGATAGGATGGCAGTTGACAAGGAGAAGTAATGTTGCTTCTGGATGGGTGGAGGTCAAACGATACAAAAAATTTCTACACAAATAAGACTAGGTAGTCTTGCTGGTTGGACCTGATGAGATTTGAGTCAAGGCATTAATATACATTCATACATTCAAAAATTTAAAATGGTATTTTGTTCTTTTGAGCCTGTAGTGTGTTGGTGATTAATATCTCCCCATCTCTCTTCCCTTTCATACTCCAGCCTTCTTAACTTAAATTTAAGACATCTTAGAATTTTAGTCTTATAATTAATGTAACATATCCCAATTTAAAACTGAAAGAAAATGATTGCATAGTTTGAGATAATTTTCCCTCCTTAATTTTGAGTGCCTTTGTGAAATGCACAAAGTTGAAGTGAATTTCATAAATTAAATTCTCACAATCCAACTGTACATTATGCATATTTTAAACCATATCTATCATTACTTTATTTGATGTGACAAAAATGAGAGTAGTATGCGTCCGATGTTATAATTATGATTAGCCAAATATTTTTAGATCTATGTTCTTGCATTATTTATGTCAGTTGCCATTCTGATCATGTAAGTTTATGATCATCATATATTATTACAGCATCAAGGTATGATATTTAATAAAGAATTACTTTCAAAAAATGGCTAAAGAAATAAAATTTTAAAGATGAGTTTTCTGAATTGGTTCTAAGGTATCTGTCTGAATTTGTCACTTGTTCTTATATTTAAAGATGTTTGTTAGCACTGATAGTCTATCACATAAACTATATTGAAACACAAAATATGTACATTGAATATTCCTAATCCACCACTTATGAGCAGAAAAAAGTTAGATCTCTCTCTCTCTCTCTCTCTCTCTCTCTCTCTCTCTCTCTCTCTCTCTCTCTCTCATTCCATATAAATATACAGGTAATGATTTATATACATATATATATATATATATATATATATATGGAAAAGTAACAAATGTAATTGTTAGTTGGTTGCTCCTAATGTTCCTGGACAAAGTGAAAGGATAATTTCAGGGCTCCCAAGTATGCTCCCAAAGAGATCCTTATCTTCTATAGCTGCCTGGCTAAGATTTCTGACAATGAAACGCACAATTCTATTGTGACTGGTTGAATTAGAAAGCAGGTTGAACTTCCAGCTTTACAGTGTATCTACTGTTAGAGAGAATTGAATGGGAAAGAATGCTACTCTAAAAATTTGGATGGTTATGTGTGAGAAGATCCTGATAAAACTGAAGATATTTGGCTCCTATTCTGATAAGCCTTCATTACTAGCAGAGATTTTCCTACTTCCATATGAATTAACCTGCAAATCTCCAGCAGAAGTAGCGTTCGCAACCCTAGTGCAATGACATCCCTACCCCTAGTGGTATTTGTTTCTTTACACCCTTTAAAATAGGCATCTCCACCCACTGTGGGATCAGTCTTTCCACCTCCATCTGAGGAATCACTCCTGCATTGCCTAGGGAAACAGCAATGGCCTCCCTGAAGTGATTGAGATAAAAGTGCCCATTCTTTTTAGAACCTACACCTCGAAACCATTTTTGCTCCTAAAACTAGACTTAATTACCATCAGACCCTTAAAGGTGACCTATGTAGAAATACACTATACTCCAAAAGAATGATTTAACTTTCCTACCTTATATACAAGTAGAACTTTGAGGAATGCATATGAGATTGGACACTGCGGTTGTGAGATAAAGATGGAAAGAACATCAAGGTGGATCAGGATGAATTTATAGATATAAAATCACTAATGAGACTTTCTGAATTTAACAGTGCATATCCAGGGTTTAAAAATAATAATAATGATTTGTTTGGTTGATGAACTCAAAACTTTCCCACTGTGAGAAAATTAAAAGTGCCAGACATACTTTAGTTTAATGTGGAGAAAGGGATTCAAAGGCTTAAGAAGACTAGAATGTTAGAATTGTAAAGTGGAGGTGAAAAAGCTATATCTATATTAAAGATCCTACAGACTGACTTGGCTAACTAGAACATCATACTTATGGATATTGTAGATCAAAATCCAAACTTATCTTAGACTATCATTAGACCTTTTTAAAAAATAAACATTTACTATCTGTCTCCTCTGCATCTGACAGAATATATTTTTCCACTTTTATTTACTTTTTCATTTTTAAATTTTATGATATTTTATTGGTGTATCATGATTTTATATAATAGTGGTAATTCTTATGACATATTTGCACATGGACACAATATAACTAGTCAATTTCTTTGCTCAGTACCTTCTCCTTCACCCTGGTCCCTTTCCTATACTCTTACTGGTCTCTCTTCTATTTTCATGGGGTTTCCTATTTCTTTCCATTTTTTCTACCTAGTTTTCATATATGAGAGAAAACAGACAACTCTTTACTTCCCGAGTTGGCTTTATTTTACTTAGCATAATGCTTCCTAGTTCTATTCATTTTCCTGAAAATGACATTTTTAAGGCTAAATAAAACTCCAGTGTGTACATATATCATATTTTCTTTATCCATTCATCTGTTCATGAACACCTAGGCAGTTTTTATAACTTGGCAAATTGTGTTGCTATAAGCATGGCTATGTATGTATTACTATATTATTCTAACTTTAATTCTTTGGGATAAATACGGAGGAGTGGTATAGCTGGATCACATAGTAGTTCATTCATAGTCTTTTGAGGAAACTCCACATTGATTTCTGTAGTCACTGCACTAATTTACGACCCATCAACAGTGTTTAAGAGTTCATTTCCTCCCACATTCTAACTAATGATTATTATTATTTATAATATTGATGATTTCCATTCTAACTGGAATGATATAAAATCTCAAGTGTTATTTTGATTTGCATTTTCCTGATTGTTAAAAATGGTAAACATGTTTTTACAATTTTGTTAGCCATTTTTATTTATTCTTTGGGAAAGTATCTGTTTAGTTCATTTAAACACTTATTTCTTGGTTTATTTGGCGTTAAGTTTTCTGAATTCTTTATATAACCTGAATTCTTTATATAATCCGGCTATATAACCTTGTTAGGAGAATGTCTGGCAAAGATTTTCTTCCAATCTGTAGATTCTCTCTTCATGTAATAAATTGTTTCTGTTGCTATGTGGAGCATTTTGAACTTGATGCTATCTAATTCTTGGTATTATTACCTGACTTTAGAAGTCTTATTGAGGAAATTCTTGCCTGTATCTATATGTTGGAGTGTTAACCTTATGTTTTCTTGGAGCAAATTTGCAAAGTTTCTTGTCTACTTCTTAGGTCTTTAATACATTTGGGGTTGTTTTTGTGTAGGCTGAGATATAGGGATTTAGTTTCATTCTTCTATGATATCCAGTTTTCCCAGCACCATTTGTTAAAAGTCTGTGTGTTCACCAATGTATAAGCTTTTCAGCAAGGAGACACCTAGCACAAAATAGATTATCAGCTAAATTCCATTAGACTTTTAAATAAGAACCAATACCAGTGCTTCTCAACTTAGTCCATTAAATAGAGTAGAACACTTATAAGTTCTTCTATAAAGCTAATATTATCTTGATACAAAAACTAGATAAGGACACACCAGGGGGATAAAACTATTGACCAATATCTCTGTTGAACATAGATACAAAACTCCTTAATAAATTTTTACCAATTTTTATTTAAAAACACTTTATGAAGATTGTACATCATGGCAGAATCTGTTTCATTCCAGTCATGCAAGAATGACTCAACATAAAAAATTCAATAAATGTAATTCACCACATATATAGAATTTAGGACAAGTATCATATCATCTTAGTAAATAAAAAAGAAACCTTCAACAAAGTTCATGATAAAAACAGGCAAGAAAACTAGGAATAGAAGGAATATAATTTAACATCATAAAAACTATTTATAAAAAAACCAAAGCTAACAATATACTAAATGGAAAAACATTGAAAACCTTTTTTCTAAAATCAGAAATAGGGTTGCTTACTCTCACCACTCCTATTCAATATACTACCTGAAATTTAAGCCAGAGAAATTAGGCAAGAGAAGAAAATAAAAGATACATAAATCAGAAAGGAATAGGCACATTATTACTGTTTGTAGATGATGTAATCCTTTACTTATAAGATCTAAAAACTCCATGAGAAGACTTTTAAAACTAAAAAAAAAACTCAGCAAATTAGTCGTATCCAAATAAACATACAAAATAAATATCTTTCCTATACACCAATAGTGAATCTGCTGAAAGAAAATTAGAAAAACAGTTCTATTTGTGATAGCTTCAACATTTTTATAGGAATAAATCTAACCAAGTGGGCATGGTGGTACACGCTTGTAATCCCAGCATTCAGGAGGCTGAGACCAGAAGATCACAGTTCATGGACAGCCTCAGCTACTTACTGAGGCCCTCTGCAACTCAGTAAGACCCAGTTTCAAAATAAAGAATTAAAAAAAAGTAGGGCAGGAGTATAGCTCCGAGGTAGAATGCCCCGGGGTTCCATCCCCAGACCCGCAAAACAAAAAACAAACAAACAAACAAACAAACAAACAAAAAACCCCCACAGGAATGAAGACCTTTACAATAAAAATTATAGAACATTGAAAATTGAAGAAGACACTAGTAGATGGAAAGTTCTCCCATATTCATCAATTGGTAGAGTTAATATTAACAATAATTAATATTGTAAAATGATCATATTATCCAAAGTAAACTACAGATTGACTTTGTGCAAGGATTAGGTACTGTTAATTTTACATCATAGTATCAAAGTAATTCAGTATGGGAAGTGTAAAACATCACTTTAGTACTTAATCTCATTCTTTAGGGAAAGGGTCATTGCATTCTCAGTTGTATGAAGACAGTTGTACCACATCAGGTGGAATTATGACCTTGTTGTTTTCTTTTTCTGGAGGTTAATTTTTATTTCAGGACATACATATGAATGCCAAGTTGACAAAAGATGGACCTGTGATTATTAATTTTATGTGTCAACTTGACTGGATTAAGGGATAAGGAGATAGCTTATAAAATAATATTTCTGAATATGTCTGTGAGGGTGTTTCTGGAAGAGATTAGCACTTGAATCAGATTTAGTAAATTTCCCTCATCAATATGGTAGGTATCACATAAACCACTGAAGGCCTAAATATGATAAAGAAAGGAGAAATGTTCTCTATTTAGCCTTCAGATTTCAAATGAAATTGCACCATTAGCTTTTCTGTACTTCTACTTTGCAAAGGGCAGATCATGGGACTTCTCAGGCTCCATAATCTTGTGAACATATCACTTACAATACATCTCTATATGTATATAAGTATGGATATGTGTGGTAATACATATCTAATTAGTTGTGTTTTTTTAATTGGTGCACTGTAGTCATACATCTTAATGCGATAAAAGACTTGTGGAGACATACATGCACACATCACTCAATTAGCTCTTCCTGATCCCCACCTCATTCCCTCCACATCCCTCCTACCCATGCTTGGCTTAGTGATTGACTTTGGTATGTTTAAGTACATCATGTGTTTTTCTAAAGAACTCTAACTCATAGTGTATTCTTTTTCTTTGAACTCCATTATGGGTATTGTTAATAATACACACTTGCTTTCCTTTTTGGGTGGGCTTAAGTTTGATTTCATTTATTTTGTGTGCTATAAATAAACAGCACATAAAACTGATTTTTTAACCCTAAGGGATTCTACCTTTTCATTGGAAAGTTTCTAAATTATTATTTTTGTTTTTCTAACATGTGTGCTGCCTTGTCTTTTATCTTTCTTTCATGTTTCTTTTTTAGAAAAAAAGGACATTTCCGATGCAAATTTATTTATTAATTTATTATTTATTTATTATTTATTTTTCCAGTACAGGGGATTGAACCCAGGGGCATTCTACCAGCTACACTCCCAACCCTATTTTTTATTCTTTATTTTGAAACAAGGTTTCACTTAGTTGCAAAGGGCCTCACTAAGTAGTTGAGGCTGTCTAAGAACTGCGATCCTCCTGTTTCAGCCTCCTGAATGCTGGGATAACAACTGAGTGCACCACCATGCCTGGAGCTCATGTAAAAATTTCTGTTGCTTTCTACTTTTGACATTTTGAAACGTATTTAGTATGTTGTTTTAAAAACTCTATCACTAGTTGACTAAGATTTTATTTTTTTAATTTTTTAATGGTGCACTGTATTCTTACATCATAATGGGATAAAAAACTTGTATAGACATACATGCACACATCACCCAGTTAGGCCCTACCCCACCCCCACCCCATTCCCTCCCCATCCTTCCTTCTCATGCTAGGCTTAGTGGTTGACATCTAATATCATAGCAATTTATCCAAAATTCACAATGATAATCTCACATAACAGATTCATTTGTCTGATATCAAACTTTTGATCACTTAGAGATAACAATTTAATATTTCTTTTTGCTTTCTTTCTTACCAGAGGATATTTTTTCTTTTTTTAAGGTAAAATTATCATACATTTATTTTTTTAGAAAAAATCTATCCTAACATGAAATATGAACTCTAAATACCCAAAACAATCTCGAAAAAGAACAAAGCTAGGAGATGTACATTTTCTAATTTCATACCTTATAAAGCTACAATAATTGAAACAGTGTAGTACTTCTATAAAGGCAGATATATAAACCAGTGAGTAAAATAAAAAGCCTAGAAATAAATTCTTCCATATATGGTCAAGTTCTTTTTGACAAGGTTTCCAGGAATGTTTGGTGAAGGAAATAATAATCTGTTCACTAAATATTGTTGAAAAATAATAATTACATGAAAAAGAATAAAATTGGACACTTACCTAACACCATATACAAATATTAACTCAAAATAGATAAAAGACCTAAATGTATATCTTAAGACTATAAACTTTTAGAAAAAAACCTGGGTCATAAAATTTCACAACATTGAAATTGGCAGTGATTTCTTGGATATGATTTCAAAGGCATAGGCAACAAAAGAATAAACAAACAAACTTCCTAAAAAAATAAAAGAAACGTACATCCAAAGACAATGTATACAGTTAAAAGTTACTGATAGAATAGGATAAAATATTTCCAAATGCTATATCTGAAGGTATATTAATATTCCAAATAGAAATCCTAAAAATTAGCAACAATAAAAGCAAACAACACAATTTAGAAATAGGTAAAAGACTAAAATAAATAATGAATCTCCAAAGATTTTTATATAACCAATATACACATGAATATCAGTCATCATTATCACAATTAACTAATCATTAAGGAAATGCAAATAAAAACTATACTATTTCACATTTGTTAGGATGGCTGCTTAACATGAATTACCTTGCTCCAGCCCTTTACCTTGAGTTTATTACTATCTTTATATGTAAAGTATGTTTCTTGTAAGCAGCAGATGGATGGATGCTGGTTTTTAATTCATTTTGCCACTTTATGTCTTTTTATTGGGGAATCGAGGCCATGTACATTCAGTGGAATTATTGAGAGATAACTTTTAATTCCTAACATGTTAAGATTTTCTGTTTGAAATACTGTGATTCTTCTTTGCTTAGTTGCCTGCTGGATAGAAAATCTTGTTTCTATGGTTCTGGTGTGTCTTACCTGTTTCTTCTTTGTAGTTAATCTCTTTGAGTATTTTTTCTAGCACTGGTTTTGAAGACATAAATTCCTTCAGTTTCTGTTTGTCATGGAAGCTTCTTATTTCCACATTTAACTTGATAGTTTTGTTGGGTAGGAAATTTTTGTCAGGAAGTTGTTTTCTTTCAGAGTTTGAAATATGTTACTCCAAGCCCTTCTGGCTTTCATGACTTGGTTTGGGAAGTCTGGAGTGATTCTAATTGGTTTGCCTCTGAATGTCACTTGGCCTTTAGTTCTTTTGCCTTTAAGATTCTCTGCTTGGCTTCCACATTGGTCATTTTGACAATTATGTGGCATGGGGAACCTCTTCTCTGATCCTGTCTAAAGGGAGTTCTATAAGTTTCCTGGACCTGCATATCAACCTCTTGCTCTATGTTTGGAAAATTTTGTGCTATTGTTTCTTTGAAGAGATTATTGGTTCCTTTGGTTTCACCTTCTTTTCCCTCTTCTCTTTTGATTATTCTTAGGTTAGCTTTCTTAAAATGGGCCCATATTTCTTCAATGTCAGATTCCTGCTGTCTGATTTTTTTTCTAAGTTATAAATTATGCGTTTGTTTTTGGAGTGATCATCCTCTAGGAGTGAGATTATATTCTCCATGTGGTCTAATCGATTGTTATTAGTTTGAATTGAGGCCTTTACTTCAATCATTTCATCCTTTATGTCTTTTAGACTCTCTCTAAATTATTTTTGAAGGTCCTGTATTATTTCTACAGTTATATTTCTGATTTGATCTTCTGGAGATCTCTGAATTTCTGTGTTATCAGGTTGTGATAATATGGGGTTTGGGCATTCATTGCTCTATTGTTGTTCCTCTTTCCCATGATTTCAGAAGTTTGTGCTTTCTCTGGGTTCTTCTCCAGGCCACCTTAACTTCACTTAGGGTGCTCTGGATCTCAAGTCTGTGTTAATCTCAGCCACTACTACTCCTTTACTGGGTTGTGTTGCAAAGTCTCAGACCCAGGGAGTTAATCGAGGCGACACAAGACTGTGGGGGTGATGGGCTGGGCGGTTTCCCACAGGGAGCTGCAACTTGGGTGTCGTAACTTTGCCACCACAACTCCTTCACTGGGTTGGACTGCAAAATCTCAGACCCAGGGAGATTATCAAAACTGCACAAGTCCCTGGGAGTGCAGTACAGAGATTTCTCCGGTAGGGACCACAATTTCACTCAAGGTTATTGTGCGCGCTGATAAGGAGCTGCTGCGGGGCATGGTGAACTCACCGTTGCTGCTGGCAATATGGTGCTGCTGCTACACCCTTGGCAGTGAGGCTGGTGTATTTCTTTTCTGGTTTTGAGCTGTTCTGAGTCCCTGGAAAGCGTGTTGAGCTCGGCCTCTGGGAGTTTTAGACGTTCTTTCTGCTGAAAGGACTATTGAATTCCACCTGAATGATCCGCAGCTGCTCACTTCAGCTCCTTGTTTACCTTTCCTCTCTGGAGTCTGGGGCTGTAAGGGAAGATGGTGCCAGCATGGCTCCACCACCACATTGTGGGCTTGATTTCTGGTCTCTGGTTGTTCTTCTAGTCTTTTTTTTTCTGTCCCTTGTGTTTATATTTTTTATTTCTCTACTGATAGTGTTTTCTGGCTATGAAAAATGCTGATTTTGTGGCAATAGAGATAGAGTTTTAGCAGGACTCATTAACGCTGCTTTTCTCAGTCGCCATCTTCCCAGAAGTCTAAGATTTTAGAATATAGTTTAAAAATATTTTTAAACTTACTTGGGTTTCAACTTGAAAATATAAAGAAATATTTTATGTATTGACTTTTCTTCATATGAAATATGAAATTAGTATATATCTAACTCCTCCTGCACATTAAATCTTATTTATTATATTATATATATATATATATATATATATTTCAAAAGGTTACTAACACTTAATGTCCATTTGTACCCCTATTAACAATTATCATTTATGATTTCTGGCAGTATTGGTTACTTTAGGTATGATAATAGCACAATCTCCTCACTCTTAGAGTTCATTGTTTTGATTTATTTCTTAATCTGTAGAAATGGTCAACTAAATTTTTTAACTTTAAAAGACATATATTTTCCTACCTTAATTTTAAAAGATATTGCCACTATTAAAATTCTACATAAAATTACTTAATACTTTTCTGTTTATTTAACTCTAGCTTTCAGTTATATATTTCATTGTAAAAATTAAAATATTTATATTAGAAAATATTTTTAAATTTTTGCTAATGATTATTTCTACTGTATTTATTTTTTAAATTCCAATTTTATGTAGATATATTTAAAATATACAGTATATATTCCTAATTTTTCATTATTTTTTCTTTCTGAGCTCTGTAAGAATTTTTGAAGATAGGTATATATCATATATTCACTTTCAATCAAAATTCAAACTTATATTTCTCTCATTTTTACCTTTTATCTAATGTGGAAATTCTATTTTTCATCTACCTCAACATTAGTTTGTTCCTGCCTTTAAACATACCTGTTTATAGACACATGCTGTTTTTTCCAATGTGACTGAAAAGATGAGTTTAAGTATTTTGTATTCAGTGAGATATTCTTCTATATGAATAGTTGGTCTAATTTCACAGACAGATCTCAGTCTTTTGAATTTTTTGAACTGCATTATATTTTCAAAAACACAATGATTTTTTTTCCTTCAGCTAAGCTTTATAGGGGGAGGGTTCTATTTATATAGCATTTAGTATTGAAGTAGAATTGAACATCCCTGTTATACTAGATCATGTTCCGATAACTTATACTCAGGTGATCTTTGACAGTTTGAAGATAGATCCCATGGGTAGATGTGCAAGGGAAATAAAGACCTCAAAAGGAATCAATGGGTCTGACTGGCAATTCTCCCTCTAGTAGCTTTCTGAAGCCAACCAAGGCCTGTCTTTTTGTAGTCAGCTACAGAAATGTCCTATCCTTTATCTCTAATGGCCTTTATCTCTAATATCCTTTATCTCTATGTTAAGTGGTGTACTATGTTATGTTATGTTACTATGTTAAGTAAGTAAGTACTATGTGTTAAACTTGAGTAGACTGTGTATGAAACTTCTTGGCTTCTCCAGAGGATTTTAAAAGTCAAAGACTTCCCATTCTTATATTTTGGAGATGACTTTGCATTTAATTTTACTTTGGGTTTGTGGAAAAGTCACTTTTATTACTGACCTCCATTTATGTCATTTTAAACACAATAATTTTAATGTGGACCCTCTGATAGTGACTTTATAAAGGGATATTTTTGTAATATATTTTTCTGGAAGTAATCTTTAAGAAGTACAGAATAAATTTGCTTGTTTTTCTAAAAACTCTGAAAAATGCTACTCCCTCCCATTGCATTCATTCAATAGCTGAAACACATCTCTGAAAAATAATTATTTGGAAACTTCAGGTAAAGGTAGGGTATACTGTGAACTGTATTCTCATTTCCCTTTGCTGTGGTACTCTCGCTTTTATTTCTTTGCCTCCGCTATCTTCTCTGCTATGAGCACCGTCCCTTTTTCATACATTCTCTGCTTTGTAACTTCCATTTGTCTTTCACATCTTACTTGGACCTCACTTTTTCTTGGAAGGCTGTCTCCCTAATGCTAACAAAATCTTCACATGCTTAACACTCTGTTGTAATTCTATGCTTACCTGTTTCCTTCTTTCTTTCTGTAATCATGAGTTTCTTGAGGGAAAAGAATAAATGCACAATCATTCTATGTATCGTCTACGTATTATATAAAGCACCTTAGAAAAACATATTCAATCCATAAGCTGAATGTACATAGTTTTCTAAGGGTCAGTATTTAAGTTTTAAAGAAGATATGTGTTTTGATAAAAAAAATTTAGCATAAATTCATGGCAGAACTAGAGATAAAAGTGACTGATGTGTCTCTTCCTTTAAAAATAATTATACTCTTTATTTGAAAATGATTGTATGAAGCTGAGCATGGTGTCATGCCTGTAATCCCAGCATTCGGGAGGCTGAAACCAGTAGATCACAGTTTTCAGGCAACCTCAGCTGCTTAGTGAAGCGCATCACAACCCAGTGAGACCATTTCAAAACTAAAAAGACTAAAAAAAAAAAAAAAAAATAGGGCTGAGAGTGTAACTCAGAGATAGAATGCCCCTAGGATCCATCCCTGATATCACACACAAAAAATGACCATATGCATCAGGGCACTTATTTATTCTTTCACAAAACATTATTTACTATCTTATGTATCAGGAACATAACAATGTCTAGAAATTATTACAAACAGTATCTCCCACCTTTAAATTCAGTTCTGTATTTTGTAAGTAATAAGATTTGGCTTTGAGAAATGAATTCTAGTTATTGAATTATGCTACAAGGCAAAAGCAAATAAATAATATAAAGTTGATTTTATTATCAAAGTTTTTGGAGTAAAAAAAATCTCCTTTCATACCTCTTGATAATTCCTTCCAAAGTGAAAATATGACAACAGGATAATTTTCAAAAAGTTACCACGAAAGAATTCATTTTAAAAAATGTGATCAGTAATAAGTGGTACTTACCGTAAACCCCAAGGTAAAACTAAATATAATGTCATCTCCAAAAACATAATGGGAATGGAATGTCTTTGGCTCTTACTTTTCATGCTACCTTCCTTCCTATTTCTTCACCTTTAAGTCTGAGCCAACTTTGTAAACTTGAACAGAGGAAAAATATTCATGTGTCTTATTTTAAAACTGACTTCAATACAGTGTGGCTTGACCATCAGATGTGGTAAAGATTTTTGTGTCATGAACTAGGCATTATGAGATTACCAATACTAACTATAGCTTCTGAACCTCTAGAGTGTCTTGAAAATACTTATACTTTTATCGTTATTACATTCAAAGGAAAAGATGATTTTAATTTGGTTTAAGTTTGTCTTAAATTTTTAAAAAAATCAGAGGGCCAAGTGTTTGCTTTAGTAACTGGAAAAAGACTCACTTATTTTTTTAGTTTTTTGAATGTCAAGGCATATTTTTCAGGGCATAATTTAACCTTGAGCTCTTTGGTATAAGTTATTTGTTTATAGGTGGTTAGGATTGGAGGATGGTTTTTAGTTGCCTCAGGCAACATGCTCTGACCTTTATTAACAAATTTATTTTTAAATCCAAACCTGAGAATGACCAATGGGACTAGTTGGTCAACTTTTCAAAGCAGCTTTATTCCAAGATGTGAGGAAAAGGAGAGAGATGTTTCACAGCACAAAAAATAAATAAAATAAATGAATCCTTCACTGGGTTCAAAAATATCTGTTCCAGAGAGAGTGATTATCAATCTGATTTTACTTCATTTTCTTATTTAAGAATAAAGTCATAGCCGGGCGTGGTGGTGCACGCTTGTAATCCCCGTGCTTGGGAGGCAGAGACAGGAGGATCGTGCAGGTTCGAAGCCAGCTGCGCGCGCTGGCTTAGGAGACCCTCTTTCCAAATAAAAATGTAAAAATAGGTCTGGGAGTGTAGCCCGGAGGTAGAAGGGCTTCCCAGTACCACCAAAAAAAGAAAAAAAAAAGAAAAAAAGAATAAAGTCATAACAGAGGTGAATGTCATAGCCAATTTCTGTCTGGACAACACTAAGGGGTGTGAAACCAATTTCTGCAGAGTAGGACTCAGAATCAAATAGAACCTAATGATATGAATGGTCATTTTATAGTTGTTAGGATTCTCTCACAACCCTTTGAGAAAAAATATAATAAATTTTAATTTTAATTTTACGTATTATATAAAACTCTTGGAGCGTATGTACTAAAGAAGACTATGGTCTATTAATATATAAGATATAAGATATTTAATGATATATGATATTTAAATACATATGTAATCTTGAGATAGTGGTATATGTTGCATATGTTACAGTGCAAGCAACAAATAGCAATGGAAATGAAGAGTGGATAGAGCATCTACAGATGTTCTATGTGAAATACAGTTAGGGAAAGAATTTGGAAAAAAATCCTGAAATAGAAGAGAATTTCTTTATCCAACAGTTGGGATCAAATAAACCAAGTGGAGGGAGCATCACATGCAAAGACCATGAAATGGGAATAAATTTGGCATATTTAAGAAGAAGCAAGAACATTAGTGTAGCTAGACAATAGGGAGCAGGGGATATAGGTGAGGGATAAGGTGTGTAGTTCCATAAAACACAGAATGATAATCTCAATGAAAACGTTCATTAAAGATGCTCTTCAATTTATCATAATGTTACATCTCACTATATCCACCTTAACTCAAAAATAATATAAGGCATTTAATGCAACAAATTTACTGAACATTGTAGCTTAGCCTAGCCAAGCTCAAACATTATCAGTCTATATTTGAACAAAATCATCTAACAAAAATCCTATTTTATAAAAAGTGTTGACTATCTCATGCAATTGATCAAATACAGCACTACTGAAAGTGTAAATACAGTCATGTGGATACTGTGCCAATATTGGAAAACTGCTCCAGTATTAATTTCCAAACTGTAAAAAGCAGTCAGAGTCTGGGTGCTGTGCGGGCACTCGGGCAGGGAGGGGTGGCAGCTATTACACTGCTTTCTCTTTGCCCTTTGTTCTAATGACTAACCTATAGTAAGAATATAAAGGAAATTAAGTCCTGCAACCTTAAAAGTTCTAGAGACAATTGATTCTTTTAGCCCTAAAAATATGTAGAGGCAAGCGGTGCCTCTGTTTACCTTCTGTCCTTTGTAATCTGGCCTGGATGCAGGACAAGTGAGCTCTGTGTGTTGCTTCAAAGCACCCATACCTGATAAGCAACCAATACTGCCTAAAACAGTAGAGGTGGATCAAAACCAAAACCAAGCTTAAATATTAGAAAACACTGTCCTAGTAGTTCTTAGATAATAAAAAACAAGTATAGATATAGAGACCAGCTGAGAAACCATAAAAATAAAAGATGAATGTCACAAAATACAGAGTGCAGACATAGAATTTTGAAGATAAAACTTTCATATCTCTATTTTTATTCTCATTTAAAATAAATGAAAGCAAACTAATTATATGAATAAAAACATAAAAAGTAGATCAAATGACCAGGAGGAAAATAATAGTAGAAAAATTTTTTTTCATGTGAAGAAGTAGAAACAGAAGAAGTAAATGTTTGGGAAAATATAGAAGATATTTTATATTTACTTCTTATGCAGTTTTAAGTTTCTGAGCAGAAATTTTAGCAGCCTGAAATCAAAATAAAACAACTATATTGTAAGGTTTATAAAACATGTAAAACAAAATACACGACAAGTGTGGGAAGTAATTACAATTATACTGTATAAATTTTTACATTGTGAAGTAGTATAATATTGAACATAGAGGTCAATAATTTAAAGATGCATTATATACTTAACTGAACATAAATATAACTAGGAAAAATTAAAAAAGAGGGATAAAGACTAAAACATAAAACAATACCAAACAAACAAAATCCACTGGATTAATTTAAAGCAGGCCACAAATGAATTAAAAAACAAGTAAGGGATATATCAAAATCATGGTAAGCTCAATCACACCAATCATTAAATGAACAGAAAACAAGCCATGAATTTCAACTACAGAGTAAGATTTATTCAAATAGATACAAAAGTAAGATCCAACTAAATGCTGTTTTTGCAAAATTTACATTTTAAATACTAATGTAAGCCGGGCGTGGTGGCACATGCTTGTAATCCCAGTACTTGGGAGGCTAAGACAGGAGGATTGCATAGGTTCCAAGCCAGCCTCGGCTACTTAGTGAGGCTCTCAGCAACTTAGTGAAACCCTGTTTCCAAATAAAATATAAAATAGATCTGAGAGTGAAGACCAGAGGTAGAAAGCCTCTGGGTTCCATCCCCAATGCCACACACGCACACACAAAATAAATAAATAAATACTAATGAAGTCACACTGAAAGTATGAAGGTAGAAATAGACATGCTATAAATACAAACCAAAACTAATTTATAGATATATCATTATCAGAAAGGATACATTTAAAGAGAAAACATATTACCAAAAGTAAAGAGGGGCCTGTTATCAAGATGACATAACCTCAGAAGTACATTTGAACCAAATTTATGGCTCTTTAGATATATAAATAAGTGGGCAGAATTCAAGGAAGACAGAAAAATATCCAATTACATATGAAGATTTAAAATTATTTGAAGCTGGGCGTGGCTGCACATGCTTGTAAAACCAGTACCTGGGCGAATGAGACCTGGAAGATCACAGTTTTACAACAGCCTGACCAGCCTCAGCTACTTAGTGAGGCCCTCTGCAACTTAGTGAGGCCCTATTTCAAAATAAAGAAGAAAAAATAGGGCTGGGGTATAGCTTGGAGGTATAATGCCTCTGGGTTAAATCCCTAATACTGCAAAAAATAAATTAGTTAATAAATACAAATATAAATACAAATTATTTTAAAACAATTAGAAGACAAAAATATAGAAAAATTGAAAAACTATTATTGACAAATTTAACCAAATTTATACAGCAACACAAAATTTTTTTGAAAATATATATGCTCTTGGTAAGCATTCATTGTTCACTAAGGTAGACCATATAGAAAAAAATGGAAGAAATAGTAAAAACAATAAATAAGAAAACAATGAATAAAATCTAATAAAGTCTAAAGTTGTTTCATTTCTTCTAAACTATTGGTGGCATTCCATGGATATCAAGACTCTGGGAATGGATCCACCATATGATCCAGCTATACCACTCCTAGGTATCTTTCCAAAGGGACTGCAATTACATATATATATATATATTCATGTTTATAGCAGCACGATTCACAAATTATGGAATCAACATAGGTGTCCATCAACAAATGAAGGGATTACAAAATTATAGGACATACAGACAGTGAAATTTTACTCAACAATAAAGAAGAACAAAATTAGGTCATTTTTAGGAAAATGGATGGACCTGGAAAACATTATGTTGAGTGAGATTAGTCATTCACAGAAAGTGAAGGGTCATGTGTTTTTTCTTATATGCAGAAGCTAGGGATATAAAAGGGACATTAAATAATGGAGAAGAATCCCCAGTAGAGTGATGAAGATGGTCTAGGGAGGGTAGGGGGAGGTAGGAGGAGAATAAAGGAATCACTTCCATGGCTGTACATATGTGAGAATATCCAATGCCAATCTCAATATCGCTATGGGAAGGAGGAAATGAGGACTCAGGGGGACAACAGTGATAAGTCTATGTCCTTATCACTATTTACTACATTATTATGTGAGACCATAAGACTATAATGCACCAATAAAAGTCTAAAAAACAAAGAAAGAAAAATATAATCAATTTTAAATTCATTTTATTTACAAAATTAATAAACCCTTCAGAACTATAAAAAGAAGATAAGAGCCATATGTATTAGTAATTAGAGAGGGGTAGCACTGTAGAGACTCCTGAAATCAAAAGGATAATAGGAAGTTACTGCAAATTACTCTGTGCTAATATATTCAAGAGTGCATATGTAATAGATAATTTTCTTTAAAAATTATCAAATTAAGACACAATAAATAGAAAAATCTGAATAGCATATCTATGAAAGCAATTGATTTTTTGGGGGGTCTGGGGATGTAACCCAGGGGCATTCAACCTCTAAGCTACACCTCCTGCCCTATTTTTTATTCTTTATTTTGAAACAGGGTCTCACTAAGTTGCAGAGGGCCTCACTAAGTAGCTGAAGCTGCTCCCTAACTGTATTCCTTCGGTCTCAGCTTCCAGAATGCTGGGATTATAAGCGTGCACCACAATGCCAGGCTGCATTTGATGTTTTTAACAAAAATAAAATTTCAGAGTCTGCTCGGTGGCCAGGCCGGCGCCTGGGCCTTCAGGAGTGGGATCGGAACTTGCAATGCGGCATACACAGAGAAATATCACAGAAAACAAAAAATCAGATACTTTCCCTAATGTGCAAAAACTAGGAAGAAATGGGTAATAGGAGGAGATCTAGTTGAAGAAAGGGGCCTATGGAGGAGCAATTAAGGTGACCAATCAGAGGGGATGGGATGGGGGAAGATGGGATTTCTTTAAACCGCATGATGTACGTAAACAAATATATCAAAGTTAATCACCAAATCAAGCATGGGAACGAGGGAGAGGGAGGGAATGGGATGGGGATAGGGTAAAGGCTAATTGGATGATGTGTGCTTGTATTTCCTCACAAGTCTTGTATTCTGTTGTGATGTTTGACTACAATGCATATATATATATATATATATATATGAAAAACTTAATCAAGTTTTAATATCTAATACAAGGGCTAGGCGTGGTGACACACCTGTAATCCCAGTACTTGGCGGGTTGAGACTGGAGGATTGCAGGTTCACAGACAGCCTCAGCAATTTGGTGAAGTCCTCAGCAAAGTAGTGAGACCCGGTTTCAAAATAAAAAATAAAATAGGTCTGAATGTATAGTTCAGAAATAGAATGCTTCTGGGCTCAATCTTGTGAGAATATAGTTGTGTTTTTTTCTGTTAATGTAGTAGTTTAAATTTAAACCACCATTTTGTAATCTGAGAGGCACTCACATTCCTTTACAAAATTAGCATCTCTTAATAGATTGCAGGTACTGACCCTCCCTATCCTCCCCATTTGTTGACCAGGTAGAATGTGAAACTGTAGCTCCCACCAATCGGAGTTTGCAGGAAAAGCACTGTATCAGGGGTATAAGACCTACCAAGTTCTTTGTCAAGTGTACTCTCTCACATACCTGGGAGCACCCTTTTTTATTTTTTGCAAAAAAGTAAAATTGTTTTGCCAAGCAATTTCCAACCACTTGTCTTAATGTCACAAAAGTTATTTCTAAAAAATCTGATGTTCACGTGGGGCACAGTATCCCTTCAGGGGGTGAGGATCCCTTCTTCTTAGGGGAGATGCATCCTACTGTGGTAGTACTACAAAATTGATCTGGTATCAATTTCCAAACTGTAAAAAAAGCAGTCAGAGCCTGGGTGCTATGCAGGCACTCAGGCAGGAATGGGCAGCATCTGTTACAATGAAGAGTTCCTCTCTCTCTGCCCTTTCTCCTAATACTTACCATAGTAAAGCCTTTAGCCCTAAAAATATGTAGATAATTAAAAACCCTAAGAACACAGTGATTCTGCCTGGGGGCATTTCAGAGCCATAAAGAAAGGATGGAAGCCGGGTAGATTATTGACCCCTGCACTTAGAAAATACCCTGTGTGGAAGCAAAGAGGCACCACCTGGCTAAGAAATAAGTTAGTAACCCATTGCCTTGTTAACACTGGTAAAAACATACCAATACAAAATGTATTTAAAGACCAGGGATGGAGAGGTGGGACAGAGTTCTATTTTCAGGCTCTCTAGCGTACCTGCACACTGCTTTTTTCTTCTCTGATTTTTTCTATTTTCTACTGATTTTGTAATAAAGGCTTGTTAAAGCTGCACCAAGGTACCTATTAGTTTTAATTTTCCTATCCAACAAATTTTAGTTAAATAGAGTAAAAGAGCCCACAGCATCATTATATTAGCCTTGGGGGAAAGGGAACCCACAGTTTCTGGAGCAGATGACAAACCTTCAGGCAGAAATTGCGAGGTGACTCAGGAAAGGCCTTAGCAGATACTGCAGCGATGTGAAACCCATGCTATGAAACCCCAGTTATGAATGCTTTGGGGAGAAGCAAGTAACACCTGGGCAGTCAGGGCACACCCCAGGGGGCTTGTGCGTGTGTATGCTTGAATGACCAAGTGTGGAGTCTGAGTCTGCAGTTCTGATATATCCTTGGCACTTTATACGGCATAAGACCTCTTCTTCGAGATGGAGTATATATATATACACACACACACACATACACATATATACATATGCATATATATATATATATATATATATATATATATATATATATATATTAATGTCTGCCATCTTGAGCTTCACCTTGGTTTCTACATGGTTGGGACTGGGCAGTGTCATCTTGATGGACTCAGTGCCTTGTCAGGCTTAGTGCTAAGGTAAAGGTAAACTAAAAAATGGAAGCTTTATTTTTTCCCCCTCAGGAATATAAAGTGGTGATATCTGATGCAAATCTGCCTCATAGTGACAGTGGTCACCTGAACTTTTTTGTTTCAGTGTAATTCATGATTAGCAGTCCCTGTCCCCCCCCACACACACTCCTACTGTATGGGCTACCATATTTATAAATAGATAAATAAATAAATAAATAAATAAATAAATAAATGAGATGTCATTACAAGTTAACCGATTTTTTTTTAGTTTAGCTAATTAGAATTATATTGTCGGTTCCTATTTGTGTTTAAACTGTGATGTTCCTTGTTTTTAGGATTTGTATCTGTTAAAATGATGACTTCAAGCTCTGCCTTATGACTATTAAAATGGGTAAATTAAGTAAATATAAATAAGTTTTTATAAATGGCTTATACTTAAAATTATAAATTATGTATAAGTAAGTTAAAATGCTAATTATTAGTTGCTAAATATAAAGTACTCTTGGCTTAACATCAGTGGAAGATAATATATTTGAATCTAGTAAATATGTTTTATATATGTTAGGAGCTGAGATGTGGGAGGGAGCACTGTCTACCTCCCCAACCAGGCCTTGGATACTCAACACCCCCCCCTGCTGTGCTTCAGGCCTCCAGTGTTTAGGTCACTTACATTTTGCTTAATATGTGATTCTATACATATATGAGGCTAAAGAATGCTTAGGCTATGTTTTGGTAAACAACTATTAAGAACATTATTAAATGTTTTTATCTAAGTGCTAAGTGTTTTATCTTACCTAAAAAAGGTAATTTATCTAAAATGAGAGATTTATTATAGGGATTGTTTTAGTGTAATAATTATTTAAATGTAAGGATTGTTTAAAGTTAAAAAAATTGTCAAGACAAAGGAGAATCCAAGAAATAACAAGAGATGGTCTGAGGTATGAGGAAGTGTTATTAAAAAAGGGATTTCATATGGCAAAATTTTAGTATAAATGACTCAATTATTCCAAAGGGAAAAAAGTTTTGAGAACAAAAAATCAAAAGATTAAGTCACAGAGGGTTGAAAGAAGTTTAAATATCTAATATTTAATATTAAAGATAATTAATGGTACTTTTTTCACAAATTGAATGAAAATCGAAAGGTATTATTTAAAGGGCTCTCTAAAAGTCATACTTGGTGCAATTGATTCTATATTTGAAACAATTGGGTTTTCTCGAGATATTGATCTGCTCTTAAATTTTTTATTTCATTGAGATAATTTCCTATGTTCTTTATATTTAAAATAACATGCTTTTGTGCTCTTGACCTTTCCTAAGAACTAGCTTAAAGGTTGGGTTTTAGCCAGATAATCTGTGTTTACTGTTCTTGATACCTAGCAAGCTGCAACTTAGCAAAATCAGGGTTTATAACATTGGGTTACTATACATACACACACACACACACACACACACACACACACACACACACGTGGTTACTATATATGTGTGACTATAGATGTGTAGATATCTGAAAGCTAAATATGCTATGTATCCAGGTTCATATTAAATGTTTTATAAACAGTTTATAAGTTAAAGGCATGTAGGTTTTATATACATGAAAACTAAACTAATAGGGGATCTCTTTATGCAATGTACATTTTTGTTTCTTAAGTTACTAAAACTTTTATCTTCTATGCTTAGTACCATGCAAAGATTCATCATTTGAGGCTTGGTTTATATCTGTTTGCCTTGACTGAATAAAAGTCTTATTATTGTATAAGAGAGATATAACCATCTATCTGGTAATAACCTTATTTCTGATGATTAATTTAGTCCTCTAACCTTATAAAAAGTCTAAAGCTATTTGCTGACTTTTATCAATGTTGTTAACCTACATAGACTTATAGTTAACTTACTGAAACACAAATTCTGAATTTCACTCCTATGATTAAGTTAATATATGTTAACTTCTATATAATCATAGTGTTAATTATTACTGCCTTCTTTGTAATATATATATTATTTGTGTTTCTAAGTATCTTTTAAAATAGGAAGCTTAAGAAAACACTTTACCAATATGATGTCCTCTAATAAAAAATTGTTAACAGTAATATTCTAAGGTTTTTATTTGTGCAGTCCTAAAATGCATTATGATCACCTTCAAGCAAAGGTAATTAAAGATTTACACTATATGATGAAAGTTAAGACCAGGATAAGGAAAACACAGATGCCTGGTCAAAATGAATTCAAAATTGTGCCAGCACCTGAAAAATGTTTTTTTTTTTCTTTTTACATTTGTGTGGTAGGCAAGCCTGAAGCTCGAATGGTCCATTTCCACTCAGATTGACCTCAGACCCAACAGTCATGAGATATATAATAGCCCTCTTCCAAGACAATCTAGCGTGGGGCATTGAGTCTTGTAAGACTTTATCTCTCCCATTTGCAGTAGCTCAGGGTCCAAAGCAAGAGCCCCCCAAAGCTGGTAAGCCTCCAGTTCCAAATACTGACTATATCATGTACCTCTCAAGGTGGGAGGGACAATCATTGTTTTGGGGCAATGTTTCTGGCTGCAGTGAATGCTGGTATTTTGAGGAACTAGATAATCAGTCCGCATTAGCAGTTGCCCAAGCACATGTCTGGTGGTATTGTAGAAGACTGTTATTCAAGACTTTACCAGTCAACTGGAGTGGGATTTACACTCTAGTGCAAATGGCAGTCCCTTTCATCCTGGCATTTCAAACCCCAGTGACTCATTAGACCCCCAACATTTATGTTGATTTAATTGGGATTTCAAAGAGTGTTCCCAAGGAATTTAAGGCTAAAATCCAAGTTGCTACATGGTTTATGCCAATATTAATTTGATGATCTAGCACTAATAAAAAGGTAGATTGGATGAACAATATATATTACAATCAACAGAAGGTTGCCAAACACACCCTAGATGCCATACAGAAAATAAACAGTTAGATGCTACTAATAAAATAATCAGGGAAAATAGACTAGCCTTCGATATGCTCTTATAAAAAAGTTATGTGACATAAAGAGGGATCAATGTTACACGTGTATCCCAAACAATATGCCAATAGATGGCGCTATATTTAAAGCCCTGAGAAGTTTGTCTGCATTAGTAGTTTAGCTAGCCAAAAGTTCAAGCCAAAAGTCCTTTCCCCAGCGTGATGGAACTATAGTTTGGAAAATAAGAAGAAATAATGACTCCAATCATAATATTTTAATAGTATCTGGAATAATGATCCTACTAGGATGTGGTATAATCCTCTGTATCAGGGCCATACTCCCTAGACAGGCAGAGACAGTTCTAACAAGATCATCCTCCAAAGATTACCAAAATAACTTCCTGTCAATCACCTTTGAGAGCAAGAGTCACTATATGTTAACAGAATTTGAAGAGTAAGAGTGTATAATAAAAGAGGGGGGAAATTGTGAGAAAATAGTTGTGTCTTTTCTGTCAAGGGAGCAGTTTAAACTTAAAATACCATTTTGTAGTCTAGTAGGGACTTATACTGCTTTACAAAATTAGCATTTAAGAGACTGCAGGTGCTAACCTTCCCCCCATCTTCTCCTGTAGCTGACCAGGGAGAATGTGAAGCTGTAACTCTTACCAACAGAAATTCAGTGTGAAAGGAGCACCGCGTCAGAGATATAAGACCTAGCGGGTTCTTTGTCAGGTATGCTCTCTCGCATACCTGGGAGCACCCTTTTGTGCAAAAAAGTAAAATTGCCTTGCCAAGAAATTTTCTACCACGTGTCTTTTCTTAACACCATGAAAATTATTTCTAATAATCTCTAATAACACACACACACACACACACACACACACATACACACATTGACTAATATAAGGCTGCAGTAATCACTATAGTGGTATTGGTCTAACATTACACAATTGGATTACTGGAATTAATTAAAGTTCAAATTAAGGATATAAGAATATATATATATATATATATATATATGTATGTATGTCTAGTCACTTCAACAAAGTTGTCAAGTCAGCTCAATATGGAGAGAAACCTCTTCTTACATTATGTTGCAAAACTGGATATTCATTTGTAAAAAGGAAATTATAATCATGACTTCACCCCATGTGCAAAATCAATCTGAGATAAGAGTTGTAAATGTGCTAGATTCCAAAGATGATATAAAGGGCAATATCTATAGCAGAAAACACTTGATAAATGGGACCTGTTAAAATTAAATAGTTATACTATTCAAAATGTGTCTTAGACAGCACATACCTGTAATTCCAGCTTCGCAGGAGGCTGATATAGGAGGATCACAAATTAGAGGCCAGCCTTGGTAACTTAGTGAGACCTGGTTTCAAAATAAAATGTAAAGGGGCTGGAATAAGCCAGGCATGGTGTAATTCCAGCATTCGGGAGGCTGAGACAGGAGGATCGCAGTTCACAGACAGCCTCAGCCACTTAGTGAGGCCCTTTGCAACTCAGTGAGATCCTGTTTCAAAATAAAGAATAAAAAATAGGGCTGGGGGTGTAGCTCAGAGGCAGATTGCTCTTGGGTCCACCCCTGGTACTGAAAAAAGAAAAGGGGGGGCTGGGATATAGCTCAATGATAGAGTACTTGTCTAGCATATATGAGGTCCTGGGTTTCTATTGCTAGCAGACACACACACACACACACACACACACACACACACACACACACACACTATAAATTTGTAGGCAAGCAAAAGATTAGAAAAACATTCACAATTATATGTCTATCATGGAAAATACAGGGAAATTAATGCCTTATGAATAGATAATAATAGGACAACCCAATATAAAATGGACAAAAGACACTTCCCCAAAAAGACAGAAATAGTGTTTGAAAAGCTTCTCAGCATTACAAGTCAGCCATTCTGTGATGTTACTTCTCATCCATTAAAGTAGGTGTGAATTCAATAAAACTGACAATATCAAGTGTGGGTATCTGCTATATTGTCAGTGCAAGTGGTGTATATTTATAACAGTAAGCTTATTTGGCAGCTTCTTATAATATTAACACATATCTACCCTATGACCCAGCTTCCATTCCTGAATATTTACTAAAAAAGCATAACAACATACGTGCATGAAAAGACTTACAAAAAATGATAGCAGCTTTATTAATAACAACTAAAAGTAGCAGTAATCCAAATACCCATCAACAAGAAAATGGGGAAATTCTGATATAGTCACTTAATGTAACTCTGCTTGATATTAACTCGAACATGCCACAATATAGTTAAATCTAAAGCAAATAGGAAACGCCATGACACCATGCAAAATAAAATAAGCCAGACCCCCCCAAAATGTATGTAAAATATGAGTCTACCATAGGCAAAACTAATCTATAGTGATAGAAAAGAAGAAGTCATTGCCTTTGGATGAAGAGGCAGGGGTAGGAGTTGAGAAAATTGCCTAAATAGGGACAAAATAGAACTTTGTGTGGTTATAGAAATGTTCTATGTCTTGTTTTGGGTAGTGGTTACACAGGTATATATAAACCTCAAATCTCATTGAATTGTGTCCTGATCATTTTATTGTTTGTAAACTATAATCTGGTAACTTTAACTGTTGTTGTTATTTTGGTACTGGGGATTGAGCCCAGGGGCATTCTATGTCTGAGTTACACTCTCCAACCTTTTTACTTTTTATTTTTATTTATTTATTTATTTGCGGGTCTGGGGATGGAACCCAGGAGCATTTGACCTCCAAGCTACACCCTTTGCCCCATTTTTAAAAATTATTTATTCTGAAACAGGGTCGCACTAAGTTGCAGAGGGCCTCACTAAGCTGAGGCTGTTGGCGAACCGCGATCCTCTAGTCTCAGCCTCCCAAATGCTGGGATTACAAGCGTGCACCACCATGCCCGGCTTTTACTTTTTATTTTTAAACAGGGCCTTGCTAAATTATATGAAAAAATGTTCACTATCTCTAGACATCTGGGAAATGCATATCAAAACTACACTAAAATTCCATCTCACCCCAGTCAGAATGACAATTTTCAAGAACATATAAAATGCCGGTGAGGATGCCAGGAAAAGATACCCTTATAAACTATTGGTGGGAATATAAATTAGTATAGCCACTATAGAAATCATAATGGAAGTTCCCCATAAAATTGGAAATGGCATTACCAGATTATTCAGCAATGCCACTTCTCAGACTATACCAAAGGAAGTAAGTTAGCATATGACAACTTATATATACAACTTATATACAAATAAATATATTTATTTGTATATATACAATTTAATTATTTGTAAACACTGCTAACATTTTTGTAAATAGACAGGAATACCTGCATACCCATGTTTATAGAGACACAATTTACAATAACCAGGTAATGAAATCAGCCTAGGTGCCTATCAGTGGGTGCATGGATAAAGAGAATGTAGTATATATACATAATAGAACATTATTCAACAACAAAAAAAGAATGAAATCATGTCATTCACAGAAAAACTGATAGACCTGGAGATTGCCATGTTAAATAAAATGTCAGACTCAGAATGACAAGCATCATTTTGTGCTCAGTTCCTGTGTCCTGGAGAGACCACCATTTGTACCCTTACATTTTAAAATGATTTCTTACAAGCTGCATATTATTGGATTTATTTTAAAAAGCTTGAAAATTTCTTTTAAGTGGAAAGTTTAATCAGTCTTTCCTTGCATAGGTAATGATATATGTGTATAATGTTTCCAGACATTTTTTGCCTTTTTATCTCCCATTTTTTGGTTATTCTTTTCTTTTCTGTTTATATACATTTATTGATGCTTAATATTTATTTGCATTTATTTTATGTTGAGTTTATTCCCATGCCATATGTTTTTGTTTCTTCAGTTTCATCTGAGATATCTTATTCATCTGTGCAACCTTCTTTTTTGGTCTGGGAATAATTTGTTTCTTTTCCACAAAGATCATTTCCAGGAGGCAGGGGGAGCTCAAGTACGTGTTAATTTAATTGTGAGCTTTGTAGGTACAGTGGTATGTCTTGGGTGCTCTGTTCACCTGGCTTTTTTCAATGATCAGAGAATCTACATCTATATTCTTACCTTCAGGATGACTGCATTTTAAAGATGTTGCAGAAAAAAATTCAGCACTTTTTTGTGCCACAGAACTTGAGTCCAGCCCCTGTTTGGCCTGAATGTCCCTGCCAACCCCACCATTGTTAACAGTGGAATGGCACACATTGCTTCTGTAGAGTTATACCTTTCAGACAATTGGTGGTTTTCAGGTATGCATAACCTTTAGGCGTGGGCAGTTTCATATGTGTTCTTAAAGCAAACATGAAGATTTGCACCTCTTGATGGGCATGATTTTGTGGGGTTTTCTGGAATGTGTGAATAGGGAGCCATTTTCACAGATTACCTCAGGCTACATATGGGAAGAAGAAGGGAATTTCTTGAATATTTATATCCCATTTTGCCACACTTGTTTCATAAATTCAACATTAGTTTTATTCTTTTCTTTCTAAATATATGTATGTTATATATACGTATGTTATATGTATGTCTCTGATCTATAAGCTAATAAAGCTCAGTAACTTCAATTCTATTATTCCATTTTGGCACTTTATCCTTTCCAATATTTTAGTGCTATTACGTTTTAGCTCTTAAATCAGATGTAATTATTATATTGTAAGCCAGTTCATTATTTCCTCAAATTAAAAAACTTTCTTTAATATAATTTTCTCCATTTCAAGCTTCTCCCTCTCTCTCTTTCCATTCTCTCTTCTCTCTCTCTCTCTCTCTCTCTCTCTCTCTCTCTCTCTCTCTCTCTCTCCAGGTATTACTTATACAAGAATCACTTGAGTCAAAACAGTTTTTATTTTAGTAAAAATATCTATCGCGTCCCTAAGGCTCCGACCTGCAGAGCCCCAGGAAAGAAGACACAAACGCCGAGTCTGTTGATGATGCTTCCTCTTTAATGCTTCCTTTCTCAATGCGCACAGCAGGCAAATATATATCAGTCTCATAACCCCTCCCTCATCACTTCACCAACCCCAAGCTTCCCACAGCTAGGGCATGCGCATTTCTAACCCTCTCATAGGCGGGCTGGTGGTAGCACGAGGCGCTGCATCACTAATCATCCGTAGGGTGCCTGATAGGGCTCACTGCGCAGGCTCAGGGCAACGCCAGCCTCGTGAGCCTCGTGACTTGGCTAGAAGCCTAGGCGCTATCTTGAGTCCACGCTGGCAACAAGCCTGGGTGCCATCTCGGTCCAGCCGAGTGGGCCCCGACATCTCCCCCTTTTTGTTTTATTAAAAATAAGGCTCGGGATCATGCCTGTCTTAGGTTGTCGACCCTCAAGGATCATTCTTACCAGTCTTTGGGAGAACAATAGCATGATTTTTTCCCTGTCTTAAGTTGATATGATCCCGGGGACGATCTTATCCGTCTTTGACTACCAATCCAGCATATTGAGCCAAACCTGAGGAGATGAGCCAACATCAAGGCTGCCATAGCTTGCACCTATATGCGCTGTTGTTGCAGTGTGCGTTGTCGAGTTCGCCTGATATATCCAACCAGGAAACAGCATGCTACCACCAGCAAGAATGCCCAGAATGCCATGCCACCCCAATCTTTTAAGAAACTCAATGTTCCATGTATCAAGTCCATCCATTGTTGTACTGTGGCGACTTCTACGCGGGTAGAATTAATTGCAACGATAGATGCTCGAAGCTCAATCATGGCATGTTCAAATTCTCGGCTCCAAGTTCCTAGAAGCATCTTGCTTAATTGACGAAACAAATTGCCTGCATGGGAGAAATTTTAATACTGTACATACGTTATACATAATCCAGATAATTTATGAATACATGGTACCATGGCCATTTGCCCCAGAATGTCAACCTGTTCTTGTAACAGGTCTACTCTTTGATTTACCATTAATATGCCAGCTTTAAGTTGCCCATTTATTTGAGCTTGCTGAGCCATGGTAGTAGCCACATGTGAGGATAGAGCATTCATACTGGCTGCAGTATTTATAGATGTTGCCAAAGCGGCAGCAGCTGTAACTGCTGCGGCCACAGAGGCCACAATTACAGCAATAAGAGCAGAAATTCCAAAGTCTCTCTTTTCTCATTTCAGCAAAACTGGAAGGGAATTTACATTCACTCATATTGGCCAAGGAACTGCTATAGGCAGTCGCATTGCTACTGCCCAAGGGTGCATAGAAGCATTCCAGCAGAAAGTTAGAAAACAGGTATCAATAAAACAACCTAGACTATCATTAACCAAAGAACTATTAGAAACAAGCCAAAAAAATGGAGTAGTTACACAAACAGGAGTGGGCCCAAATGGGAATCGTGGTCCCATTGAACAATTTACCTTGACGCTAGCCTCAAAAGTATCGGAAAAATTTTGAGAATAGCTGCAATTTTTTACAGTTCCCCCTGAAATCATAGAAAAATGGTGGCAATGGTGGACACAGGTAAAGGAAGAGGGAAAGCAGAAATAATTCCCCAAAGATCTTTTTCACCCATTCCAATGTGAAACATTACCAAGAGAGTTAGCAATATCCATTTGTTGCTTGGCATCTTCCATTGGCTCCTGTACATGGCACACCAATCTTTCAGGAACCCAAATCGGCGAGTCTTTGTCCTGTGGGAAAACACACACCGACGCTCGACCCCACGTTAGCACTGGATCCGGACCATTCCATGCTCCTGTAAGAATATCTTTCCACATTGCTTGCCCTGCATAGCGCTCATGAGGCCTATAATGTCTTTCCGCTACCGTTCGTTCATTGGCATCCAACGTTAAAAAATTTAGAATAAATAAGATTTAGTTTATCTTTTGGTGTGCTCCATTGAGCCCCTATTCCCCCTTTTTGTTTTATTAAAGCATACTTAATAGTGGCATGGGCTCGTTCTACTATGCCTTGGCCCTGTGGATTATATGGTAATCCATGATTTAAGTGTATAGCCATTTGGGCACAAAAATGAGAAAATCTCTAAGAAACATAAGCAGGTCCATTATCAGTTTTAATTTGGTGAGGGATGCCCCAGGCAGCAAAAGCCTGAAAACAATGGGAAATTACATGTTGGGCCTTTTCTCCAGTATGAGCAGTATTATACTGGGGATTGAACCTAGGGACATCTTATCTCTGAGTTATACACCCAGCCCTCTTTTATTTTATTTTATTTTATTTTATTTTATTTTATTTTATTTTATTTTATTTTATTTTATTTTTGGTGGTAGTGTGATTCCTGGAAGCCCTTCTACCTCTGGGCTATACTCCCAGACCTATTTTTATATTTTTATTTGGAAACAAGGTCTCTTAAGCCAGCGTGGCTGGCTTCGGACCTGCGCAATCCTCCTGTCTCTGCCTCCCAAGCGTGGGGATTACAAGAGTGCACCACCAAAACCTGGTCAGCCCTATTTTATTTTAACTTTAAAACAGGACCTCACTAATTTGCTAAGGACTTTGCTATATTGCCAAAGCTAGCCTCAAACCTGTGATTCTTCTCTTTTAGTCTCTCAAGTACTGGGATTATAAAGGAGTATATCATCTTGCCCAGCTTTAAATTTTATTCTTTAAAAAATTTCTAAATATATGCATATCTTACTAAAAGTATAAAGTAAATATGTCTGAACAGTAAGTTACTATGATGTTCTAACTTCAGTTACTTTATTCCATTTCAACATTTTAATCCCTTTTCAATACTTTAATATTATTTTCTCTTCCAAATTAGAGGTTGTTGCTATTATTGCCTAGTAAGCCAATTTATTTTTTATATGTCAAAACTGTCCTTAAGATCATATCCTTCCACCTCACATATATTTGAACATTATTTCAGTAATTCTAGTTCTATAATAGTAAAAATAAATGTCTTCTTGGAACAGGCTTTCAAGTATAACTTTATCTTGCCTTCTTTGTATATGGTGTATGCTTCTTTTTCTTGTCCTTCTTGGAGGCAACTGTATAAAAGTGTCCGTATCTTTGCTCCTTGCCTAAGAAATAGAAACAGCACTAGCTCTAATTAGATTACTTCTATTTAGAAATGTACAACTCTAAATTGCCACTGTGTTTTCCTAAACAAGTTTCCTCCTAAGAATATCCTGTCTCACGATCATATCTAAACCTATATGGGCTTCTTGGTTTCTGGTTTCCACTCTCTCCAGCCACCATCACAACTTGCTTGGATCATTGCAGTAGTCTCCTAACTGATTGATTTCTTAATTCCCCCCAGGGTCTCCAAAATGGTTATTATTAGTGAGAAAACAAGCCAGTTCTTTAAAAAATTATTTTATTTAGGAATTAACAATTATAACCAAGGGGAACCTAAAAGATAAAAAAATACCCATTTATTCATGTGGTATTCACAGTTTAAAAAGAAGGGATCAGAACAGAAAGAAATAAAAAATGGAAATGAGTGAGAAATAAAGAGAAGTAGGGTCTTGAGGAAAGTAAAAAGATAAGAGGGGACCCGAGGGCTCTTCAAAAAGAATACTATCCGTTTCCATCAACATTTCTCTTGGTCAGGTCATATGAACTGAACTCAGTAATGAGGTAGAAATCACAAGGTGAGAAAGAAAGGAAAAGATGTGCTTCACTTAACCTTCAAAGCTCAGGTGTAATAAGCTATACATGATGTGACGGTGTATCCCATTAGACTTTCTTGGGCACAGGCTAATGGGGTTTGGAAAGGGTCCAGTGGAAATTACTTGCACTGCAAATCTCCCTCACTGTGTTGTCTGCTTGAACACAAGCTATTTGTGAGAGGACAGGAGGCTGTCTGCAATGGTTGAGTTGTTCTTTGGGGTCTGATCAGGCTTCCACAACAGGAAATGTTGGTAGGAAAATGGTGAGACAAAGTAAGAGGAAGAAATGCACATGTGTTTCTTGCAAGAAGAAATAGGATTGAGAGCATGACTGAATCTTTGTTCCTTCTGTCCCAGACTCCATTTGTAAGACACACATGGTAGCTGGGCATGGTGGCCCATGCCTATAATTCCAGTAGTTGGGAGTCTGAGACAAGAGGATCACAGGTTGAGAACAGTTTCAGCAATGTATTGAAACCCTCAACCACTTAGTAAGACCCTGTTTCAAAATAAAAAATAAAATAGGGCTGGAGGTATAGCTTAGAGGTATAATGACCCTGGGTTCAATCACTAGTACCCAAACAACACAAAACAAACAAATAAAGAAGACACACATGGTTATTAGAACTAAAGACTAAAATATTCAGTTATATCAATCTATCATTCTCTGCAATCTACAGTAGTAGAATGTCCACATGAGTGACAAAAGAATCAGAGCATAGATGTAAGGTGAAGCAATAATAAATAAGAAAAGCAGATTCGTGATTTTGTATCTCCAGATTTCTTCCCTATAACTGAATAATGCAGCAGTGACTTTCGGTGCACCCAAATGTGTTTTGTGTTCATCAAAGCGGGCCTTATTTCCAGGTAAATCAAAAGAAGCACAGACATGTTTCCTAAAAAAAGGTGCAAGTGCGTGTGTGTGCGTGTGCGTGTGTGTGTGTGTGTGTGTGTGTGTGTGTGTGTGAGATCTCATCCAACATCAGCTAGTACATAAAAGTGTGTGAACAATTCCTGGCATATCATGAAATGTTATGTTATGCTATAATGCTCATGACCCCTGTAAGTCAAGTAATTGCTATTTCAGGTCTTCATTCACCAACGTCCTGAAAATGCCCTATACAAATCATTTTGGCAGCTCTTTCATCCTCCCTGGTGGCACAAAGACCCCAGGACTCTGCTGTCCACACAGGATGAACAAGAAGACCTGTGATTGTCAGTGCATATTGGTCTCAGTTGTCACCGTTGGTCCTTCTGCCACACAATCCCATAACCAAGCAGATGAGGACCCTTCAGTGCCATGGACACACAGAGGTACTGGTACCAGGGCAAATTTTCCATATAAGTCCTCCCTACATCTTTCAAGGACATCATGCTTGGTGCCCAGCCCCCAAAAGCTTTGGGAAAACATTCACAATTTGAGGTCTGGTACCCTGATGCAGAGTGTACAAAGGAAGTACGGGTTTCTGTCCCCTTCCCTCCCACAGCCTGTCTGCTCTCAGTGAGTAGGTACCATCTTTGTCAAGTCTTCTTTCCCCTGACAGCACAAGTCTGTTTCTTTTCCCTCTGAAAACTCACGCTGTAATCCTCTTGAGAGTCCTAGGATAAAATCAACGGCGTTCTGTAAACTCCTCTGTGGACGTGAGAGAAGCACAGACCTCAGTGACCCAGTTATCCTTTAGAGATATTTCTGTGTACATACCATCCGTTTAGATGAGAAGAAAAGGACACTACTTATGAGTCAAAATGTCACTAAAAAGAGCAAGACTAAAATGATATTACTCCTGATGATACAATAAAGAATAACAGAAGCACCTTAAAGTATGATAGCCAAAACATTGTCTAGATGTCAGAGGGTGAGTAGGATACAAAGATAATGGAAATATAAAAACTGCTCTCATGGAACATAGATTCTGGCTGGGGAGTCACGGCTTCCAATACAGCAGCCATTCTTCAGTACAACACCATGCAAATTTAGAGCAATCCAGGATGGCCCACCGGGAGCCGTGTCACTTTATACAGCACTCACCTACTCCTCTTCCTGTTCTGCTTTCCTCTTCAAACTGTCACTTAATCAGATCTGTGGGCAACAAGCTGGCCTCACACTTGAGTGCTCTCTTCCTTTTTTTGCATTTGTCCCCAAAGTCTCTATGAATAAAAACCGAGGCAACAAAGCACAAGGCCTTGAAGAGGAATAAACAGGTGTCTACATTTTAGTAGAAGAACTACTTAGTGTTGGCCAAGGAAGGTATCTGAAAACCCAGCAGAGGATGCAGCTGTCAGAGTGGGGAGAAAAATCTATCCCTAGGAGATTGCTATTTGCATCTGAAAACTTTTTTTTTTTTTTTTTTTTTTTTGCTGTAAATGAGCTGCTTGTAGGGCATGGTGAACATTTTGATTGGAAAACCTGGTTTGAATTAGGGGTGGAAACCACAGAACTTCTGGTATCCCCTCTCCTGACACCTGCCTAGGATTCACAGAGAGAAAATTTCTGAAATAAAGCCACAGCCAAAGACCATACAGGCCTTGTTGCTATGGCAAAGGGGTGTTTCCTCTCTGCTCCAGATGTGCATGTGGAAGAAAATGCAAAGAAGTTTAAGGAGATTTAGTTTAAATAGAACTGGATGCATTCCAAATGGCTCAGTCTTTGCACAAGACAGTGCCAAATCAGATCCAAAACAATCAATGCTCTAGTTGTAAGGCTTCCTTCCAAACTATCAGATTCTGCTAATTATATTCCAAAGTATAAGGGGGATTTTATTTGTTTCTTGAATGGGAGCACCCCTTTTCTTCAAAATGCATCATAAACTTTTAGCTATTTCCAAACTACTCAGTATTGCAAAGTAGTCAGGAGCACAACCTGTGGGCTGAAAAGAGCTGCGTTTGAATCAAAATTCTTTACTGACCTCAGGTAAATTACTTAATTCTCCATTGCCTTTGAAGTGAAACTCATAACTGTGTTCTAAGAGCTACATAGCATAATGAATGAAGATGCCTAAATTATATACATGGTAGAGGAAGAATAAGATGATAGACATTAGCTGAGTGTGGTGGCACACACTTGTAATCTCAGCATTTGGGAGGCTGAGACAGGAGGATCTGGGTTTGCAGACAGCCTTAGTTACCTAGTGAGGCCCTTTGCAACTTAGTGAGACCCTACTGCAAAATAAAGAATGAAAAATAGGGGTGGGGGTATAGCTCGGAGGTAGAATACCCCTGGGTTCCATCACCCAGTACCTCAAAAAGAAAAAAAAAGATGATAGACATTACGTCTGTATTGTTGATTAATTCTAGGAGGTGTATGGTCTAGTAAGCATATAAGTATTTGATATAATAATTATATAGTCCAGACTGAATTGCTAGACTCATCTATCATCCAGGAAATAAATTTATGAGGTTCTTACTAACATGTACTCCAGTCAGCCACATGGCTAGAATTTGTATCATAAACCACATTGAAAATTTTATTAAATCCATAGATACACTTCCTCCAAAAGAAAAAAAAATATAATCTAAAAATAATACCCAAGTTTATAGTACCATATTTAAAATAGACAAAATATGAAAATAAATCAAATTGTCTATCATTGGATAAATAAAATATCATATATATTCATACAATGGAATGAAAGTTTAAAAGGAAACTTTAAAAGGAAAAAAATTTTCCTTTTTAAGGAAATTTTCCTTTAAAAAGAAATTCTGACACATACTCTCACATAGATGAACCTCAAAGACATTATCTAAGTGAGATAAGACAAAAAGCAAGAGATAAATATTTATGATTTCATTTACATAAAGCACCTAGCGTAGTCATATTCACCGAGACAGAAATAGGACGATGGTTACCAAGGGACAGGCGAACAGGGGAATTTGGAACTGCTATTCAATGTGCACAAGATTTTATTTGAAATGATCAGGATGTTCTGGGGATGATGATGGATGGTGATGATGCTAGTACAGTCATGTAAACATACAAATGTACACACTGTCCACTTAAAAATAAAAGGGTGAATTTTATGTTTTGTATATTTTCCCACAATTAAAAAAACAATTAACAGATAACTCTGTAATAAATCTAGAGAAAGGAACTTTAAAGAGTTATCATTTACACACTATAAAATTCACTTTAAGAGAACAAATACTTTGTTATTAGTAAATCTGTGTAATTGTTCGACCACTCCATAGTTCAATTTTACAATATTTTCATGGCCAAAAAAAATGACCTGTGTATTCATTTTCAGTGAATTAGTGCTCCTAACTCTGGCTGGCTTGAACAAATGTTTCAGTGATTCATTGATTCCTTTGTGATTTTGCCTTTTCTAAAAGTGTCGCAAAAATAAAATTGCATAATATATGGTGCTCTGTGTTAAGCTTCTTTCACTTAGGATGATGTTTGTGCAATTTGTTCATGTCCTTGCATGTCTCAGGATTTTATTTCTTCTTGTTGATCAGCCATGTCTCATCATATGGATTTACCATGATTATTTTTGTATTTACCAGTTGATTGACATTGGAGTTGTTTCCAGTTTAGGGCTATTATGAATGATATTTATCTTAAGATTCATGAATAGGTCTTGCTATAGATATAAGATTTCATTTATCTTGCATAAATACCTGTAATACAACTGCTGGGTTATATGGAAGCGTACATGTAGCTGTTCAAATAATTGCCAACTTGTTTTCCAAATTATCTGTACCATTTTATATCCCCATAGGCATGGTGTCAAATCTTACTTTTGACATTGTTTAGTTGTTTTCATTTTGAAGCTCTATAGGCATCTGATGAACAGCTGTATATGTCAGCAGAAGGAACAGATTGCAGCCAGTTGATTAGGGTATTTAGTTGTTAATTAAAATTTTGTGGGATAAGTATAACTACTGATGCAGAGATTCACACTGTTCTTACTGTCCTGTTTTCAAAATAACACTGAAAATTGTGTAATCAATCTATAGATTGGGTTTGTTATAAAAAAGGTGTACTTTATAAAACGAGGTACACAAGGTCGAAGGGTTGTATTTGGCAGTGCCTTCTTTCAGATAGAGTCTAAGGCTACACAAGGCAGCTCTTGGTAAGAGCTAGGGAGTACTGAGAGTCCTAGCCAACCTGGCCTTTAGAGCTCACTGACTCTGGAGATAAGCCATTCACTCATTAGTTCTTTTTTACTGATTGGACTAATACACTCATGAGAAGAGAACTGTCATGATCTAATTACCTCTTGAAGGTCCTGCCTAGTCCCACTCTTAATACTTCAAATTATAGATTAAGTTTCAATAGAAATTTATTTTTGAGGGGGAATCAAACCATATTGTAACCATAGTGTCTTTAAACTCTTCTCCCTTACCCAGATCCTAAGAGTATACATGTACGGGGCCCACCAATTCATAAGAAAGGGGTTAACAAACATATGTGCTTCCTTATCAGAATTACCTCTACATCCACAAACAGAATTGTAGATTGGGAGGGACATGAGGTATAAAATCAACCTCTCTGATTTGGAATTCTGACTATAAAATTAACCATTTTGAGATTATTTAATCTGTCTGTATGTCACATTTTAATCTTAAAATGAAAAAGATAATGGCACTTATAGAACTGTCAGAGAATTATATATATATTTCTATATAGTTATCTTTTGATATATGTCTATATATTTGTGTATATATTTATATATATGGAATAAACAATCTGTCAGCCAGAAAATAAATTTATCAAGCTCTTATATATGTGCACTGTAGTCAGCCACATGGATAGAATTTGGATCACAAACCCACTGAAAATATAATTAAATTCATATAAAAATATATATATGCATATACATACACATGGAATGAAACAGGAACAGTTTTAATCCAAATAAATGACTGGTAAAACTCCAGGATATAATTGAAGAGTTCCTCTCTCTGTATGAGTTTCTCTAGGGAATATGATAATGACTAAAATATAGTTCTAGAACTAAGGAAACAAATACGTATGAGTGTGGATACTGTGGAAGGTAGAGGAGGAGAAGTTAAATACACAAATACTGTGCTGAAGATCAGAATGCAAGCTTCTCTGGTTCTCTGGTATTCTGATTTTGTTACTTTAAAGGCACCCATAACCACAACATCAGTTTTTGCCCTGCCCTTTCTGCTGCTCTGTTCCCAGTACACACGCACAGGCACACACACACACACACACACACACACGTGCGCGCACACACACAAATCACACAAATGTACTATGTATTCTATGGAGTGTTAATGTCTAGGATCTACACATTAAGAATATTTAGGTGAATTCACTATGACAAGAGAAATATTTCCATGATGTACATTAAAATCTTTAAAATGGGGATGTTTCATAGATAAGGGTAATGTTGAGCTTAATTTATAAAGTAAAGCCACATGGCACATGCAGGTGTATGAAAAACAGTAGTACAAAGCTGGGGATGCCATGGCTCTTGCCCATCCCTCCTTCACTACAGACCATCCCTGTACTATGGAAAACTTTGTTGCCATTCACCAGGAAGAAGTCCCCAAAATTCAGAGAGTTTAAAAAATTGGACTATTGATTCTCTCTCATTACAAAGGAGAAACTGGGGTCTGGGCAAGTGGGACGACAACATTAAAAACACGTCTGAAATATCTCAAACTTCTCTTTCTACTAAACGACATTGGATCCGCTGATCTTAGCCTCTCTAATCTGAAAGGAATGGCACCTGAGAGGAAGGAGCCTCTGCTGACCTCTCAAATGTCACAGGGACCTCCATGTACCAACCCTACACCTGCCTTACATCGGCCGCCCACTCCTGCTCTAGGAGCAAAGCCAGACTTTCACCTAGCAGATGGGCTCTCTTCCTCACTGCCCCCCATGCCAGGACTGCACCCCGATGGAACCACGGAGCCGCTTCAAGTACAAGCTGGCTGCAACAGTAAAGTGGGTATTAACTTCTGACCTCCATCAAGCCAGCTGAAAGTCCCTGCTCCCTCACTACTCCATACCCTGCCCCAGCTTCCAGTGTGGAGGCTCCCGACTTGCAGAAGCTTATGACAAAGCCACAGCAGTAAACACATCAGCCTCTCTTGGGCCCAGTCCATTGCAGTTCTTCAGGGATTTGGGCCTGAGTGTTGCTTAGTCAATGGCGTCTCTGAGAAGCCAAATGTGGCCCTGTGACAGAGTCAAAGGGTTCAATCAAGGCTGAACTTAAAATGTTTTTTTCAAATCAGATGTTACATGGAGATAATTTTTTTCTTTTTCTTTTTTTTTTTTTGGGTGGGAGGTACTGGGGATGAAACTCAGGGGTATTCTACCTTCGAGCTGAATCCTCAGCCCAATTTTTTTTATTATTTTTTTATTTTTGCAGGTTTGGGGGTGGAACCCAGGGGCATTTGACCTCCAAGCACATTCCCTGCCTTATTATTTATTCTTTTTTGAAACAGGGTCTCACTAAGTTGCAGATGGCTTCACTAAGTAGCTGAGGCTGTCCACAAACCTCCGGTCTCAGCCTCCTGAATGCTGGGATTACAAGCATGTGCCACCACACCCGGCTCTATTCTTTATTTTTGAAACAGGGTTTCACTGAGTTGCAAAGGGCCTCACTAAGTAGCTGAGTCTGTCCTCAAACCGCAATCCTCCTGTCTCAGCCTCCCAAATGGTGGGATTACAAGTGTGCTCCACCACACCCAGCTACATGATATAATTTAAATGCAAGGATACATGACTTGAAAATACAAATGTAAGCCGGGCGTGGTGGCGCAGGCTTGTAATCCCTGCGCCCGGGAGGCGGAGACAGGAGGATCGTGCAGGTTCGAAGCCAGCTGTGCTGGCTTAAGAGACCCTGTTTCCAAGTAAAAATATAAAAAATAGGTCTGGAAGTATAGCCCGGATGTAGAAGGGCTTCCAGGAACCCCAGTTCCGCCAAAAAAAAAAAAAAAAAAAAAAAGAAAGAAAAGAAAAAAAGAAAATACAAATGTATTTGTCTAAACACTGAAGCAGAGAATTTGACAGTACGAACACCAAGGAATGTCTGGAACTCTGTTAGTTTCTCAGCTGTACTACAAATCTGTCTTTCTTCCATGTTATTAACAACTGGGGATACTTTCATCCTCCCCCCACAGGGGACTCTGGGTCCATAATAATCCACAGACCCATTGGACAGTAGTTAATACAGAAGGGACTATATAGGGTTTCCATTCATGAAGTAGGTACGCTGTGCCAGGTTGCCTTTGCAGGAAATGAAGACATTTCTGGTTGTCACTATGGGGTGGGTCAGGGAGAATGTTCTTCTGACATCGAGTGGATGGAGGACAGGGAGGATACTAAATGTTTTGTGACAAAAAAGGCAGCTCACCACAAACAAACAAACAAACAAAAATTACAGGTATAAAATGTCAATAATTTCAACACCTGTAATCCAAGTACTTGGGAGGCTAAGACAGGAGGATCACAGGTTTGAGACCATCCTTAGTAGCACAGCGGGACTCTCAGTAACCTAGCAAGACACTGTTTCAAAACAAAAAATAAAAATGGGCGGAGGTGTACCTCAGAGGTAGTACCATAATAAACATAAATAAATAAATAGAAAAAATAAAATGTCAATATCACCACTGTTAAGAAACCCTTAGCTAGAGATAGAATAATAAAAAAAAAGAAGAAAAATATTCACTGGCTAGTGGAGGGGGCAACTAAATAAAGAATAATGATATGTATAGTTAAGCATTGTGACTAGAATATGTAAATTTATGGGAGAGGGGTTATATAAAGTTTGTATGAGCCTTTAAAGGAGATTACCCAAGAAATCTTTGCAGAGAATAGGACTATCAAACTGGGTCCTGAAGTTTAATATAATTTCCTGTGTAGAGAGATGGAAAAGGTGTGTCCATAAAAAGAATGAGGGGGAAAAGCACATTCTGTTTTGGGAAATCCTCAGTCATTTTCATTGCTGGAGAACAGATACAAAGACTTTAGGATCTGTATCTAGGCTTTGCCCTCTCTTTTACAGATCCTGGTGACTGGTGACAGAGACTAAGGTAGTAAAATGGCAGAATGAGATGTGATCTGTCTGGCTTATGGAAGAAAAGACAGAATGTAACACTAGAAAGGAAGCTATGGCCAGAGTCCAGGAAAGCAAGACTGGGGATGTGAAGCAAGACAGTGCAATTTGGAATGGGAGAGGGAGAGAAAACTATAGAAACCTGAGAGAATCACCGACACCCAACGGCTAGCTCATAGGAAGTGAAGAAAAATAAACGAGACACACTTCTAGGTTTTGGCTTGTGAAGCAGTGAAGAAACCATGGAAATGTGATATAAAAAAAAAGGAGCTTAGCATGTAGAATGGAGGTCATTTGACTTTTTAAATGAGTGTGTTGAGTTTTAGAGAGTGTGAGCCATGGAGGTAGAGTCATCTGGGAGGCTGCTGGAAGAATCTGGGGCTCCAGCAAGAGGTCTGGCTTGCCTTGGCAGCTGGAGAATAGGGGAGGTCAGAGGGAGGATGTGGAAAGTCAGACATTCACTATACATGTTGAAGGAAGGAAGCCTTAGCAAGCTCAGAACTAGGAGGTGATGATAGTAAGGGCTATCGATTCTGATGGACAAGCCCCCATAACAGGGCCTTTCAGTAAGTAAAAGATACTTAAGCCATGCTAGGGAATTGTCATGTTTTAGATATAGAAAGTCCCTGAAGAGCTCATATATTGATGTTCGGAGTTGACATAATTAAATCGTGAGGGTCGTGATTTCATCGGTGGATCACTCATTGTAATGGATGGATTTACTGGGTACTAACCTAGACAGGCGGAGTGTGGCTAGAGGAGGTGGTACTCTTGGAGTATGGCCTTGGGGACTGTGCTTTGTCCGTTGAATCTCCGTGCTTGCTCTCTCTTGCTTCCTGCCTCTGTGATGTGAGAGCTGAGCCCTTGCTGGCTTCCTCTCGGTTGGTCTCCCGCTGCCAAGCCCTGCGCTTTGCCAATTAACCTGCCCTCAAATAGACTGAACTCAGAAATCTTCAGAACTGTCAAAAATATTTCCCCCTCTCCCTCTCGTGTGGTCAGGCGTATTGGGTCACAGAAGTGCGAATCGGGTCACAGCTGACCAAAACAGAGGTAGATTTCAAGCTCTGATTAAGGGTGAAGAGTCAAGTGGAAAGAGCCACACCTGTTACTCTGGCCTTAAGCAGGTTGGTTTGACCTAGGACTCTGGGCTCAGCAGGAGCCCTGATAGAGTAATAAATGGACAACAAACCAAATTGGAAGTACAGGCTGAGCCAAAACATTAGCCCCAAATCTACCCCTAGAACTACCAGTTAGTAGTATAGAGGGGTATTTCTTGCTCTTTGTTGATTGGCTCTGATGATGTGTAGAGCTATGTCTCAAAGCTAAGTGGGTCTGGGAAGATGGAACCAGCACATGTCATTCAACCAAACCATGTGGAAACTGAGGTCAAACCTGTGCTACAACTTCCATCTTCAGAAAGTGCTTCACATACCCAGATGTGGAGGCACAAACCTGTAATTCCTGTGTTTGAGAGGCTGATACAGGAGGATCACAGGTTCAAGGATAGCCTCAGCAAGCAGTAAGATGCTCATCAACCTAGCAAGACCCTGGTTCAAAGTAATTAATAAAAAACATTGGGCTGAGGTTGTAGCTTGGATGTAGAATGCCTCTGAGTTCAATCCCCAATGCCATTAAAAAAGTGCCCCACACAATTAAAACTTTTTATTTAGACTTTATAGTTCAGTGGCATTCATATAGCCATGTCTTTTGGTCTGCTTTTAAAAGCCACCAAACTTTTAAATGTAGCTGGAGATTCATCTCAAATAAACCTATTGACAACTCTGAAGGTTTCACATCTATCCTCTATATTTCTCCTTTATTTCTTTCTTTTGTTCTTTCTTTCTTTCTTTCTTTCTCTCTTTCTCTGTGCTACAAATACAATTTCTATTACTTTAAGATATGTCATCCTGAGTTGCAGTTATAATTTACATGACATACATTTATCTTGATATCCCTGGTCTTGGATAAGTCAGTAAGCTTTATTTGGTTAAAAAAAATAAGGATGATCCCTTAATCTATGTTTTGATTTGCACATCTTTGAGTTTATCCTTTAATTTCTGATCTGTTGCTTTTTAATTTAACTTTTAAAATTTCAAATTTTATTGGTCATATGCACATATGTGCACTGACATACATTTTTGTTTATTTAATAGTGAAACACATTCCATCTCTATGAGGTTGTTATGTTCTTGTTTTCATAAGCTGCCCCATAACCATCCTCTTAATCTTATTTGATTAGGCACATTTTGGGGATAGAGAAAAATATTTAAGCTACAGTGATCAAATTATGTTTGGCAGAATACAACATGTTTATTTTCTCTTTTTACCAAACTTAAAAAATCTGATCAGATTTCCAAAATAATGTAAGGGTATAAAATAATACAGAATTGGTCCCAGTTGGAGCCTATGGGACTCAGATGCATTTAGTTCGACTCTGAAGCTGGTGGGGCCAGAAGCCCTCTGGCATGTGGCTAAAGTAGTTGTGTGTGGGAAAAGAACCTGCATGAAGGAGAAAGGGTAAGAAATGTTTAGAGGGAGCCAGATGTGGCAGCACATGCCTGCAATCCTAGTACGTGGGAGGCTGAATCAGAAAGATTGTCAGGATTGGGGACAGCCTCAGCAACTTAGCAAGACCTTATTTCAACATAAAAAACAAGAGATCTGGGGGCTCAGAGGCAGAATGCTTCTTGGTTCAACCCCCCAGTACCAAAAAATAGAAAAGAAAAGAAAAGAATGAAAGTTAAATAAGAAAGTCCAGATGTCCATCTGAGTTTTTGAGTTCCCTGGGCCATCATTAATAGCTCATATTGGAGCCTTGTTGAAAACAGAGTGTAGCTATAAAATAATCCGAGTGCTTGCACAATGCCATAGATCTCCCGGAAGGCTCTAGAGCACAACCTCTGTGTTGATGTTTGATGATAAAGTGCAGAAGAGGAACCTGCTATCCACATTTTCACTAAATCCAGTAAAGCACTGTTGTATTGAGAGCACCATTCTGGCATAAAAACAGGGTGCAGATACGTAATATGGACATTGATACCACATCGGGGACACTTTTGAAAGGCAAGAATATGGCTTTTTGAACAGTTTTGTCAGGAAGCAGACACCACAGAGGGTACTGAAGCAGAAGAACCTTGCTAAAGCTATGTGGTGACTCCAGCTCGAGAAATTGTTGCAAACTCCTTCAATTCACTCTGAGGAATAACTCAATGAAACTTTGAAGTGTTTCAGAGATTTCATAGAAAGAGATGACAGTTAGAACCTCTGCAGTTTTTACAATTGATTTTTGTACTGTATAAAACCACAAGCTTCGAATGCCTATGAAACATATTCCATGATTTGATGTAGAAACATTTAGATTATAAACTAGCCATCAGATGAACACATAATAAGTTAGTTTTCTACCTAATGTATAATTCATATTTACTTCTATGTTTTCTTTTTCTAAAACCATTATTTTTCCTTGCCTATATGTTTCTAAACTGATATTTACAAATATGTGTCCATTTACTAAATATCTTTTCAGATTCTGTAAGGTCTGATGGGTATACTATAGGATTCAAGGTCAGGCAGATATGGACTTCAATCTTGTCTTTAGTACTAACTAACTGGATGACCACTGCCAAGTTTGTAAATCTATCTGTACTTCAGTTTTTTCATGAGCAAAATTTGAATAACATTCACACATATATAATCATACAAAGGCATCTTGTTGATTTATTGCAAAATATACATAAAATAATTATTTCAATGTTTGGACATAATAAGTATTTATTAATGCTAGTTTAATAATCATGATCAATATTACCATCTGTTATGTGTAAGATATCATGTGATCTCTAGTCCTTTTTATTCTTGGAGAAGAAAATTGACTCTTTTTTATTTTCCAGGCCAGCCATGTTTCATAGACAGATGGACTCTCCTCTTCTCTTCCTGCCATCAAGTCAGTCCCTGCTCTTTGCTTGTGTGTATGGAGACCTGCTAGATTCCTTACTGACCTCTTGTTCAATGAAGTACAAATTGAAAGTATTATTCTCTTCGCCTCAAATGGTTTTATTTCTTTTCATTATGTTTTTCCTTAATTTCCTAAAGAAAATGACTAATGGAGAAAAGAAAAGCCTGGAAAGTGTGACTGTCCTGTGTTTTCTGTAGCTAAAATCACCATCGCTTTGCTGTGGTAGACATTTTCCCTTCTGAGAAATGAGGAGAAAGTTTAGAGTTGAGATGTTTCCACCTGGGACAGAGTCAGGACCAGACATTCTTTTGGTTTTAGAGAAAGAATAAGCATAGATTAATTATTAATTTCAATTATGAGATACCTTGTAAAAAGAAGTAATAAAAAGAGAACAGTAAAGAAATAGAGGGCTCATGCTCAGTAGGATGATTGTAAAAAGAGATATAACAAATTGTTGGTGAGGATATGGTGAAATTAGAATCCTCCTCATATACTGATGGTAAGAATGCAAAATGGTACAGCCTCTTTGTAAAAGAGCCAGAAAGTTCCTCAAAAGGTTAAACATGCAGTGGCTGTATGACTCAGCCAGCACACCCTGAGATATGTATCCAAGATAAATAAAAGCATGTGCACACAAGAACTTACACAGGAATATATGAATGTTTATGGCAGTGTTTTGTTTTTTTGGTTCTCTTTGGTGGTATTGGGGTTCCTGGAAAGCCTTCTATCTCCGGGCTACACTCCCAGACCTATTTTTTATATTTTTTTTATTTGGAAACAGGGTCTCCTAAGCCAGTGAGGCTGGCTTCGAACCTGCGTGATCCTCCTTTCTCCGTCTCCCAAGCCCGGGGATTACAAGCGTGTGCCACCACGCCTGGTGCTGGCAGTGTTATTATTAATGGACAAAAAATGGTAAAAGCTTAAATATCTCTTTACAGATGAATAGATAAGTAAAATAAGGTATGTTCATTTAATGGAATACTACTCAGAAATAAAAAGAAATGATGTGTGCAAAAACATGTGTGATCATTGAAAGCACTGTACTGAATGAAAGACGCCACTCACTAAGCACTGCTTAGTATATGGCCCCATTTAAATGAAATGACCAGAAAAGACAATCAGTAGAGATAGAAAGCAAAGTAGTGGTTGCATGGGATGATGGTGAGAGAGGGTTTGGGGAGAGTGGGGAGTAACTGCTAATGATTACGGGCTTTCATTTTGGTGCAATAAAATGTCCTAAAATTCATTGTGGTGATGGTTGCACAACCCTGAATATACTACTGGATTACTTACTTTAAATGGGTGAACTGTATGGTACATGAATTATATTTTAGTGAAATTGAGACTTAAAAAGTAGACTGATTCAATGAAGGTAACAAATCTTTACTTGTACCTCTGCAACATGAAATGGACTTTAAAAAATAACCACGAGATGTTAACACTTTGCACCCAGAAGAATGGGGACATTTGTGTAAGAATGAGAACATGGAAGATAAATTCTTTAAGATCTAAAAAAGAAAAACAGAATAAAGTGACTACAACTTTGAGTTGTGTTTTTAAAAAGTGATTTGTTTGGGGTAGTGCCTCATCAAATATGTTGCGACCATAAGCTTTGCTCAAATAATTTCATTTCTACCACAATACTGTGTTAGAGAAAGAAAATGCTTTGTGGAATTGTTAAGACCAAGAAGAGCAGCCCTAGGGTGGCCTGAAGAGAAAACACTTGGTATTTTTCTCACAATGTTAAAGGTCTTTAGATCCTGAAGAAGTGACAGAGTCACATAGGAATGTGAAGGATAACACAGCTCTGAGGTGCAACTGAGAGAGGGCTTTTCCTCTTAAAGAATCCAACCAGCTACTCTTCCTAGATTTCCTGGGGTGGGAACTTGTGTTTCCATCTCCTTCTAGCATGTGGAGGGAGAAGCAGCATTACCCAGTGGAGGTCATGCAGAGTCAAGAGCAGAGGCCGGACCTCGGAGCAGTGAGTTCTGGCTCTGTCCACCAGGATGAGCAGAGCCCAGCGGAGGTCTGGGAGCTTTGGGAAAACAAGGCTGGAGAAACAGGACGTGTGGGCAAACTCGTGGCTACTTTTAAGCCAGCTGATTCTCCACTGCAGCAGAGGCACTGAAGGCATTAAATTAGAGGGAAGAGAAAGAGAGAACAGAAGAAGTAAGCGGGGACACTATTCTTCTCGTATCCTCCTGAAACACTCCCCATGGAAACCATAAATATGCCGTTAGGTGTATTTTACCCTGCTCTATCTCAGAAAACACATATGCTGTACCTTTTATCAATTTTACAGATACAGAAGCTCACTTAAACCCAGGCAAAAGATTGTCTGGGATCACACACATAAGGCAACAGAGGCACTGGATTAGATTCTGCATCTGTTGATTCAAGGTTAATTCTTTTTTTTATTTGGTAGCTACTATTTCTGATGCTTTCATGAAATATCACGCAATGTTTTCTGATTTCCTCTACATACTTCTAATATTTCCCAGAGTGACCTCAACTTACAATAGTTATGCTCTTTTCTGAATTATGAAGCTCTCATCACATTGAAATGGCTTGCTATTTAAATTCCTTTTTGCCTTTCCAATGAGAATATGAACACCCAGTGTAAGAACTGTGTCTGAAATGTCCACCTGGCTGCCAAAATACCCCTTGCCTGTACTGAATCATAATAGGTGCTCAATACAGAGTTTTCAAATCAAGGTATTCTTGAAGACATTTCTCTAATTTTTTTCCTATTTTGTTTTCATGTATCAGGTACTATGCTTAGCACGGTCCACCCCCTGCCTCTCTTAGATACAATTACTGCCTGCCTTTTCTCTTTCAGGAAACCAAGACATAAAGGCATTGGGTTTATTTTCACAAAGTCACGGAGCTTGCGCCCTCATCAGCCTGACCTAAGACTATTACAGTATTTCACCTCAAGACCACCCATCAGTGTGGTAAGGGAACCTGAGGTTGAACTTAAGAGCTCTGGCTTCTTGGCTGCTGGCCTCACCATTAGGCCCTCCACCAGGGAAATCAGCCAGTCAATAAGCCATGCATTCTTTTACAGCCATTTCCATCCACCTGAGCCAACATGGTATTCCCCAGAGGCCCTTTCTAGCCTGGCACAGGAACTCTGAGTTAAGAAGCCAGTGCATCAAACTCTAGCGTTAGCTGGATAAATGCTCCATCTAATCACTCCACTAAATCATCAGACCGAGACCCGGGAATGCTAATTCTCCTTTTCTCCATCCCTCTCTGCCTCTCCAGAGGCTTTTATTTGAGCCTCCCCTTCAGCTCAAACCAGATATGTGAGGAGGGCATTATATTTCTTCACAGCTAATAGCCAGACTATGAAATCATCTAGCGAGTGACTCCCAAGCCATGTGAATCAGTCGTAACAAATTTCCTTCATTTTCATAACCCAGGAGGTGGAAGGAGAGGGTGATTGCCAGATATTGTTAACTTTTTCCCTGGGTAATTCAAGTGTGAGCAGCCGGGTCAGATGAGAAGAAAGATCTCCTTGGAAAAGCTGGGGCCCAACAGGACTTGGTGAAGCTGTATTGGATTGATTATGAGGCAGGAAGTGAAATCTGACATGGTTGACACTTAACACCCTCTCCACATCCTGTCTCCTAGACGATGAAAATAAAGATATTGTATTTTCAGTGGCACTGACATTTTTATACCTCTTAACAAAAGGGAAAACAACTTTCTTGGACCGGCTGAAAGGATAAAGAGACAGAGAACACCTTCACAGCCTTTGGGAAGATAGGGGATTTGAGTAGGAAGTTGTACGAGGAAGGAAACATCAAATCCTATAGTTAGAGTGAATAAAGCAAACTCATTTACCTCAGCCTGGGCAAAGACTAGGCTGAGCCAGGGAAAATAATAAAATAGAAATTCAGGACGGAACGATCCAATATTGATTTTTTTATTACCTGAAATAACGGTAATATTTTAGTGTTTCATTCATAATTCCTCAGCAATTTCCAGAAGGGAGGGTATTTTAAAAATGGCTCTGACTGTTTAAAGCTACTCAAGGATACAAGGAACCAAAGCACAGCTGTGGTTGTCGAGATTAATAGCATGCCTTGATCAGTAGATGACAATGTGTATAATCTAGCCTGAATTGCTGAACAGGTCCCTAGAAATCACTCCCTCCAACGGCCTCCATCCAACTTCCATGAGCCTTCTTCTAAGCAACTAAAACAAGCAGGAAATTATTTTGTGCCATCTCCAGGGAAGACATAGCTTCCCTAAGTAACGTGTTTCTATGCATAAATAGCAAGAAACTGCTGTTTTTGTCATTCTGAACGTAAACCACTCTTGCTGTAATGTATGACCTTTTTCTCATATCAGCCAAGAGTTGAAAATGATCATTCCACTATCCTTTCATGTAAGAAGTACACTTGGCTTCTGTAGTTGTCCTGTCTACAGTCCTCAGAGAGGAGGATGGGCAGGTTGTTCTCTATCAGATGAAACTACAGCTCCCCAAATGAGGGTACTGGGTAAATGAGCGGGGTGGCCTCTCAGGAGGGGGCAACAACAATAATAGTAGATATAATCATATTCAGTGCCAAACAGCATTGTATAAATGTTAAAGCATTTTATATAAATCATCCCATTTCGTAGTCTTTTTTGGTTTTTATTTTTAAATACACTTAACCTTTATCCATTCATCTCTTGATAGACAACTACTTTTGTAAATAATGGAGTTTCACTCAGCCATAAAGAAGAACAAAAGTATATCATTTGTAGGAAGATGAGTGGAACCAGAGAACACCATGATTCATGAGATCAGTCATTCTCAGAAAGGCGAGGGTCATATGTTTTCTCTTGTACATGAAAGCTAGAGAGGAAATCGGAAATAAGATGGACTTCTTGATAATAAGGAGTGAGACCAGTTGCATAGTGGAAAGGGCTGGGGAAAGGAGGAAAAGAGGAGGCTTTAGAAAGGAAACAGACAAAATAATATTATTTCATATATGAAGGTGTCACTAACAACCTCACGAGCATATACAAGGAGGGAGGAGTGGGGTAGCGAGTGGGGTTAGGAGAGAAGCACATCAAGAGATGCTGTGTGCATATGTGGATGTATTGCTTTGAATCTCACTATGATGTCTAATTATATAGTACCAATATAATTCTTTTTAAAAAGAAGAAAACAAAGTACACTTAAACTATTTATAAATATTTCCTCAGATCATTCAAACTCCTTACAATTTCCAGGGAGAAAATAAAAATTATTATCAGAACTCTCAAATGCCTGGTCTTACTTTTGTTGTCATTGCAGTGCTGGGATCGAGCCCAAGGGCACTCTATCATTGAGCTACAGCCCCAGCCCTTTTTATTTATCCTGAGACAGGATCTTGCCAAGTTGCCAGGCTGCTGGCCTTGAAACTGCAGTCCACCTGCCTCATCCTCCCAGGTTGATTATAGACATGTGCCAGCCACCATGCCTGGTTTGTTTTTACTTAGATTGCTTCTTAAAAATAAATTTAATTCTTCTTTTCTCCTAAATATTTTATTCTTATTTTGATTGTTTTAGTGTTGTTTTCCATATCCAGGTGACTCCCAAGTTTATGATTCCCTCTTTTTTTCCAACGAAAAAAGTCTTGGAGAGAGATTTGCACTCCCCTGGTCCCAGCAGCATTATGATCACTAAGATATGGAAATGACCTGCATGTCATCATGAATGAATAGATAAGAAAGTACCAAAATCAGAGCTGGGGTGCTGCTCAGATACAGCACTTGCCTGGCACGCATGAGACTCTGGGTTACATCTCCAGCACTGCAAACACACACACACACACAAACCAAAATGAAGTATGATTCATTTTTTTCTACTTTCAATGTGTAATGTCCCATAACTGTCTTTGTAACTGTTTTTCTACTTCAATTCTTTACCATCACTGGATCCACAGTGTACGCACATGGGGTCTCTCTCTCTCTCTCTCTCTCTCTCTCTCTCTCTCTCTGTTATACACACACACACACACACACACACACACACACACACACGTTCATGAACCTGTGGGGAACCATCTTCTAAGTTCATTGTACTAGTCTACAGAAATGTAGCTTTAGTCTCACTTGCTAAAAGACTGACATCAGGAACCTGTTGTTCAATCTTACCTTGTTTTCTCATTGAATCAACTCTTCTGTGGTTGAAAGGTCATAGAACTTAGAGTGAAAAAGACAGAAAGATTTATGTCAAAAAAAAAAAAAAAACCTGCCAGTAATGGTAGGTTTCAGGTAAGAGGCATAGTCCTCCAAAGACATTGGTAGACTCATCTGTGGAAGACATTTACTATTTTCTGTACCATCTTTCTAATGGTAATATAAGAAATATGGGATGGTGGGTATAATTACTTCATAAACTTTGAGGTTCTATATGTTAAATTAAATAAGTAGGAAGCAATTAGCCTGAGGCTGTCTCCATACTTGAATTCCTATATGACAAACTGCAACCTAATTTAGCATATAACCTAACATAGATGTGTAAAAAATAATAAACATCAGTCACAAGCAGCTAGGTCTCAGCTAATCACCATCAGCCTATTCATTACATCATGACCAAACAAGGTAAACACTGTATATATAAATGCTGTAGCCAATCCAATGATTTCTGTGTTTTGCTTCTGTTTTTAGATAATAAAAGCTCCCCGTTTCTGCTTATAGAAGAAGCTCTCTGAACTTCTGGTTCTGAATGTGCCCGTGTTCATGAATCATTCTTTATTCAAACCAACTCTACTTCTAAAGTTTTTCTTTTTTTGCATTTTTTAAATTGGCGCATTGTTGTCATATACCTTAATGGGACACAAGATGGTAGAGGCATACATGCACACATCACTCATTTGGCCCTTCCCCAGTTCTCTCCCTATTCCTTCCCCCTCCCTCCCTCTAATGTGTGGCTTAATGATTGACTTTGATATGTTTATGAATGTACATCATGCACATTATGGAATTTCCCTCTTCCCCCTCCTATCATCCTCAGTTACGTCACCTTATTTGCTCATCTATGGTTTCTCCTTCTTTGTCTAGAGTTATTCCTATAATTCTTTTTTTCCTAGTTTTTGCATATAAGGGAAAACATTTGATTTTTTTACTTTGTGTAACTGACTAATCTCACTTAGCACAATGCTCTCCAGTTGCATCTATTTCCCCATAAATGAAGTAATTCTGTTCTTCTTCATAGCTGAGTAAAATCCCACAGTTTTGTAATCCATTCATCTGTTGATGGACATCTTGGCTGGTTCCAGAGTTCGGCAATTGTAATGTGCAACTATGACCATAGATACACATGCATTAGTTTGGTAGTTTGGTTTCCATTCTTTTGGGTAGATACCCAGAATCGGTATTGCCTAATCAAAAAATAGGCAAATGAACTAGTTTTTTTTTTAACATATGTATGTATAAGTTGTTTATAATACAAAATTTAAAATGCTTAATTTTAAATGACAATGGCATCATATTAAGTAATTAGATAGACAGACTCTGGAGGTAAAATAGCTGTGCTTGTATCCAGTTTCTGCTCCTTAATAGTCATGTGACATTGCATAACTTATTATCTGACATCCCTATGCCTCGTTTTCTCCATAGTAACATCTTATAGGGTGCTGTGATTTTATTGCTAGTTAAAGGCAATAAACACAAAAATACAAAGGTAATAAACATCTTATAAAGTAATTTTCTATTCTATATTTTCATTTTTTAAAAGTATTTCCCTTCAAAGCATGAACTGAGGATCTGTTGGTCTATTTTCCATATTCATGTTTTCAGTAAGCTGGAATTTCTTTTATCCCTCACCTTTGTGGTTTACATTACATTTCATTTTGTTGATTCTTCCTTTAACTTCTGGGATACTTCTGTTACCTGTGCCACCAGTGCCTTTGTTGTGTTCTTACAGATGATAGGCCTGTGGTCAGCCACCTCTCTCTGGCATCTTTTCTCTTCACAATTTGATAGCTACATTCTTTTTTTTTTTGGTGGTACTGGGGTTCCTGGAAACCCTTCTACCTCCGGACTACACTCCCAGACCTATTTTTATACTCTTTTATTTGGAAACAGGGTCTCTTAACCCAGTGCAGCTAGCTTCGAACCTGCACAATCCTCTTGTCTCCACCTCCCAAGCGTGGGGATTGCAAGCGTGCGCCACCAGGCCCTGCAATTTGATAGCTACATTCTAATAGGAAAACTTCTGTAACAATATAAAAATGGCTTCGCACAGTTCTACTTATCAGTTCACCTGATTTCCAAATCTCCCACACCTGGCATGTGCATATGGTCACACACACACACACACACACACACACACACACACACACACACGTGCAGGTATTTAATCTTGTTCATGAAATTCTAATGTTTTTATGACATCTTCCTTTATTTCAGCCACTTCTATGTGCATTATATTTTACATCATCTTAAAAATAAATTGTTTGATCTATAAATAAGTAAATTTTAATTTCATATTATTAGGGAATTCTCCATTTTCTCTCAGGTTCAGGAAAACACAAATCACCTTTTCTATGCTCCCATATCCCCTGGCTATTTTTTTTTGTTTTCTTTTTTTATATTTTTACTCTTTTATCATTCTTATTGCTCAGGCCTGGCGGTATTTTCCTGCCGCAGCTTCTAATCGACACTAAAAAGATGTATTGATCCTCAGTTTACAATATTGTCTTCCTGCTCCTATTAGAAAGCTTAACTAATTCCTCCTTTATGCTAATCACTTCCAACTTTCCCCCCTTTGCTATTAGCTGCCAGAGATAGACCCCAGGGCCCTCTGTAATGAAAGAATAGGTTCTGCAGGGGAGTTTGCCCACACTGGACAGACCCTTCTCCAGGACCTCCACCTGTGGCTTGCCTTTCAGAAGGCCATTAGGGCTGGGATTTAGCTCAGTGGTAGGATGCTTGCCTAGCATGTGCAAGGTTTGATCTCCCAACACACACACACACACACACACACACACACACACACACACACACACACGAAAAGAGCTACCATTTTAAAGGACCATGAGTGTTGCTCTATTATTTTATTCTTCCTTCTCTGGTTAGTAATCACATTGTTTGGTCATTCCTTGCCTTGGTTTCCCTTCTCTGGAAGGCGATCTGCACGGTTCCTCTCTGATGCTGTCTGACGGGCTGTGGCATGGCTCCAGCGCCGCTCCTCCCTCCGCCCTGCTCCTCCGAGGGGCCGGTGGTGCAGCTTTGATTCTTGCCTAAGTTCTTCTTTGCTCATCACTTTGATCCTGGCTTTGAAAATTTCTTCCTGTTGGTCTTTGATTTTTGCTATTTCTGCTCAAATTCCTTCACCTTTCGCCCCTTAAGAACTCCATTAAATGATTCCCCAGCTGGAAGTGTGTATTTACTTCTCTGAAGATGGTGGCTTTATCCCTTCCCTTGAAATTCTTCTCCCCTGCTCCTGTCTCTTGCTGTTTCTCTTGAGGTTCATTGTTCTCCAAGATTTTGGGAAGTGAAACCGGGCACTCCTCATTTCTCTTATCACAGTTTAACGCTGTTCTTGTTCTAAAAGGTGTCTGCTTACCTTTTTATACCTCTATCACATTTGTGTCTGAGAAATTCTGATTTACCAAAGCATGCCTAAAATAGGTACTACCTCTCATTTAACGTGCCTCCAACTGCTCCGCTCCTGCTGTAAATCCGGTCTAGTTCACTTTCCCACTTTTCTTGGCCAGTGAATGTCAAAGTTAGGTCATTTTGAGAGTATTATAGACCCACTGTCAACACCGTTTTTTTCTTTTGTACAGGATTTAATAATCACAGCAATAAACTCTTATTGAGACTATTTTAAGTAAAAAACAATATTTAATGAGAAATTACTGTGTTAGGTACAGTGCTAGGTATTTTCTTGCATCAACTCTTTTAATAGCTCTTAAATACCCTACAAGGCAGCCAAAGAAACAGCAGAAAAATTTTACACTTTTTTTGTAGATATAAGTTTTTATTTCTTATAATGAGTCTTTGAAATGTACTTCTGTTGGCGCACTGTAGCTCCCATAATGACGTAGCTCCGAGTGACAATGGGGTACATGCGCACAGCACTTGGGAGCTTCCCCTGGGCTCCCTCCCCAATGCCGCCTTCTCCCCATAGATGGGAATGAAATCAGGTTACGTAAGTACTTTCGCTTTGCTTTCTGTTATGTGCTTGCCTCTATCACTCTGAACTCCATCACGATATAGGATTACGATGCACCAATAAAAAACTAAAGATTAGTATATTACCATATTAGTTTTCAATTCTTCCTTCTAAGTAGCTCTTTCAGTATAATAATACAATTTTAGTCTGTAATTTTTTGTTTTGCAGTACTGGGGACTGAACCCAGGGGCATTCTACCTCCAAGCTACACCCCTAGCCCTATTTTTTCTTTCTTTCTTTCTTTCTTTCTTTCTTTCTTTCTTTCTTTCTTTCTTTCTTTCTTTCTTCCTTCCTTCCTTCCTTCCTTCCTTCCTTCCTTCCTTCCTATGGTGGTACTGGGGTTCCTGGAAACCCTTCTACCTCTGGGCCACCCTCCCAGACCTATCTTTATATTTTCATTTGGAAACAGGGTCTCTTAAGCTAGTGAGACTGGCTTCGAACCTGCACGATCCTCCTGTCTTCGCTTCCCAAGCGTGGGGATTACAAGTGTGCACCACCACGCCCAACTATTTTTTTTTTTTTTTTAAACAGGTCTCACTGAGTCGCAAAGGGCCTCACTAAGTAGCTGAGGCTACGAACCACAATCCTCCCATATCAGCCTCCCAAGTACTGGGATTACAAGCATGCACCACCACACCCGGCTTGTAGTCTGTAATTTTAATCAATACTTATGGTTTGTTTTTGAATCATCAATAATTTAACACTATATTTTCTATTAGTGTAAATGCATGAATAAAATTATGCTGATATAAGTTCTCTTTGAAAATCTATTAAGTGCTTAAAATGATACAGATTTTTATAAACAGAAACAAAGGGTCAACAAGAATAATGACCCATTCAATGGTAGAAGCAGGATTCTAATGTGTGTTTCCCAATTTCACTGTGTCTCACAAAATTTTATTTACCTTGGCCACTTTTGTCATTCAAAAAATCATAAAATATTTCAAGCAGAACATGAAAGAGAAAAATGGGATAATCAGCATTGCTTAAAAAGTTCAAAAGAGTCATATTAGTTTCAGAATTATTGTGATTTTTAGTAGCAGTATTTTGCATAAGTGAGTTACCATCAAAAGTGCAGTGAGTGTGAACCTGTAATATGAACTAGGATAAGCACCAGTTCAGTCCTGTTACACTGAACTTGGTAAATGATTGTTCTGAGATAATGTATAGCATTGTGCTGGAAAAAGTGTTAGGTGTTTTTTGACTCTTCTTATGTTTTGTTTTATGTTACTGAGAACATGTTCTTTTGTGTGTGTGTGTGATGTCAGGGATTCTACCCAAGCCACACCATTAGCCCTATTTTATTTTTATTTGGAAAGAGGATCTCACTAGGTTATCAAGGCTGACTTCAAACCTGTGATGCTCCTGTCTCAGCCTCTCAGGTACTAGAATTACAGATGTGGGCCACCATTCTCAGCAACACGTTCCTGTAATTAGTGCACTGTTTAATTTCTCCCTGCGGTATTAATAAGTGGTTAAGGTTGGGAATACAGTGGGGATAAAGCACCTGCCTACGCCATCAGAACTGGGCAGGAAAGCTGGTCCTCCAGTGCTTGGAAGGGCCAGGGTAGTTTGCACTTCACAGTTGCTGCTCAACTCATTCTTCACTTATCTTTGATGATCTGATCCCTTTTGAAAACTGGGATGCGCCTGGCAGCTCATGAGTTTGGTCTAAGAATCTCTTACCTGTTATGGAACATGCTTTTTATGAACAAAACGTCTTTGTAGATTTGCTTTTGTCTTTCTGAATTATGAGTAAACTGCAAAGTATCATTCATGCAAAAGTTGATACTGTATTTCCAATTATGGAATTGAGTGTGGGGAGAAATAGGGCACATGGGATATTACTAGATGCTCATGGCAAGGACTCACTGGGACCATCCCTAGATGTAGTAGGAGTGAAATACTAAACGATTGGGTTTCTAAAAGTCATGGACCTAGCCAGGTTGGTGGCACGTGCTTGTCATCCCAGTACTCGGGAGGTTGAGACAGGAAGATTATAGGTTCGCAGCCAGACTCAGCAACTTAGCATAGCCCTCAGGAACTTAGAGAGACTCTGTTTCAAAATTAAAGAATAAAATAGGGCTGGGGGTGTAGCTCAGAGGTAGAATGCCCCTGGGTTCAATCCCCAGTACTAAAACAAAACAAAACACAAATAAAAGTCATGAACCTGAATCTTTTTTTCTTTTTTTTTTTTTTTTTTTTTTTTGTGCGGGTCTGGGGATGGAACCCAGGGGCATTTGACCTCCGAGGTATATCCCTACCCTATTTTTTATTCTTTATTTTGAAACAGGGTTTCACTATGTTATGGAGGGCCTCACTAAGTAGCTGAGATTGTCCACGAACCGAGATCCTCCTGTCAAATGCTGGGATTATAAGCCTGAGCCACCATGCCCGGCTTCCTTATGTTTAGGAGGACTGACAGGGAGCTCTATCCAGTTAGGGATTTCAAAACTTATGAAGACTATTGAGAATTTCAATAAGGAAAGAAGAAATGTTCACAAAAGTAGCGTTATAAGAAAAAAGCAACAAAAGGTATCTTTTAAAATAGTAAAGCTAATTATTATGTGCTTACTTTAATTCAGGCACAGTGGAAACTGCTTTAAAACACATTCTTGTTTAATACTCATAATTATCCGATTAAGCAGTTTTAGTGTCATTTTCAAGTGAGGAAACTAGGATTTAGAGAATTTAAGCAATGTATATAAAGTTACCCAGTAATTAAGTGAAATGACAAAAATCAGTTTAAACCTGAAGATGTTCCTTAACCACAACACTGGAGGTTAAACTTTCTCCCTGCAGAGCCTGTCAAATCCTGTTATTTAATGTATTAAACTTACTACATGATGTAGGAAAAATTAAATGAGAAAATGATGAAAGATCTGTCTAGCCCTGTATGTGTTTCTGCAGCCAATACTGTATATTAGGCATTGTGTCCAGATTATTTTGAATTCTAAGTGTCCTGACCTTTTGTCTATCTCATTAGTGCATCATTTTATTTATCTTGTATACAACCAAGCCTGCATGGCATTAAGTACTAATAAAAGGAAATAGGGACTATAATGTTTTCCCCTCTTGTTTAACAGTTCCCAAGAAACTAGAATAGCTTTATTTTTTTAAAAAATAATGAACAAGATAGTTCTTTCCAAAGGAGTTATGTTCATTTTTATTTTTGCTTTCAAACAAAAGATAATAGTGATTACAACATTAATACTGTTTCCAGAACATCACGGTGCTCTAAGGATGCTGAGGAAGACATATGGAGCTGGATCCCCAGTCAGCAGCGTGCCTGGAGCATGGCAAATCATCCATAAATGCTATCTCATTGTGCTTTTACTTCTAGTGAAATAAATCAAGACACAGCTGCAATAAAGCAAGAATGAGAAATATGGAAGGCGAGATACACAATGACAGTCTTTAACAGGCTCCTACTCTGGGTATTATGCCACAAAGACACACAGGAGAGATGGGCAGTAGCATCAGGGTATATGGTCTTATTTTTCTAAGGCTAAAAGACTTGATATTTGCAGCATGGATTTTTAATAGAAATTATACTAACCAGGTTCTTATTTATTCTTGTTCTCAGTGATAGCCATGCATTTAATGAAGGAAGGGCCCCTGCTTATGTAGCAACTTATAGCACATGAAAATATCGCCCCGGGCTCAGATCCTGCTAACAGCAATTTTTATAGTACTTACTTAGAATTTCCACACAAATTATTTTACCCTTTAGAATGTTTTGATGGAATGGCTGCAACAATTTGCAGACAGGGAAACTGAGAAGAGATTAAATAAATCACCCAAAGATGTGGAACAAGCAGTCTACATTTTCTGTCTCCTAATCAGGATGTTTCCAAAATTCAGCTTCATGATTATGGGTGTGAAGCACATTCTGAGTACTAATGACCATTGTCAGGGGAGGGAAGTGCACGTATGTTTGTATCACTTGGAATCTCACTAGGATGCGTGATTACATTGAATCAATAAAAGCATTAAAAGATAAATTGTTAGGCTTGGATAACAGCAAACAATGGGTTGTTACCAAATTACTACTGTGGTAATGTTTGTGTCTTATGATTGTGTGAGGATGGTTTTGGCTTGTGTGGTTGGCCAGGAGACTGGGAAGCTTCCTGCTCCTGCTGTGAGAACACAAGGTACTGTCCACTCATCCGGACCTCCTGCTGTGCCCCCATGTGCTGCCCCCACCCAAGGACCCAGTGCACCTGGACTCTAGGACAGACCTGGTCCTACATGGGAGGTGGGACTCTTCTCAAGCATTGGACCCTCTCCTGGGCCTAACACCTCTTCGGATCTTTTGCTTTTCTACCAATAAATGTGCCACCTTTCTCATCCCAATTTTGGATCTGCTTCTTGGTTACCCTGACCTAATGATACTTGGATAATTGTTCCTCCTCCATACCGTCCCTCTTTATTAAATTCATAGTCCTTTAAGCCTAGATGTATCTTCCCCTTTATGTGTGGGATTGCTAAAATGTCAAGGCAGATCTGGTGAGCTAGATCTGGTAGTGGACTTCATAGGAATAAAATATAAATACAGGTTTTCTCAAGCATGGTTACTTATTTTGGAGAATATCAATATTAATCAAAAGTCAAGGAGAGCTAGAGTCAATTAATATGAAACACTGCATTGTACATCTCTTCCTTTGGTTTATAGTCTACTTTTCAACCTTAAAATACTCGGGGAAAATCTATCACTGAGCAAAACAGAAACAAAAATGACTTACTTTAACTTAAAAATATGCTTACAATGTGTATGTGATTCTTTTCAGAAAAAGATTATTTTCCATCAGCCATATTTTACAATCTTGTATATTTCTCTCTACCTTCTTCATTCTTAGGAGCTAAACCTACCCTCAGCTGCAATATGTCTCTTACACAGTCTGCACCTACATTGGTATAGCTGAGGAGCTTAAGGTTGGAGTCTTAGCAGAGAGGACCAGTCCTGGTGGGTGTCATGGATTGGATATAGTTTTTCTCCCAAAGGTCCTTCTATTGGAGGCTTGTTCCCCAGTGTGGTGTGTGTCAAGGTGGGGAACCTAAATAAATAGGGCTCAGTGGAAGGTCTTTATGTCATCAACTTCCAGAACTGAGTTAATAAGCCTCTTTTCTTTCTAAAGTAATATAGCCTAGGTATTTTGTTATAGCAACAGAAAACAGACTAATGCAGTGGAATATTTTTTAAAATAATCAAAATAAAAGTGTACTTTAAAAGCTACAACTTAAATATTATCATATTACATGTTTTCTAGAAATTGATATACCACTACTTTGTGTAAGTAAGCCATGCTTAGTATTACATATTATGTTTTCTGCAAATCTTCATTACAGACCCTCAGGTGAATATTGTGTCCATTCATAAAATAATTAATTTCTACAAAAGTTAATTTTACCCTACATACTTTCTATCTCAAATTAATTAAGATTATCAAAAATAACAATACTCAAGACATGGTCTTAATGTCTAGATAATACTTTATCATGCCATTTAAGAACTGATACAAGAAATCAGTATTTACTGATATAATACTAAAATTATTTAAATCATAAAAATAAAATATTTTTGCTATGTGTTTTCATATTTATGGAGAAATAGTTTCCACCAGACATGGAGTTTGGGAGTAGAGAGAGAGAGAGCTTCTCTGGCCTTGAAGCTCTGTTCTGCAGTGTCTTTGCCTAAGTTGTTGAGATTGGGTGGACAGACTCCAGCATTAGCCGTCAGTCTTCAGATAAGGAGCCATGAAGAGAAGGGCACCAAAGGTTGTAGCTTGTTTTTTTCTTGGTGGATCCCATCAGTGCAAGTCCATGCCTAGGTCCATTCAGCCTTACCTCTGCTGTGGACATGGGAGAACTGCCCGTCTTTCATTCCCCACCATCCTGGCTTCTCTTGCTGGAAGAGGACACAGCTAATGAGATGGACCATGAGCACTGACCACACCCATTAATCATGGGTGTGAGAGGCATCCTATCTCTTCCATCTCTTCTGGGTCTGATTAGTTAGGCCCACCGCAGCGTACTCTGTCTCTCCCCACACACGTACATACTCCACTCACTTATGAACCACATCCTTTGTCTTTCTTCTTGGTCAGGAAGCAGATCAGAGGACTGAGAGTCAAAATGGAGATGCAGGCTTTGGGGAGGGTTGGATGCAAGACCTTTAAGACTTTGCCCATCTTGGACATTAGTTCAGGTCAGGAGTGTCACACCAGGTTTGCCAGGGAGCTCTGCATTCAGACTTGGGTCTTCACTCAGCTTACAATCAAACGATGCCCTGTTTCATATTCACCTTCTGAATATGTGGATCTCTTGGGATTTAGATTGGTGAGGGAAGGGGAGTAAAGAGTTATAGGGCAAAATTTAGGCATATTTGGGTCTCAGATTCTAAGGACCACTGAAAAAATAGAAACCTATGTATCTTCACTTCTATTAGGACTTTGAAAAACAGTTACGTCTACTTTAAGATAGGATTTTTTTATGTACAAATGTAAGATGCCAAGAACACATTTGGTTTTGTTTTCTCACGCACAGATCCTTGGTGTGTGTGTGTGTGTGTGTGTGTGTGTGTGTGTGTGTGTGTATGTGTGTGTGTTCATTGCTGGGAAGTGAACCCAGGGATATTCTACCACTGATTTACACCCCCAGCCCTTTTTGCTTTTTATTTTTGCAGCAGTATCTTGCCAATTTACTGCACGTTGATCTTGAACCTATGATACTCCTATTTCAGTTTCTCAAATACTGGGATTATAGGTGTATACCAACTCACCAACCTCCTTCACAATCTTTAATCATTAGAAACATGTTCATAAAGACTTCTCTAAACTGCTCTAGATGTCTAGAGAACAGATATACAAATTAAAATTGCCATATTTTCATGTGCTTCTACATAATAATTATCATTACTTTATTCCTATTGATAAATCAGAATAAAAACCATTCCACACTCTATATCTCTATCAAAACATAATCCTCTACCTCATAAGTGTATATGGTTATGATTTATCAATAAAATAATATAATAATAAAATTTTGAAAAGAAACAAAACCCTGTGAAAGCAAAAACAAACAAATAAAATGTAAGATTTAAAGTAGGTAAGAAACAAATGAATATTGAGAAAAGACCCCATATTCCAGTTATAAGCATTAATCAAATAAGTGTATGTTTTAGGGTCAATTTTATTTTTAAAATGAGGCTGTTATTCTCTCTGCTCTGATGAGAAAAGCTCCGATTTTCATGACTGGAACACCAGACAAATTCAGTGGGTAAGATACTAGCTCAAGAATTATTTTAATAGACACTCATTAAATCACCATGTAAATAAATATCTTATGGGTTTATGTAGGGGGTGAATAGAAGTATCTTAATTTTCCCAATTCTCAGAAAATAAAACTGTGTGGCTTAAGTATCAATTGCCTTAGTAATTCCCTCATAAGAAACAGGGATCTGAAGTTTCTCTCTCTCTAACCTAACATTTTGATTTAGAAAATGAGTCCCCTTCAAAGCCATTCTCGATGGAAATGGGACCACAGGGTGGGCTTGCTGGGAATGTTTCTAACTATAGAGTCCCCCACCCCAATGTCTCAGCTATGCAGTTAAAGTTGAGTGATTTTTCTATTAGAAGTTTCTATTACTTATCTAGCTTCATTTTTTAAAAGTCTAAACATTTTGCAGCTAGGATATATTCAGATGTGTTGAAATATTAGTCCCCCAGTGAAAACTCTTAAAACAACATGTTATTTCAACACTCCCTGCTTCAATGAACTGCTGTTTCAACATTCACTGAGTCTCACTCAGCCCATCTCACAGCTGTGCCGCTCTTGCCCACATTGTCGGGATGTTTGCTTTTATGTCCACTTGGAAGGGAAAGGCCATGATTTGGGGAAGCCCTATTGATGCTGCCATTCACATGTTCTTTTTGCTGGATGAGATCCAGCCCAGTCTTTCTGTTTGTGGTTTCAATAACATCGTCACCTCTTTCTTGTCCCCCTCCCCTCTCTTGCTCCCTTCACCGTTCTTTCTTCTGTTAATACTTAAGAAAAAGGTTCACATGTATTAATATAAAAATTCATAAGAATTTCTAGTTCTATGGATTGATATAAAAATCTCAACTGTCATGTAACACATGTTCACCAAATGACACATAAATGACAATGAGTCAGAATGTATTACTATATTTTTTAATTTTGGTACTGGAGATTTAACTTAGGGGCTTTCTACCCCTGAGTCATTCTGTACTTTTTGCTAAGTTGTCGAGGCTGACTTTGAACCTGTGATCCTCCTGTCTCAGCCTCCCAAGTACTGGAATTGCAGGTGTATGCCACCACACCAGGCTAGAATGTATTATTTTAAAAATCCTGGATTCTGTTTGTTTTACTCAACAAATACCATCAATGTTTGTTTGTAGAATTTTTTCTTGCATTACCTACATTTCAGTAATAAGTAAACTTAACACATGTTAATTAAGCAAGGAAAATGTACTAGTCATTATTTCAGCCCCTGTAGAAGAGATATACATAGATGAATGCCCCCAAGAGATCCACCTGGGAGAACTGGCATATAATTACTAATCCATGACACACTGTAATGGATAGTATCAAAATATGCAAGTAAACTACTATGAGAATGTGGGCAGAGAATGGGTAGATTCAACAGTTTCTAATACACAAGTGAAAATGAGGGAATCAATGGAACAGTATATAATAATCACTCTCAAAAATCATCTTGCATTTGTTTCCTACTTGTTCTTACAAAGACGATCCATGCCTGACCCATTTTAGCCCCTCTCCATGTTCAGTCACAACCCATACTCGAAGCTCTGCAAATTGTGGTCTGCACCTTGAAGGTGGCCTCCTAGGCACTGTGTCCCTGGCTCCTAGCCCTTCCAGATGGCCTCCTCGCAGTGCATGAGTGGAGGGCGTTGCCGATGTGGTTAGCAGAGTGTAGTTAGGTCAGGAAGCCTTGTGTGAAAGGGGAGTTGTTGGTGGTTTGGCTTAGAAAGCACAAGTATTGCCAAGGATGTCTTTGCTGCTAGCTTTAGAGGTGATGGATGGTGCTGTGAGGCTGTTTTTGACTCAGGACTTAGAAAATATTCACAAAAATTGACATTATTGCACGTGGAAATTCTCTTGGCAAGCCTCTGCAAGCTCACATGCAGAGTACACCCTCCCTTGGTCAGAGAATATTGAACAGACTTTCTAATGAAGAGAAAGATTTCGAAACTCTACATGCACTTGAAATAGGTTTTAAATAGCTTATATGAACAAAATAGTCTGAGATATTAAAATTTCTCCACCAGCAAGTCACGCATGATGCACCTGACACTGTGAGCCACAGATTGGGCCAGGTCATTTGTTCACTTATTTTGTTTAAGTTTCTGTTCACTCCAGGGTCCAACATTAGGACAAAGACATGAGTCTATTAACATACAAAGTTTATTTGATACTTATTCTGCATCTTTCTTTGTCTCATTCTGTCTAGAAGAAAGAAAAATACCCTGATACATTCTCATAGCATAGCAGTGCGAGGTAAAGAAAGTTAAGAAAATTGGGCATGGTAGCACATAGCTTAATCCCAGTACTTGGGAGGCTGAGACAGGAAGATTGCAGCTTCAACAGTCTCAGCCATCTAGTGAGGACCTCAGTGACTTAGCAAAACCCTTTTTCAAAATAAAAAGTAGAAGCAGGGCGTGGTGGTGCACACTTGTAACCCCAGCATTTGGGAGACTGAGATAGGAGGATAACAGTTCACGGACAGCCTCAGCTACTTAGTGAGGCCCTCTGCAACTTAGTGAGACCCTGTTTCAAAATAAAGAATAAAAAATCGGATGAACCCCTCTGCAATTTAGTAAGACCCTGTTTCAAATAAAGAATAAAAAGTAGGGCAAAAAATGAGGGATAGAATAGGGTTGTGGCTATAGAGCCACCTTGGGTTTAATCTCTAGTAAACACACACACACACACACACACACACACACACACACACACACGAAAGGCAAAAGGAGAAAAACAATAAGATGCAGAACAAATTTTTCACATGTTCCTCTGTTCCATCACTATGAAAAGACACATGTGTGATCTTGCATTTAGAATTAACAAAAGGAGACACTTAGGATTAGACAGCCAATTAATAATCTTTTGGGCCAACTTTGGTCTAATTCATTCAGAAGCATCCTTTTGGCAACAGACATTTGAGTAGAAACTCGGGATTCAAAGCCCAAGTTGGTAAGATGTGGTCCCCAAAGTTGAGGAGTTGAAAGGAGCACAGGCATGTCAACAAGCACTCGTGGGACCAGTGGGAGGTGCTGAGCAGCAGCGACGGCCAGTCATGCTGGGAATGCTGAGGCAGTGCTCTGAGGCGAGACTGGGCTCTGCTGTGACCAGAATGTGAACAGGTGGAGAAGGAGGGAGAAAGGAGTTGAGAGGTAAAGTAAACATCTTCCCAGTCTACTCATAGGGGAAAACATAAGGCCCAGAAAGATGCAGTGACTTATCTTGGTGTTCATAAAGTAACAAGCCAGTATCTCTATTATCAGAGGGCACACAGTTGAGCAGCAATGATGGACTGGGAGTTACTGAGGCTGCTGGAATATATGGCAACACTTGAGGGAAGAGTTCATTGACTGACCACCCTGGAATTCAAAAGACAGCCTATCCCAAGAAGTTATCACACGGTGGGTGGGGGGAGGAAGGTTGGGTGTGTGTAAACTCTTTCAGATGAACTCCGCAGGGCAAGATGCATCAATGCACTTTTTATCTTTTTGATTCGTATCAAATTGTACTGAATTCTTATTCATACTTTGTCCTGGCTCAATTCTAGTAATTCTAGTCAGTGAAATAACGTTTTAGGGATCCACAAATTGCCCCCTGGCATTATGGATACTCAGGGTATTTCAACCTAGTATACTCAGTACATCATTGCATGGAATACACCCTGCTGAGGCTGGCAATGCACAAGAGAGCCCTTAAGTAAGGTGAACGTTAAGACTGCATGGTTAAATGAAATAAAAAAGCAGGGTGAAGTCAGGTGTGGTGGCACGTGCTTGTAATCCCAGCAATCTGGAGGCTGAAACAGAAGGATCACAGTAACCTTAGCTACTTAGTGAGGTACTTTGCAGCTCAGTGAGATCCTGTTTCAAAATAAAGAATAAAAACTAGGGCTGGGGGTATAGCTCAGAGGTAAATGACCCTGGGTTCCATCTCCAGTACCACAAAAAAAAAAAAAAGAAAGGTGAAATGAATTATTTGAAGTATAAAGCATTCCCTCCAGAAATTTCTTTCTCTCTTTGTCTATCGGCTTCCTCCTCTCCTTCGGTCTTAATTCACTCCTGGCCACTCTTTGTGCATCTACGCTGGCTTCTCGTTTTTTGCCTCTCGTTGGCAGTGTTGATGTAACCTAGAGCCCTTGCTCCCTTGCTGTGGCCGCTCAGCTGTAGGTGAGCTATCTGCATCCTGAAAGCAGCTCAGCTTGTCTGATCTAAAAGCAATCTCACCACTTCTTCTGAGCTATAGCCCTCTTCCTAAATATTGCTCCTGGTAAATGCTGCTGCTGGGCGAGGAATCTAGACATCCTCTGTGCCTTCTCTCTCCTTTATCTGCACATTCATCCCGATGACCACTATCTGGCCAGGCAGAATCTGTATTCTGTTCTCTGAGTTGTAGAAAAGAGCTCTTGACCATACGAACCAAAAACTCATTCCAGGTAGATTATATAAGAGGAGTTTGCTGTAAAACCGCAGCAGACAATTGCGTGGTCCAAGAGATTGGGCCACGATGAAAACTGTGACCAAAGCTGGGAATTCAGAGGTCTAGGTTCTCACTGTACTACTCACGAGCTTAGAGAACCCTTGCTTCTTTGATTCTCTCTCCACCCTCTTTTATTTATTTTTGTTTTTTTCAAATCTAAGTTCCTCCATTTAATAGAAATATTATCTTAACATTCACCTATCCTAGTAAATTTATCTGAAACACAGAGGTGGTAATCCTTGAGGTCCACCCTCTTTTAAAATACTATCTTTTCTGGCACTGTCCTGGAGCTGTCCCTGTATCCTTAGATATGGAGAGTTGTCTTTCATTCACATGGCCATGCTTGGTTCAGGTCGCTGTTGATCAGTGTCTGGGGACATGTCACATTTTTCTCTCCACAGCTCTGGGTGTCTGGCTCATTCATTATATTTCCTAGAGACCTTTTGGACTATGATTATGTTTTGATTCTCTTTATATTGTCCAGAAATCATCATCATTGGTGGCATGTAGTGACAATGAATGCCTGCAATGACGCATCTCTTTGCCTTCAAAGCGCACGCACTTGTGGCAACTTCAACACAAAGCAAATCATCTCTGCATTACTGAGACATCTCTGGCTTCTACCAATTCTCCTGACTGAATTCTTTTGCTTCCCTTTGCTCATGTGCAGTAGATTCTCCATGAAGCAGAGGGAGTGGCTACTTTGAAGCCAGAAACAGATCTTGCAATGTCTCTAAACCTTTTGATAGTATCCCATCTTAGCATAAAAGCCAGTTGCCACCTTGTTCAGAGCAGAATGCCCCACAGCATCTCCCTGTGTTTCCTCCTGCATCTCAGCTCCAGCTGTGCTCTCTCCAGGCTCCAGGCTCAGCGGCCCCACTGTTCCTTCAGTGAAGCCCATCTCGGGCACTCTGTCCCCGTGGACCTGGAACTGTCATCTCAGATAACATCATCGCCTGTTTCTTCACTCACTTTAGGCCTTGGCTCAAATACTATCTCATCAGAAAGCCCCGCCTCTCTAGTCCTCTATCCAATGACAAATTCTGTCTCCCAATCAGTCCCTCAGCCTCTTCTCTTCCTGGTTTTGGTTTTTCATGAAGCACATCACAATTAATACCTGCTGCATATTTTATATAAATTTTAGGCTGTGTGTCTCACATTGCTTGACTGTTTCTTAAAATTGCAGACTTTTAATTTGTTCTTTGCTGTATTCCAAACCTAAAACAGTGCTTGACACTTAGTACTGAAAAATATTTTCAAAAATATTTTCAAAAATAAATTTCCATTTATAGTAATTTTCTCATTCCTTCTCCCAGTTCAAACTGGTTCTTGAACTCTCTTTCTGCAAATGTAACTTTTTGTTGCCAAGTTGATCATGCATCCTCTAGTTTTGTGGAGATGGGGTTAAAATTTTCTCTAATAATTAAATTGTAAATTTAGATGTAGTACACTTACATCCTAGAAACTAGAAATAGGAATATCAGTGAGGATCCATGCCTTTAAAATACACACATGTATATATGTATGTATACATAACCATGATATATGTGTGCATACATAAACACAGGCATGGTTGTGAATGTGAACATTTCTGTACAAATGCAGGCACCTATGTCTGTTCATGGAAAAGTCTCCCAGCTCTGTCCATTGTAAGAGCCAAGATACAGACATCCTAGGAGCAAGGAACATGCTTAGTTTCCAAATCCTGGCTTCTAATACTGAAAAGAATGGCTGATAATGAGTTAGGGACCTTTATATGCCAAGAGGTAAGAAACTGCTTAAAAACATAATATCAATGTGTCACAAGAACATGAGAGGCAGCCTGAATAGGCTCCTATCAGCCAAATTTGGGAGCATCTGTTAGTAAGCACAATGCTCTATAAACTATTGAAAACATAGGATTCCTAAATCTATGCAGATAATAAATAGATACATAAGTAAAAGGGGATAAAGAGGGCTCTAGACTAGAACGCAGGCTGTATGCCAACTAGTAAATGTGGAGGGATGGCTAGCAGTGGAAAATCGTCCTTTACAAAGATCCAGTAAAGTCTGGATCAGACAAAAGGAGATAATGAATGCTAGATCATGGGGGAAATCACTGTGTGTGTGTGTGTGTGTGTGTGTGTGTGTGTGTGTGTGTGTGTAGGTGATTGTTATTGTTGTTGGGGATAGGACCCAGGGGCATTCAACCTCTGAGCTACATCCCAGCCCTATATTATATTTTATTTGGTACCAAGTTCTCACTAAATTGCTGAAAACCTAGCTAAATTGCTGAAGCAATTATTATGAAGAACTGTGATCTTCCTGTCTCAGCCTCCCAAATACTGGGATTATAGGTGTATGCCACCACGCCTAGCATAGGGGAAATTTTGATGAAGAAAGAAACAACCTTCTAGTTTTATGTTTCCTTACTCATTGCTTAGTTTTGCAAGAGGGACAAGTAGTGATTCTACATTGGAGAAATTAAGCTCCTTAAGCAGCTGACCAAAATTAACCTAACCAATGAAGGAGAGAAGATATCCTAAGTCCCCAGGTGCAATCGGCATAGAGGATTCTATGTCTTCTGTGTTGTGTTCTGGATGAAAATGCATACTCTGAATATGTTCATGAAGGACGGTTAGGCACATCCCAAATAAGGAGCACTCTATTTTTTTAAGGGGGTAAGTGGCATTTCTCAAACATCTTAATACCAATTTAACAACAAAACAGAGTATAAAACTGCTCTAGATGAAGTATAGCTACATAGGCATAAGTAGCAATAACAACTGACCCTATGATACATTCTGTACTGGAAAAAAACAAATATTCAGAACATCATCAAGACATGTGACAGAATTGGCCTATGGATGTCAGACTAAAATGTCACATTGATGTTAAATTCACGAAAAGTTGGCAATTGCACTGTGAGCATATAAAGGCTATATCTATTTGTAGAAAATAGTTTGTTAACACTAAGTAGCAAAGAGCCTTAATGTGTATAATTAACCTTAAATGCTACATTTAAAAAGCTATGTGAAGACACATAAATAGATTTATAGAGTAGACGATAGAACAAAGTCAAATGCTAGAAAGAGGGAAGTCTGGTGAAAGGTGTATTGGGTGCTTTCATACTATTTTTTTTTCAAATTTCTGTAAGATTGAAATAATTTCCAATGCAACATTTAATTTTTAAACGCACCTCCATGTATTAGAGCACCTGTCTTTCTCGCACTTGCGCAGACCTCAGGAGAGTCCCCGTGCTCCCTGCCTGGGTCTGCCTCTTCCTCATCCCCATGCAGGACGGCACCTCAGTACAGGACATTCTGGGCAGTGTGCAGGGGACCTTTCCTGAAGGCTTGGAGATAAGAAGGCCAGCAACCTTATAGTTTAACAAATGATACATAGTGGGGTACAATACAGGGACTGAGCACAAGGTTAGCACGTGTGAGGCCCTGGGTTCACTCTGCAGCACCAGGGAGAAAAATCACCATATACCTGTTGTTCATTTTCCCTGACTGGGCTGAAGAAACTAGTTCTCTCTTCAAGTCTCTCCTCAGACTCTGGTCTCCCACCGGGGGTTTTCACCACTTCTCATCTTCCGACTTTTCCAGATCCTGCTGCTCCTCACACTAGCTCCAGAGCTTGCCGACTCCAAGCAATCAATCTTCTCTCTGTTTCTCCTGCTCCCTGAGTAGACCCAGTTCATCCCCCTGCCTACAAGGGAACTCATCAAACTGGTTCCTTAACAAGAGGACCACTACTCCAGAGCTGCAGTCAGCTACTCTGTAAGCAGACACAAATGGCTTCTATCAGAATTTTGGTATGAAATAACTATTTTCCTCTTTTCTCTTCTACTTCTGCTACAGCTGCTGATGCTTAGAGAAAAATGAGGAACCATTACCAACACATGAAACACTTAATTTATGCCCCCAAACTATCCAAAGTTCTTTACAGTAATGATTTTATCTAATCCTCGCAACACCACAGGACAAAGGTGTTATTCTGCCCTCATTTTCCAGGTGATGAAGTTGCCTTGTGTCTGAGTAGCTTGCCCAAGGTTTTATGCCACAACTCCTAAATCTCTCTGACTTAGCTTCTACTACATGTTTTTACCGAAATGGCTGACTTCCAACTCTAGAGAAGACAGACAAATTAGCTTGTGAAACGTCTGCAAAGAGAAACAAGTACGGTGTGTGCGTGGTGCATACATATTTTAAAAATGAGCTTGCTCTATTTTTAATTAGCAGCCCTGGAAAATTTGGTTACATGGAAAGGGCTCTGCTGCCATCTTGTGGCCAGGATGCAATATGATACTCATTTTTGTGAATGAATAATTAAAAGATTTGCTATTTAGCCCAGCCTGTGTAAAATCAATACCTTGTAAATGTCATCAAGAGGTAGAATAGAGAGGTAAAGGTTTCATTTTTATGTCAGATTTTGGGGTAGAGTCTTTTAAAGCTCAAGAATCAGTACAATTGCTTCTGTATTTTAACCTTCAATACCAAATGGCTTCAGTCACCAATCACACTGTCAAATTGGAACAATGGCTTTTAAATGATTAGCATTACAGGACAGTTTATAACTTTTTTTAGCATGACCTAAATATTTAACCTTTATAATATACCTGTTGAGTAAATATAAATATCTACATTTATAAATGAAAAAGGTTGAAGTCAAAGAACATAGGGCTGATACTTTTATTATTTTCTTGATTCGAGCCCAATTACCTTTTCTTTCTCCCTCCCTCCCTTCCTTCCTTCTTTCCTTCCTTCCTTCCTTCTTCTTTTCCCTCTCTCTGTTCTTTCCTTTCTTTCTCCTTCATGGCACCCCACCCTCTCTTCTTTTCTCCATTTCTCCTCTTCTCCCTTCCTTCTGTGTCTTCCTCTTGCTCCCTCTTCTCTTCCAATCTGCCCAGGAGTATTTTATGAACTCTGGAGTCCACATTGTAACTTGCCTGGTGCCACACCCAAACCCTCCACCCCATCTGGCATGTGGCACGTCTAGCCGTCAAGCCTAGATGCCCAAGACAGGGTTCTGAGAAAGCCTTTATTATCCTGAGATAGAACCTGGCCCTTTTATTTTCTCTTCTTTCCCTGGAATATTGAAATGTGGCTCAAGATGAAAATGTGGACAGAATAGGGTGCTGATTCAGTTGAGCCAGGGGGTCATTCTCCTTTGCCTGTAATCCTAGGTATTGGGAGACTGAGACAGGAGGATCACAGGTTCATGACTGGCCTCTGCAACCAAGTGAGGCCCTCTGCAACTTAGTGAAACCCTGCCTAATACCATATATATATATATATATATATATATATATATATATATATATATATATAGAGAGAGAGAGAGAGAGAGAGAGAGAGAGAGAAAGAGAGAGAGAGAGAGAGAGAGAGAGAGAGCACTGGGGATGTAGCTCAGGCAGAATGTATCTAGGTTTAATTACCAGTACCACAAAAAGAAGGAGGAGGAGGAGGAGGCAGAGAAAGAGAAGAAGGTAGAAGAGGAGGAGGAGGAGGAGGAGGAGGAGGAGGAGGAGGAGGAGGAGGAGGAGGAGGAGGAAAAGGAGGAGGGAGCCATTTTCCTCTTTCAACAGCCATTAAAAGAGAAAAAAAAACAAATTCAAGAGTTAGGAAACATCAGGGGGGGCAAAAAGTTTGTATTTTCTTAAAAAATTGATACTAACTTGCAGAGTCAAAGTAGTTTGGTTTTGTAAATCATTATCTGGAAGCCCTAGGCCACAGACATTCTTCCCAGGTTAGAGGATAACAGCCTTCACCCTCACCTCGCTTCTTCCTGGCTGCTCTTTGGTATCGATTCTTTCTTCTTCATGAACTCCCTGACTCTCAAAATGGACACAAATAGCTCTGTGCAGCAAGCCTATTACATGTTTTGCCCAGGCTTTCCCGGGAGCTTTTACGCTGAAATCAAACCCTGGGAGTCATAGGCTGGAAGGAAGCTCTGAGTAACCCCCATCTCAGGCCCTCTTCACCAGCTCAGTGACCTTGACCTGCTTTGCTGTTCCTTGGGCGAATCCTAGACCTCTGTCAAGAGCCTGTGATGTTCCCTTGAACACCTCTGGGTTTTTATCCAGGACTCGCCTTTCAACCTCTGTTCTAAGCCCTCTTCGAGGTTTCCAAGTACCATCTTGTGCCTTGGACTTTTAAATATTTTTTTCTGCTTCTCTTTTCAGCATCTATTAATGGATATGTCCATGGAACTGCTCAGCTGCGTCCATTCCCCTCCTGCTTGCCCTCAGCTTCATGCTCTGTGGTTTGGGGGCCCTTTTTGTACCTGAGTGGACTTCTGTATCTCAGGAGCCAGATCTGGGTCAGTAGTTCACACATCTCATGTGAGTAGATGCTTTTTTTTTTTTTTAACTGACCAATTCACCTGCATTAAAATGGAATGCCAATACTACTATATTAACTCTCTAATTTTTTCAAACACTTGGATACTGCCACTGGAAAAGCCAACACATGCACCAGTAACCACCCCTAGAGAGTTCCTCCCTCCCTCTTTCAACACGGCAGGGTCATACGTCCATCCAGCTGCAGGGCTACGTTTAACCCAGCAGTAAAAGCTAAGAAATAATGGGTCAGTGGTTCCAGCTGGCAAAGGTTTTGGTTCAGTGGCTGCCAGATGGGCAAAGCTTAGCAGTAATTCCTACAGTGGCTCTTGGGTGCAGGCTAAAGTCTCTCTTGGAAAGCGAAGGTCAAAGAGCTTGTGGTTGATAGTAAGGAAAAATGCAAATGAGCTTTGTAAGGCAACAGATGGCAAGGACTTCTTCCCATCTTCTGGGGGATCCTCTACTGTTCCAAGGGCTAGTCTTCTAAGTATTGATAAGCTTAATGATTTTCTTCTCTGCTCCTTTTATCCATGCAGCTGAGCCTTTAATAGTCACATCCTTCATGTCTAGAGTTTATGAGGGAAGACCCAATAAAGAGGATGAATCATTTGCCATTTTTCTCTGCCTTCTGTGATTAAGGTGTCTTTCCTGGTCTAGACAGAATGACAGATATGTTGGAATGTCAGCTTCTACCTTATTTGTTCCAAAGATGTGGCTCAAACCTGTTGAGCGTGCAGAAATGAATTTTGCTACAAGGTGGTTGGTGGCTTATCTAATTCTGGGAATCTGTTTTAAAAATAATGGTCTGATGAGGAAACATGAATGGATTTGCCCAAATCTCACTAGTGATTGTAAGATTTTGGAGCTGCAAGGATCATCAAGCTTTGTAAATCTTTAAACGGTGCCCCACAGAACTCTATTAAGCCACAGGGTCCATTTTAGAGTATCAGGGTTTGGGAAGCTGTTGTGGGGAGAAGGAAAGCTCAGCAACCTCTCATTACTTTTCACTTTACCCACAGCTCTACTCTTATTTATTTCATACTGTGCAGTGGAGCAAGGTGGGGTGAAGCCTGGAGTTTTATGACAGATATCTGGGACTGCTCTTCAGTGTTATCTGGCATCTGTAAACTTCAACTTGTAAAATGGAGATAATCATAAAATTTCATAGAGTTATAAAATTTCATAGGGTGACTACTATGTGCTTAGCATCATTCTAACTACTTTCAATATATTTAATATTAATAATTACATATGAGCCGGGCATGGTGGTGCACACTTATAATCCCAGCTTTTTGGAGGCTGAGACAGGAGGATCACTGTTCACAGACAGCCTCAGCTACTTAGTAAGGCCCTCTGCAAAAAAACAAAACAAAAACTCAGTGAGACCCTGTTTCAAAATAAAGGATAAAAAATAGGGCTGGGAGTATAGCTCAGAGTTAGAATGCCTCTGGGTTCCATCCCCAGTACCACACACAAAAAAATACATTTATTGTGGCAAGGACTATTTCACAGAGGGAATGATGCTTAAGAGGTAGAGAATTAAAGGAGGTATACATTCTCAAACTGACTCCGGAACCTCCTCAAAGTTCTCAGAAAAAATAACACTTTTTGCAGGGTTTGTGAATATAGGCCTGTATGAGTTAATTTAACACTTTTCTCAGCAAACCTCAACTGATGTTTCATTTTCTTCCTCCAATGTGTTGGTGAAACAATTTTAACTTCTTTCCTGAGCATCTGAATATTGGTTGCATATCTTCATGAATGGTCAGAAACCCTTGAAGTCCATCCTTAATTTTTAAAAATAAAGATAGCCCGGTGTGGTGGCGCACGCTTGTAAATCCCCGCGCTTGGGAGGCGGAGACAGGAGGATCGCACAGGTTTGAAGCCAGTTGCACGCGCTGGCTTAGGAGACCCTGTTTCCAAATTTAAAAAAAATATAAAATAGATCTGGGAGTGTAGCCCGGAGGTAGAAGGGCTTCAAGGAATCCCAGTACTGCAAAAAAAAAAAAAAAATAAAAATAAAAAAAAATAAATAAAAAAAGATAAAATCCCTAGTTTTCTAACACACTATGATTTTTTAGTAGCTTTACTAGAGGCCAGATTCTATTTTGAGTTTTCTTTTCTTTTCTTTTCTTTTCTTTTTTTTTTTTTGGTGGTGGTACTAGGGATGGAACCCAGGGGTCTTCTACCTCCGGGCTACACTCCCAGACCTATTTTATATTTTTTATTTGGAAACAGGGTCTCTTAAGCCAACTGAGGCTGACTTTGAACGTGCGCGATCCTCCTGTCTCAGCCTCCCAAGTGCGGGGATTACAAGCGTGCGCCACCATGCCCGGCTATTTTGAGTATTTTACATATAGTAATCCTTCCATCTTCAACATGTGTTACAGTAGTTACTATTATCATACTTGTCTGAGATATTGGGAAACTGAGGCATGATTGAGTGGGCTCTAACATCCCTTCTCTTACTACCGCATTATGGTAATTACTTCAGCATCCTTTCATGTCCACTGACTGTAAGTGGTGCAATATAATTTTTACTAGAGATGCAGTTAAATTTGTATAAAACTAAATGCCATTGGTATGCTACCACTTGAAAACATTATCTTACTTAATATTTGCCATAAACATTAAAGCTCAGTTCTATTAATAAGGTATATTTTACTGACAAGAACTCAGGATTAGAAAGAGTAAAATATTGTTGAAGTTTCTCCTACTATGCCACAGATGGTGGGACCGACCTAGGGTCTCTGATGCCAATACCTGTAATATTATCCTCCTCACTGACTGCCCTCCATCAAGACTGTGGCAGGGGCTGGATGAAGTGAAGTTTGGGAAGGCTGTCACAGACCCTGCAGGAGCGCCAGGTTGTAAGACATGTCAGTTAATATTGCAACTGGGTTCCCAGAAACCCAACTCTGAGATTCAACAGGAATCTGAGAGCAGGATGTTGTATTACAAGGTGCTCCTGGATCTACACATGGGGACAGAGAGGAAGGAAGGAAGACTGGGCGGAAAGACAGGCTGAGCTGCAGGGAAGCCCCGACTAAGTTACCAGCCAATGCTATGGGGAGCCTGGGGTGAGTGGCCCTTTGGGGCAATCATGAGTTCGAATGAGGAAGCCACACCACTGCCCCCTTGCACTGATCATTCATTAGACGAGGGCTGCTGTGGGACGAAGGTGTGAATTGGCATTAGGGACAGCTGGGGCTATCACCAAAGAGGCCTGGCACAGCTATAGAAAAAACTCCACCTCTGAAGAAGAATACTGAAGGTCATGTTGCCATGTTTACCAGTTGTAGTAGTATTTACAATACTGTTTTTGTTATTAATTGGCTTCATCATACTTAGGTTTAAACATGTTTCGAAAATGAATGATTTAAGCTAATTTTGTCCTAGTAGAGAGCAAGAGATTAAGTGGGGAGCATGGTAACTTTGGTTCCAAGTCCTTCTCTACTTCATTGCCAAGTGAACCAAGCTTGTGTTAGAGTGTCAAACATCTATCAATAAGAGGAACAGCCCCTGGACCTATATTTCTTCCACTGGAGATACCAGTATTTTCAAAATCCAACCTTCACCTAGCTAGATATTTAGGTACCGAGTATGCCATTAGAAGCAATAGGATCCACCCTGTGACTCTGGGACTTACAGAAATAGGATTTGTGGTATCTATAGCCATGAAGGCCTTTGGATAAAATGTTCATGGTTATAAATTAGTTATAGGAGTGCGATATGTATTTTACAGGAAAGAAGCATGGAGTCTGGGCTCTTGTGGATGTGGTTAGTGCCATACGGTGAATATTCCTTCTCTGAAATGCTCAGGACCAGAAATGTTTCAGACTTTTTAGGTATTTGTACTTATATAATGAGAAATTTTAGAGGCAGGACCCAAGTCTAACTATGCAATCCATTCATGTTTTTTATATAACATACTTACATTCTGAAGTTAGTTTTATACAATTTTTTAACGCATCTGTGTTTTGATTGTGACCAGTCACATTAGGTCAGGTGTGAAATTTTCTATTTGTGGGGTTATGTTGGCTCTCAAAAAGTTTCAGATTTTGGAGCATTCTGAAGTTTGGATTGGGGTGCTAACCCTGTTATTACTATATTAGAAAGTGTATATAAGTGTATACACACACAAACACACACACACAATACTGGAAAATCATCAGCCGAAAAATAAAAGCTAAATACTAGAAATAAAAATAAATAGGGGGTTAGCAATCTTATTTAAATTCTGATTGTTAGCTGGGCCCGGTGGCGCATACTTGTAATCCCCGCGCTTGGGAGGCTGAGGCAGGAGGATCGCACAGGTTTGAAGCCAGCCTAAGCTACTTAGTGAAGCTCTCAGCAACTTAGTGAGACCTTGTTTCCAAATAAAATATAATGGGTCTGGGAGTATAGCCCAGAGGTAGAAAGCCTCTGGGTTCCACCCCCAGTACCACCAAAAAACAAAATTCAAGTCTGATTGTAGGGTAACTGCTACAGTTGGCTATAAATCTGGGCTCTGAATTTCCTGGTAACCAAATAGGACTCCGAGCTTTGCAACTTTTAAAACTTCTTTAAGGAGGAAAAAGCTGACTTGAGTTTAAGAAATTCCTAACTCCTATGAATGACAGACAGGAGAGCTCTAAGTCTCATTTGACACATGGAGAATGTGTTGTATATTTCCTTGTGTATGTATGCATGGATTTAAGTATGTGTGTGTGTGTTTGATTCATCATATACATGACTGTGGTGGCTTAAAAATCTCTTGACCCATCATATGTTCTGTGCGGTATCTAGCTGCCAGTGCCCTGGAAATATTCAATAGGCATTAACCCTGCAGAAGACAATGTTTTGTTAATACCAACTTGTAGTCAGATGGCAAGTGCAATTGTCCAGTTGTCATTCTTGCCCCAGGGGCTCAAGCAGGATATATTAATGAGGGCCAGGGTGCCTCGGGCTCTCTGGCTCTCTAAGAGGCTCCTTCTCAAACATTTAGCCATCTGATCGTTCTACCTCACCCACAGTCTGCACCAGGCATTTAGAGCTTTTAGGAAAAATACAGATAGTTTGAAATAGTAAAGATTCTATGAAATATGTCATCCTTGAAACATGATATGTGAACAATACATCCTGGCCACCCTTTAACAAGGTTAATTTGTTAGAAACCTTTATAATCATGCTTTGCTGTAGAGACCCTGGGAGTCTAAGGGATCTGATTAAGAGGTAATCACTGGTATACATAAGTACTACGTTCTCTGGACTTCTCTGTATCCAGCACCATTGGTGGACACTTTTGGAATTGGTGTGTTTTTTTCCTTCTTCCCTTTGGTAAAACAATAAAATGAGTGTAGCCCTCCTCTATCTTCAAAGACAGAAGTCTATGGTTTGGATCAATACACCAGCATGATTACTTGAAAGTAAGCATTAGGATGGTATTACAAACTAACATTTAAAAAAAATATTAAGCTTGCATCAAGCAGTGCTAGGGTCTTTCTTTAGTATCTGTATCCCAATAATAAATACTGCTTAGTGAGCTTCTCCTATCAGGTGCCCAGCGCTGGGCTAAGCACTCTGCATGCAGGATCTAATTTAATCCTTTCCACAGCCCAGTGAGGCAGGTACTATTCTTAGCCCCAGTTTGTAAATGAGGAAATTGGGGTTTAGAGTAATTTGCTCAAGATGACTTAACTGGCAGAGGGGGTGCTGAGTTTGTGTGCCCATGGCAGAGTGGGACCACTTTCCTTCATTAAGTTATCAGAGAAGAGCAGAGAGAAGGCTCGTTTCATTTCTGCTTCTCCGGGGGTTCTCTGTGGCCCACTGCTGAGTCTTCACACCTACAGATAATTCTTATTAGAATTTGAGCTAAAAATTGCAGTGTACCTCAGCCGGCTTGCCAGTCTATTCCAGGCTGCCATGGAAGCGGCTCCAGCTTCCAACCTCTTACCTTACTGCACACCAGGCCTTCACACCCGCGGCATCTGCTGTCTCAATGCCTCTACTAAAGGCTAAGTACTCAGCACACCAGGTCCTCACCATGTGGTTCTGGGCAATCTGTTTCATCTTTTCTCAGCTGCTGGGACATGCCATCCTGTGCACCGTGGGCTGGAGATATTACACCCTACACCACTCAGTGGTACAGAGTCTCCGATCAGGTCATTTCTGTGTATTTCCCTTTCCTCATCTGAAGAGCTTCAATTTGGATGTCTTTGAAATTGTTACCACTGAGGTAAACCACCACCATCCTCCAGGCAGACTGCATCTCTCCTTTATGATGCCAGAATATTTTGAACAGCTTTCTATTCCAAACCTCCATTATTATGCAGGGATTTCCAAAGAATCAGACCAATAGGAGATATATATATATATATATATATATATATATATATATATATATATATATATATTCTATCATCCTTTGTCACCTATTTACCAATCCTATATTTATCATCTATTTATCTATCCTTTCTATTTATCATCTATCTACCATCTACATAAGTATTTATCATTTATATATCATTGTCACATATTTATTTACCATCAATAAAATCTATTTACCTATAATCTACCTATATACATATTTATCATCTCTCCATCTAGCTATTTACTGAGAAATGAATTTTAAGTGAATCCACTCATGCAATAGGGCTGACCAGGCTGAAACCAGCAGGACCGGTCAGCAGCCCTCTAGAGATCCAGAAATGTATTGATGCTGCAGTGGGAATCTGAAAGCCATCTCAAAGCATAATTTCTTCTTTTCCAGGAACCTTCTGTCTCTTCTTTTAAAGCTCTCCACTATTTGACTGAGGCCCACCCACATAATGGAGGGTGATCTGCTGATCAGTAGTGAGACTACTGATTACAGTGTTAATCACATCTAAATAATACGTTCACAGTCACATCCAGACCGGAGTTTGACCAAAAGCTGTGTACCACACAGCTTCGCCAAGCTGACACATAAAATTAACCACTGTAGGCTCTTACACAAACATTGTGTGTCTTTCAGCTTCTACTTCTTTTTTTTGGTGGTGGTACTGGGGTTGGAACCCAGGGGCTTTCTACCTCTGGGCTATACTCTGAGACCTATTTTATATTTTATTTGGAAACAGAGTCTCACTGAGTTGCTGAGAGCCTCACTAAGTAGCTGAGGCTGGCTTTGAATCCATGCTATCCTCCTGTCTCAACCTCCCAAGTGTGGGGATTACAAGCATGCGCCGCCATGTCAGGCTGTCTTCCAGCTTCTTAAGAATGCAAATTGCTTGTGAGAAATGGCCCCTCAGTTCCAGTCAAATTGTGACCATACATAAAGTTGCAGAGAAAACTGCACCTTCTGTATCCACTATTAAAAATATGTTCACTGAGTGGTTTAGTGGGCAGGGAAGAGGAGCAGGGAGAGAAACAGAAGTGAATAAGCTATAGTCTGACTATACTAAACTGATTTTTGTAGATTAGGGAGCTCCCTGGATCCAATGTGGAAATAGGTTTCCTGGATCAGGACTGAAGCCCCTCCTTGGTCAGCTATAACTACGCTGGAGCAGGTTGGACAGGGTCTGTGATTCTAGGCACAAAAGCCACACTTCCAGGGAGAGTGGTGGCTTCATACTTGTTTCAGTGGCCCAATAGGCTGATAGGAATGTTCCCCTCTGCTGGCCCACTGAAGGACTATTCGCTCAATGAGACAGGCTAATTCTATATCAACTTCCCTTTGGTCGACTTCCTTCCCTGGGGTTCTGTGAGGGGCAGGGAGGCATCCCTCTCTATCCACTAGGTGGTAGTGGAATCCCACCTCTGGAGGGCTCAGGGCTTTTTGTTCTCTGACCACCAAAGACTGATGAGAAAACTTGTGATCCGCAAGCAGAGCACTGCTGGGAATTTCAGGTTAACTGACTAAGTCACTTTAATTTTCTTGGGAAAACAGACATAGTCACACATCAGATGAGAGGCTCCCCAGGGCTCTGAGACCTGCTGCATGTGAAGTGGTTCAGCTTTTCATAGCCCCTAGACGTGAAGAAGCCTCTTCTGTCACCCAACATCTCCACCAGCCCTATCCCCAAAGTCAGGCCAAGCCTGGCTCCCATCACAGACCAAATCAGAGCCTGTTTAATTTCACTCCTCCAAAGAGTATACAGGGAACACTTTGCACCTGCTGTTGATGGCTGCCATGGTCTCGTGGCCTCTCCACTTCCCGCCTGCTGCTGTACTGTGGACAGGATGTAGTCAATAGTCCACTCCATCTAGTAGTCTTCTGCACAAATAGTTTGTAGCATCGAACTTTTTTTTTTTAAGCAGACCTTGCTTGTTTCTAGAGCGTAGGCCCAAAAAATACAAGTAGTAAAAATAAACAAAATTCTTAAGTTAGACAAACACATAGACTTGGGCATTTAAAAATTAAAATTCACACCAGGAGTGGTGGCGCACGCTTGCAATCCCCGTGCTTGGGAGGCGGAGACAGGAGGATCACGCAGGTTCGAAGCCAGCCGTGTTGGCTTAAGAGATCCTGTTTCCAAATAAAATAAATATAAAATAGGTCTGGGAGTATAGCCCGGAGGTAGAAGATTTTCCAAAAACCCCAGTACCACACACACACAAAAAAATTAAAATAATGCTATGTTCATATATGAAGGTATTACTTTTTTTTTTTTTGGTGGTACTGGGGTTCCTGAAAACCCTTATAACTCCGGGTTACACTCCCAGACATCTTTTTTAAATATTTTTATTTGGAAACAGGATCTCTTGAGCCAGCAAGGCTGGCTTCGAACCTACACAATCCTTCTGTCTCCGCCTCCCAAGTGTGGGGATTACAAGCGTGCGCCTCCACGCCCGGCAAAGGTATTACTTTTAATCTCACTAAAAGTCTGGGGAGAAAAGGATAAAGAGAGAAATATACCAAGTGCTATATTGTATCACTTTGAATCTCACTATGATGTATAATTTCAATGCACAACTAAAAATATAAAAAAACAAACTTCCATTTTTTCTCCTACATATTCTTTCTTTCTTTTCTCTATAAATATATTTATGTCACTTCTATGGCAATCAATTTTTGAAGGGCAAACTTACCACGGACAGGGACAATTTGTGGTTTTAGTTAATTCAACGTGCATGATATGAAGTGGTGCCCAATGCAGAGCAAACGCTCATAAATGTTAGTTGATGCTGACACTTCTCTGGATTTTATGTAAGAGCCCTTTTTTTCTTCACGACTTCAAAGTCCTTCACCTACAGGATCTCATTTTCTAGTGTGATAACAAAGGCCGATGGATTATTGTCTTCCATTTACAGGTAGGGACAATAAGTCAGGGAGAGATGATCTGCCCTAGAGTTTAGAGCAAGATGAGGATGTCATTGACCATTTCTCTGTCCTTGCCAGCAACTCTGCCTCTTTCAATGAATGCTATCCTATTACCCCAAACCCTGAAGCCAAAGTAGAATCTGGATATCTGAGATGGCCCGAGTCCTGGACTGCTCACGCCTACTCTCCTGGTGGCCATCTCTCTCTCTCTCTCTCTCTCTCTCTCTCTCTCTCTCTCTCTCTCTCTCTCTTGTTTCTCTTCACTGCTCCCTAGTCACCAACAGGACAGTTCATCAATGCACTGTCCTAGTCGATCAATAGTCAACAATATCTCATTACTGCAGGAGTCAGGTCGTTCCAGCAGTCTAGTTCTGATTTCCCTCAAGTCAGAATAGTTAGGGGAAGAAGCACGGCCCGTATCCAAGCTCTTCATCCCACTGATCTGAAACTTCAGGCCACTGTCAGCCTTTGGGGATGAGCATTATAAAGCCAGTCTACAAAGTAGTAGTAACAGAGACCTCAACATTGCATAACTGTAATAATTTCTACCAGTTGATGTTCTATCCCCCTTCAAGACCCTAGGTACGTCATCTGGGACACATCCTTCTAGCCCTCCACTTCAGTTGATTTTAATGGAATTCTCTAAGAAACATAAAATTTAGTCATTTCATATAATGCCTTATACTGCAGCTATGTGTCCAAAGTTCCCCACTGCTTCCATTATTGTAATCATCATACCCTAAGGGACATGTATCATATTTGCTTTGTGTTATTGCTCAAGCTAGCATACTGCGTGTCCATGAGACAATGTCAGAGGACAATGGCAGGTATCATAGGGAACTTCAATCAATGGCTGTTGAAAGAAATTTAATTCTCTGAACTAGATGCATTGCCCTTAGCCATATCTAATTCATTCTGGACTTGGCCAGATTAATCTTTCTAAAACAGCCCTGTCTTTATGTCATTTTTCTGCTAAAAAAAATCTTAATATTCCCTCACTGCCTATAGAGATGAAATCTAAACAGGGAGTTCTTATATGGAAAAATAAACTTCATTCTTTCTCCATCTCTTTCCCCAATTTTATCTTTTTCTATCTCCAATATTTACCTTCTTCTGACCATGGTCTTTACAAGATCCTTTGAATAATCCTTTCATAGTCTTGCCTATACTTGCATATTAGAAAGCCACCTAAAGTTCCCTCTCTTTTTTGAAAGGAAAAAATATGTCTGGGGATGGAACCCAGGGGCATTTGACCTCCGAGCTACCCCCCCCCCCGCTCTATATTCTTTATTCTATTTTGAAACAGGGTCTCACTAAGTTGTGGAGGGCCTCTCTAAGTAGCTGAGGCTGTCCTCAAACCATGATCCTCTGGTCTCAGCCTCCTGAATGCTGGGATTGCAAGCATGCGCCACCATGCCCGGCCATGTTCCTAGAATTCTGATTCCACACTCCCTGTCCCTCCTTTCTTCACATGTCCTATACTCTCAAGCTGACACTTTTTCTCAAGAGTGGATCTTGCTTACATGTTTGAATAGAATTTATAAGTCATTGGATGGGAACTCACTCAATTTTCGATGGCCAGGTTCTGTAGAGCCCTCTAGTTCTTCTTTCCACCTATTTCAATAGAGAAGCCATTCCTCCTACCAAAGGCCCTTGGTTTGGCCTGAGCTTCAGATCCCAGTCATTTTCAGTCTCTCAAAAGATATAATTATGTGTGTGTATATGTATGTGTGTATATATATATATATATATATATATATATATATATATATATATACCACTCTGAGCCTCATTATGATGTGTAATATCAAGGCACTGAAAAAATAAAACAACAATCAAAAGAGACACCATTCCTTATTGACCTTTTTTGGCTTTTTTTTTCAATTTGATTTTCTCCATCTGCATATTCATCATTCTTGTGATCAAATCCTTCAAAAACTTTTTAAGGCTACCAATATCCTTCATGGTAGTAAATACAGAAGTTTACTTAATATAGTAAATATTTAATATAGTAAATAATATTTACTAAATTACTAAATATAGTAAAAATAAAAAATTTCCAGTTTTCATCTTACTAGACTTCTCAGAAAATTTAAATGTAGTTGGCCCCCTTGTCTTTCTTGAAGCGCCCTCTTAGCTCCATCACATCGTACCCGCCTGCCCATCTACCTGGGTGTTCCTTCAATGTCTCCTTTCTAGAATCACTTTATGTCTGATATTGTTAACAATGGTGATGGGAATGAAAACCATAATAAATAGGAAGCCAAAGAAGAAACAACCAGCATCTGCTAAGTGCTCATTATGTGCCAGACACTATTCTTAGAACTTATATGTGTAATTTTATTAATACTCCCAAAACCCTAGGTGGTAAGTATTATTAGCTCCATTTTTATCCACGAGTAAATAGTGGTACTGAGGTTAAGTAAATTGCCTGGGGCTGTGTAGTGACTGTATGAAGGAATGGGAACCTAGACAAAGGCAATCTGGCTTTAGAGCCCCAACCATTTAGTACTGAATTTTAGTTTCCTATTCTGAGAATTCCCAGTTCTGGACTTCTCAACACACTTTTCTCTATGCCTACAACTTCAGTTACCTCTCTCTACCAGTGAGTGACTTTCAAGCTTATATCTCTAGCCTTGATTTAATTGCCTATTCAATGTATAAACTTGGAAAATTTACAAGTTTTCCAGAGTAATTTTGATACAGAAGTGGTGTGCTCCCCAGATTCTGGTCTTTTTCCAGTATTTTCTCTATCATCTGATAGCATCTCCATTCACTCATGAGCTCATTTCAAAACATTAGGAATATCTGTTTAGTATCCCTGTTATCCTCATCCCTCTTATCTTCATATATTATATTATATGAAAATCAGGTCGTTATTCCATTTTTAATATTGATTATTAAAAGCCGGGTGTGGTGGTGCATGCTTGTAATCCCCGCGCTTGGGAGGCTGAGACAGGAGGATCGCATGGGTTCGAAGCCAGCCTCAGCTACTTAGTGAGGCTTTCAGCAACTTAGTGAGACCCTGTTTCCAAATAATATACAAAGGTCTGGGAATATGGCCTGGAGGTAAAAGCCTCTGGGTTCCACCCCCAGTACCACCAAAAAAAATTTTTTTTGATTATTAAAAATAAGACAGAAAAACAACTAATATCTAATGAGCTTTATCTCATTCCATTTTTACTATGGTGCTTTAGAAACATGGCCCTATTTCAGTAGAAACGATGTAACATGTTTCCTTGACCCAGGGCTTGTCCTTTCTTTGCCTGGAATGCTCACCATTCCTCATATGCAACATCTGCTCAACTTCAGGTGTCAGCTCAAATGCTTTCCCTTTGCTCCAAATGAGATCGAGTCTCTTTATTATTCAGCCACATTTTCTACTTCTCATTTAGGGTAGAATACATTTCCTTATTGCAATATTACTTTTATTTTAGTTTCCTAGCCTACTTTTTCCTAATTTAACTGTAAGTTTCACAAAGGCAATGATTTTTTTTATCATTACAAAAAGTAGAATAGTATTTAGGCATGTGGTTATAAGAACTCAAGGAATAAGACTAAAAAAATTAGGTGATGTGCCTAATACAAATGTGTTTCTTTTTTATTTCCTATATAGTCCATTTATAAGAAAATCTGCTAGTGGGGAGAGATTGAGTATGTTGACAATGAAAAGATGATTGGATGATTTTAGTCTCAGGTGGTGGTAGGGAATAATAAAAAGTGTGTGTGTGTGTGTGTGTGTGTGTGTGTGTGTGTGTGTAGAAGGGAATAAAAAGATGTGTCATAAATAATTTGGAGATTGACTTGTAAAGTTGAAGTCATTGAGTCTTCCCATGTGAAGTGCTAATAATTTGGGAGGCAGCTGAGAACTTTGCCTCTGTTATGAAATCTGTGACATGGAGAATTTGCTACTTTGGATGGGGCAGTCCAGAAATGCCCTTGGTCTTTGTCCAGCCTCATAAAACTCAGCAAAGGCAGACAGGAACATTTAGAGCAATGTGCGGCGGACGAGTGGGTTGTGCTCTAGTTATAAAATCTGTGGATATGATGTACAAAATCAAGTAATAATTAATAAGGGTAGTTTGCTCCCACACATCAGGGGCACAAAGTTAACTTTTCTCAATAACTTTTGGGACATATGGAGAAAACTGAGTCAATTTCAAGGTTTATTGGGCTGAAAGATTTAATGGCAGAGTCTTTGGGACTTGTAGACTAGGAGAAGCTTCCTGGGATTAATCAGAAGTTATTAAAAAGGAGGAACATCAGAAGAACCAACTCCTGAAAGTATCTGGGCCAAGGAACAAGAAATAAGTCATGGTTTAGACAGGACAGTGGGAAAACATGGCCAGGTGGTGACTGACCATATCCAGCAGTGCTTCTTTTAGAAGTTCAAATGAAAGACAAATGAAATCCACAGCCCATTGTTTCATCTTGTTCTCCTCTCTCAGACATGACCACTAGTGAATTCTGGGTCTTTCTTTGCTTACTTGCCTGTGTCTACTTATATTTCTCCTTTGTTTTTTCTTACTTGGTTAATGTCTATCAGGGACTAGCACTTTCAGTTCCAGGATGCTGAGTGCCCACATGTGGTATGAGGGCCATTAGAAGGATGGAATGTTGGCAACAGCAGGAGACATCACAGAGCAGAACGTGCAGGGACCTGCTTCTGTGTTGTTCACGGGGCTCTGATTTGTCAGAAGAGATCATCCGCAGGGATCTATAATGTGACTCCTAACGGAATTTTAGGGAGATTTTTTACCCATTCCACACCTGAAGCATCTCAGCTTTTTCAAATACCACACTGTCAATTAATATGTTGACTCTCTCCCCCACTGGGCACTGTCTAGCTTGAAGTAATCCCTGAACTAAAAATTTTAATTCTTTCAACAAGTCGAAGAATGTGGACCCTTCAAATAAAATTGATTTCTCTGCTTTCAGATACCTCTGTGCTGTTGGATCTTAGTCATGGCTTCTATACCTTCTTAATATCTTATTTTGTTTATCTCATTAGGCCTTATATTATTTGCAGCTAGACCCTTTTTTCCCATGCCTACACTATTTCTAAAACACACAGGTGGACCTGGCCCCACCCTCCCTCGGTTTGCCTTATCTCATTAGATTTTACTCATTCTTCTGTAGCGATGTGGCTAAACTCTCACAGGTGGCAAATTTCAAGACCAGATTAGACCTCTGAGTGAAGTCTCTCCACTTATGGTTGTGCTAGTTACAGAGCTTGGAGTGAGCTGGGCATGCTGGTGGGAACCTGATGCTCTGCTACTCAAAATAAGCACAGAGAGGGTTACAGGTGAAAGATATATACGATAGGTGCTCAGTAAACATTTGCTAAAAGGACACATGAGTACATGCCAGAGTTAAAATTGACGAATAATCATAGAGAGCCTCTTTTAATTTTTTATTTCATGTTACCACTGAACCAAAAGTAATTTATGTTTTTCTGCATCAAGATCCTGTATGAGGACTGGGACATGGGACAAAACTTGTCAAAGCCTGTTGGAATTTAATATTTAGAGTAATTAGCTATACTTTTTCTGTTTGAATAACCTCCACTAAGATAGAGGAACTATTTATGATCCCTGAATGCTGGTGTCTTGAGGGCTGGGAGAAGATTGCTTCTTATTAGCTCTCTCCCCATCCAAGTCTCAAAGTATTTCATGAATATATCCTTCTTAGAACTGTTGAGATGATTATTTTAGTGGCTTGGGAAGAAAACTTACATTCATGACTCTCTTTCTTTCTTACTGTTTCTTAAACTGCAGTGGTATCATGTACTTTCATGGAAGTTGCAGCTGGCTAGATCATGTTGGCTTTTTATCTAGAAGGGTAGTTTGAATAACAATTGGTCCTGAAGGGCAGCTCCAATGCTTGAAGGGGTGTGTTAATTACATTTACATCGCTGCTGCTATAAAATACCTGAGAAAAACAATTTAAAAGGAAGAAAGCCTTTTTTTCCTTTCAAAGATTTTAGTCCATAGTCATTGACTTAAATTGCTTGGGCCTGTGGTGAGGAGAAGCCATCATGGTGGCACATGGCAAGGGGGCTGCTCACCTCTCTAAGACAGGACGGGGATGGGGGAGGGAACGAACCAAAGAACAAGATATCCTTTCAGACCTTGGCCCCAGGGACCTACTTCCTCCAAGTAGGCCCCACCTCCTACAGTTTTCATCAGCCCCCAATAGTCTATTCATTGATGAGCTCATTCATTGATGAGATCAGCGTCTCATGGACCAGTCACTTCTCAAAGCCCCACCCCTGAACATTGCTGCCCCAAGGACCAAGCCTTCAGTGCATGAGCCTTTGAGGGACATTGCAGATCCAAACTATAGGCTCCTTTTATGGAGCTTTTGCCTATCTAGGAATAGTAATCCAGAATCCTTAGTGAAATCATCACTTCTAACAGAATGCTTTTGTGCCATTATTCCTGACAGGTCAAAATGCTTTTAAAGGCGCTTGGGAGGCAGAGACAGGAGGATAGCGCAGGTTCGAAGTCAGCCGTGCTGGCTTAAGAGACCCTGTTTCCAAATAAAAAGTATCAAATAGGTCTGAGAGTGTAGCCCGGAGATAGAAGGGCTTCCAGGAACCCCAGTTCCACACACACACACACACACACACACACACACACACACACACACAGGCAAATATATAGCCCAGCATGGTGGTTCATGCCTGTAATCCTAGTATTTGGGAGGCAGAGACAGAAGAATCACAGGATCAAGGGCAACCTCAGCAACTTGGCAAGACACCATTTCAAAACAAACCCCAAAATACAGCATGGTGGTTCATGCCTGTAATCCTAGTATTTGGGAGGCAAAGACAGAAGAATCACAGGATCAAGGGCAACCTCAGCAACTTGGCAAGACACCATTTCAAAACAAACCCCAAAATAAAAAAGGGCAAGAGGTATAGCTGGGAGATAGAATGTCACTGAGCTCAATGCCCAGTACAATATATATCTTCCTACTTTCATGTAGGAGAATGTTTTCTAGAAACACATTCTTTTTTTTTTTTTTTTTTTTTTTTGGTGGTACTGGGGTTCCTGGAAGCCCTTCTACCTCTTGGCTACACTCCCAGACCTATTTTATACTTTTTTAAATTTGGAAACAGGGTCTCTTAAGCCAGTGCAGCTGGCTTCCAACCTGCGCAATCCTCCTGTCTCCACCTCCCAAGCACAGGATTACAAGTGTGCGCCACCACGCCCGGCTAGAAACACATTCTTTATGAGAACAAAACCCAGGCCAGGGGGCTCATGTAAATGCATTCAAATGAGTGAACTCAGCCCGGACTCAGGCTGTACATTGTGATGATTGAGGGAATAAGTTCTGGAACAATAATAAATGGGCACAAATCCTACTTAGGCCTCTTAATACTTACGTGACTTTCGATATTAGTGTATCACACTCCTCAGATGTACAAAGGGAATCGTATTACTACCTTACGGAGACCTTGTGAAAACCGATGAACTTCACGTAACACAGCTGCTTCACCTGAAATGGTCAGTTTTGTTTGTTGCCGTTACTTTTTCTAACTCCCATGCTTTTTAACTGTCTTTTATCTGTTTAGCCCAAACTGGCAATTATGCATCTGAGAATGACTGGGAATTATCAAGCCATTTAACAGAAGTTCTTTTTGTGTGTGTGTATCTGTTTAATTAGGACAATGATATTTGGAGAGGAGCTCTTGCCTGATAATCAGTCAAGCTATGTTCTAATCTGAATAGCAGCCCTGATTCTTAGTTTGGTTTTAATGTCTCTATTTCCATAATGTAGAGAAAATTCTCCCTTTCTATTGATCTCCTGGAGATAGTGTGGTTGCTAATGAGATGAATGAATTTTGAGTTTTTAATATACTTTTTTGGATGGTACTGGGATTGAACCCAGAAGAATTCTACCTCTGAGCTGCACTCCCAGCCCTAATATATATATAATAAAATTATTATTAATATTTTAATTATATATTTTTAATTTTTAATTATATATAAATTATATAACTAATATATATTATAAAATTATTGTTAATATATTATATATTATATATTATAAAATTATTATATATTATAAATTTTTTATATATTATATATATATATTTTTTTGAAACAAGGTTTCAATAAGTTTCAGAGGGCCTCAATAAGTTGCTAAGGCTGGCCTGGAATCTGTAATCCTCCTGTCTTAATCTCCCAAGCACTGAAAATACAAGCATGCACCATCATGCCCAGCTTTTAATACACATTTTTAATAGCCCAATCTACTCTTTTGTTTAGCTTCAGTCATTTTTAATGGTATTATTTTAGAGTCATAATGTTTGAGGTATTATTATTATTAATTTTGTTAAGTATTTGTTAGGGTTCACTAAACATAACTCACTGAATATTCATAAGGTAAAAGGAGATTTATCAAATCAGTTTACAGTTCAAAATAGTGTAATCTCAACTGGCCACCTGCACATGGAGAGCCAGAGGAATCAGCAACTGGTTGAATAGTCCAAAAACTGGAATCTCAGAATAGGAATAACTGATAATGCAGTTCCAGTCCAAGAGGGAAAGGCCAGGAAACTCTCCAGAAAAATGGTGGTGAAAGTCCAGTTCAAATAGCTAAAGGTGGATATCTTGGACAAGATCAGATGTCCTTTCCTAAGAGGAAGGACACAAACGTTCATGCATCTCTTCCTTCTTTTTATCCAGGTCCTGTGTCTAGCAGAACTGTGATGCCTGTGTTCAGGGCAGGACTTCCTCTTCATTTTGCCATTACATAAGCCAACCATCTCATAAATACACCCAAAGTCACATAGTCTTCATTGTTGCATACTCCAGTTAAATTGACAATCCAGATTAACCATCACACTGTGGTACTGGTAATTCTGCCTCTGAATTCTACCCCTGGCTCTGTTTTATCTTTTATACTAAAATAGGGTCTCTCTAAGTTGGGGAGGACCTTGCTAGGTTATTGAGGCTGGCCATAAACCTGGATCCTCGTCTTAGCCTCATAGGAAGTAAGATTACAGGCCTGTGCCACCATGCCTGCCTTGAAATGCTCTGCTTAAAAAAACCTAATAAAAATTAATGTTATTATCATCAATTGTCATTTTACTACTTACCTTATGGACTGGTATTTATTTTGCCATAAATACTCTGGGATCCTTGACATAACCAAATGTCATTAGTTTTTCCTTCAGATTAATACTTGTTTCATTACAGTGTGCAGAAGATGTGGTTCTGCGGCGTGGATCCTCAGTCTCAACCATGAAAAGAGAAAAGTTGGAACCAGAATTTTTCAATCTCTCCCTTTTAATAAGCTTCAGTAGATAATATGAAGGATAAAAAAACAACGGGGTAAAGGGTATGTGTGACCTTTTCTTTGCTTATAAAAATAAAAATGACCTTTTCTATCCATGTTTTCTTCTTTGTTATTTCCCAAATTTCACTATTTAGTGTAAATCATCATTTCAAATTCTTCTACATTAAAGAGTCCTGATATTTTATTTTCAGGTATAAAAATTAAATAGAAAATTGCTTTTTGTATTTCTAAGAGAGGCTCTTTTTTGCAATTTTTCATCCATTTTGGTTTTTTTTTTTTGCCCCCCTGAGTATTGATGCTATTAATTATTAATAAAATTTAGACATGCTATTATAGGGTTTTAGTGCAATGGGGGAAACTGTAATGAGAAGACAGCAGGATATGTGCATAGGCTCCAGGAGGTCAGACCACCGCCAGGCTCCATCCAGCTTCCAGTGGGAAAACTGTGCATGACAGACAGCTGGGATTCTGGAGGGAAGAGAGTTGGTCTATTCTGATAAACCAACACATTTTGCAGCTTTTCATTTGCTGTGCTTAGAAATTAATTTATTTCTTAGTCATCCCATGAGCATAATACAGAGAGAGAGAGAGGAAGAGGGAGGGGGGAGAGAGAGAGAGAGAGAGAGAGAGAGAGAGAGAGAGAGAGAGAGAGAGAGAGAGAGAGAGAGAGAGAGAGGGAGAGAGAGAGAGAACGCGCGCAAGCATGCGGAGGCTCCAACTCTGTATTTTTTATCTACCCCGGGCAGAACAGCATATTGCTCTTGTAATCATAATGGGTGGAAATTAGGCTTGGAATTCTGGCTGGAGAGTTCTCTTCATGTGGGAGAAGTGGATACTGATGAATCACCTTTCCTGAGCAATGCCTTTATTACAAACCAAGGAAGAATGCCACAGAAAGGAGATGGTGGCCACAGCTCAGTAGTCACGGTGAATGGCTTTGGTAAGCAGGGATGGTATGCATTGAGGCTTGATGTTGCAGTTATTAACTGCAGATCGAACGGACCCCTGCTTTTTCACAGGAAGGGGACTACAGTGGAGTGAAGTTTATTGTCACCTAGTCCAAGCCCTTGACTACCTCAGCCAGTTTCTTTGCTTCTCTTTCTATCCGCACTGCAAATTGACCGTTCATTTTGCCTACCTAAAATGCTTGACACTAGCAAGAAAATCTCCACTTTTGTGAAATTAAAGCAAGAGGTCTAAAAAGCTGGATCACAAAACAGAGCCTGGAAAATGGAGCTTTTCCCCATGGGGAAGCTGATGTGAAAAAGCTTAGAAGATGGTACTGTGAAAGGAAGAAATTAAACAAGTAAAACTAATGAAAAATTATAATCCCTGCCAAGCTTTTGAAATGTAGTTCAAATATCTCCTTTTATACATAAACATGGTCTATGTAAATGTTCTATAAATAAAACTCCACGTTATTATGTACTTTTCAAAGTACATCCAGAGCCACTGTCTCATTTGAACCTCCCAATGAGGCATAGGAGCAAATAAAATTCTCTTTATTTTGCTGTTACAGAAACTGAAACTTGAGAAAGCAAAATGGTTTGTTCAGTGTCAAGATAAGTTAGTAACCACACCTCACAGAATGTCTCCAAGTAGAAACCACTGGGTAGATAAGTATTAGTTGAGTGAATGGACACATGAATGCAGAGGCTGACCTCTAGTCCATTGGTCTTCTCTGGCACAACATGTAAACTCCTGCTGCCTTCTGGTATATTAGTGGCTAGAGCATTAATTCATAACACCCTACCCAAAGAAAGTAATGGACTTTTAGAAATTTTTCTCTTTCTCTTGTCCATTGCTGAATGTAGCTTTAAGTATTTCTGCAGTTAAATGACTCTCTACCTTCCTTTCTTCACGCTTCTTAGAGGAATAGTTTTTGTAAAGCTCTAAGGATGAGAATACGAGTAATCAGAGTTAAATCTTCTCTTTTCTATAGTTCAATATTGAAGAAAGAAGACAAGGACTTTAATTTTCAGCACCAGGTGGTTCATTCAGTGGAGTTGCTTCTAATTTATGTAGAAGCACTACCTCACCTTTCTTTACACAGGTTCCTAAAAAGTAATGAGAAGAGACTGAAAATTAACTCATAGTTTTAAATTGAAATAAATCTCTCAGTGAATCTCTGGCACAGATGCCCTAAGAAGGCAGTGTTGGGAAGGAAAAGAACATGGGAAGAAATAAAGACCAGGACACTAGGGAGACTTTGAAGCCTCTGGCACATATGACTACAGCAAGCATCATACAGCGCCTGACTCTTAGCCACATTAACTGCATTGACTGTTTTAAATGCTCATACCAATTTGCATCAATGCCCATTCTTCTGTAAGACATACCCAGCTTCCAGCAACAACCACAAAGACTGCAACGGATGAAAAGAGCTGAAGAAAGATGCGATGTGAGTGACAAAGCAAGCCTCAGAATCAGACCTAGACGCAACAATAACAGCATTAAAAAGTGAAAGTATCAGATGGGAAATTCAAAATAATCATGAATGAGGCAGGCATGGTGTACAGGCTTGTAATCTCAGGGCTTGGGATACTGAGAATGGAAGACTGCAGATTAGTGACCAGAGTTAGCCACTCAGTGAGACCCTTCACAACTTAGTGAAATCCTGTTTCCAAAACAAACAAACAAGCAAACAAATAAATAAATAAAATAGGGCCAAGGGTATAGCTCAGTATGCTCCTGGGTTCAATCCCCAGCACCAAAATTATAAAAAAAAATATTTGTAATAATATGTTAAAGACTCAAACGAAAAAAATATAAGTATGAAAAAGGAGAGATGGGAAATATAAGCACAGAAAAACTGAGAAAGAATCAACAGAAAATGATGGAAATGAATAATTCTGTCACATGAAAGAACAATGTATCTTTGATGGATTACTCCATAGACGGCAGAGTTGAGCAGAAAATCAGTGAGTCAGAGGACAGGGCAGCAGAATTTCCTTTACTGAGCTACCAAAAGAAAACAATGAAAACCATGAAGCAATGTTAAAGAACTGTGAGGAAAATTCAAAAGGTGTTAACATGTCCGTGATTAGAATGCCAGAAAGAGAATGAAGAGAGAACAATGGCAAGAAGAGACAAAGTAATAATGTCTGACACTTTTCCAAACTTATTTATAGGCAGTAAGCCACAGACCTAGGAAGCTTAGGGAATATCTGCTGGAAAAAGAGCAAACAAACACAAACAACAACAAATTTAGGAGTGTGTGTGTGTGTGTGTGTGTGTGTGTGTGTGTGTAAGTGTATGTGTACTTTTTTTTTCAGTACTGGAAATTAAACCCAGGGACATTTTACCTTCAAGTAACACCTCCCAGTCCTTTTATTTTTCTTTTGAAACAAGGTCTTGCTAAGTTGCTGAGTGCCTTTCTATGAAAGTTTCTGAGTCTGTTTCTAAACCTGTGATCCTCCTGTCTCAGCCTCTCAAGTACAGGAATTACAAGAATGCACCACTGCTCTTTATTAGAAATATCATATTTAATCTGCAGAAAACCAAAGGCCAGGAGAATATCGTGAAGGAAGCCTGGTGGGCGCAAGGGTTGTGAAGATTTCTTACCTATAGAGGGACAAGGGAAGAAAGTGGACTTCTCAGCAAAACCATACTAACAAAGAATGTCATGACGTCTTTCAAGGGTTGAAAGTGAAAAACGGCGAAATGATTCCTAAAATGTGATTAAAAATAAAGACTTTAAAAGTTAAACAAAATTTGCCAGGAAAATTCCCTTAAAAGAAATGTCAAGTAAAGCTCTTTAGGGTAAATGATGAAAAAACTGAGAATGAGAACCTAGATCGAAATAGAAAGTCAAGATTGTTAGAGAAAACAATAAATGAAGGCAAAATCAGCCCTTCCATGTTTCTTATTATTAATTTATCTAAAGATAATTGTTTATTCAAGGTAATAAAAGTAATGCTGTATTGGGTGATTAGTACGTGAAACAGTGGAATGGATGGTAGCAATATCTCAAGGGACATGAAGAAGGAAATGTGAGGAATCTGTCATTAGCAATTCCTTTGGAGGGATGTATAGCACTGATTGAGGATAGACTCAGAGTACTTAATAATATATATCAGGTGGTTGAAGGCTTTCCTAGCATGTACAAAGTTCTGGGTTCAATCTGTAGTACTGGAATGAAACAAACAAACAAACAAACAAACAAGCAAACAAACAAAAATAAATGAAAAAAACCAAAAACCAAAAACATATCAGAAAAAGTTAATACTAAACTAAAACCAGAGAAATTAGAATAAATAGAGGGGAAAAAGGAATAATGATCAAAAGCATAATGGATATAAATAAGCAATGTCAACAATCACTTTATATGAGAGTGATAAAAGTATACCAAAAAGAGACTTGCTTCCATACTGTTTTATTTATTTATTTATTTGTTTATTTATTTATTTATTTATTTATTTATTTATTTATTTATTTATTTATTTTTGGTGGTACTGGAGTTGGAATCCAGAGGCTTTCTACCTCCAGGCTATACTCCCAGACCTATTTTATACTTTATTTGGAAACAGGATCTCACTAAATTGCTGAGAGCCTCACTAAGTAGATGAGGCTGGCTTTGAACCTGTGCTATCCTCCTGTCTCAGCCTCCCAAGCGCGGGGATTACAAGTGTGTGCCACCACACCCAGCTTTCCCATACTGTTTAAGAGAAACCCAATGTAAAGATTCAGGACCATGATAATAAAAATCAAAAGAAATATGGAATAGTTATGGTAGTTTTAGACAAAGCAGACATGAGAACCAGAAATATTATCATGAATTGAGAAGTGTTACATAATGGTAAAAGATCAAGTCTCCCAAAAGAAAATCATAACCTTCAAAGTGCTTTCACCTAAAAATAGCATTGAAATATATGAGACAAAAAACTCACATATTGAAAATGGACAAGAGGAATATACAAATTTACTATTATTTTGTTAATTGATAGACCAACAAGCAGAAAATCAGTAAGACCATGGTCAACCATTATATGTCATCTCAATCCAAATGACATTTACAGCATTTTCTGTATTTATTTATTTTTATTTAAAAAATTTTTTTTGTCTTTTTTGTGGTACTGGGGTTCCTGGAAGCCCTTCTACCTCTGGGCTACACTCCCAGACCTATTTTATATTTTTGAAACAGGGTCTCTTAAGCCAGCGCGGCTGGCTTTGAACCTGCACGATCCTCCTGCCTCTGCCTCCCAAGCACGGGGATTACAAGCATGCGCCACCACGCCCGGCCATTTACAGCATTTTCATGCGCGCAGCTGCTAACTACCTTCTCAAGTGCACATGGAACATGAATATAGATAAACCATGTTCAGTGCTAAGTCATAAAATGCACACTCACACATTTAAGAGGTAGAAATCATGTTCTTACAATAAGTCTCCATCGAAACTCTCACTGATATCATCCAAGACAATTGATCACACAAATTTGAGGAAGGAAGATTTATTTTCTCACAGATTTTGGAAGTTTAGGTTCAGTCTATATGAGTAAGGCTGGTTTCTGCAAAGCTTAGGGATGGCAGCTAGAAGCAGAGAGAGGAAGATAACAAGGCTTGGCTTTAACATCATGAAGGCTGGAAGCAAGAAAAAGAGAGCAAGGGGAGGAGGAAGAATATGTAATCCCCAAGCTACACCCCCAGGGGCCCCTCCTTAGCAACCAATCACTGCTTACAACATTAAAATTATAAACTTAAACCACTACAGATCGCAAAGAAATTAAGTTAGGAATTGACATTAAATGATGGTTTGGAAATCTACAGATATTTATAAATTAAACAAAATACTTTTAAGTTATATCAGAGTCAAAGAAATCTCAAAAGGTTAAAATATTTTGAATTAAGCTAAATGAGAAGAAATTCAAAATATTACAGAAATTCAGTGGTTAGGGGGGAAATGTATAGTATGTAATAAATTTATTAAAAAAGAAATCCAAATCTTATTAAAATTAGGAAAAGAGAGCAGAAAAGATGATTAAATAATGATCAGAGTGAAAATAATTGAAACAAAAACAGGGAATAAATAGGGAAGATCAATGAAACTAAAAGTTGCATCTTTCAAACTATTAATCAAATGGATAAATTTCTATCTTAGCACAAATTGCTCATATATGAAATAAATGATGAGACTTCACTATTAATACCATTGGCATTGCAAGCAGAAGAGAGGAATATTAAGAATAACTCTGCACAAAATTTAGTAACTTAGATGAAGCAGATCAATTCCTTAAAAGACATCATCTACTAAAATTCACATAAAAGAAAATAATCTAAATAGGTCCATATACACTGAAGAAATTAAATCAATAACTAATAACTTTCGAAAAAAGAAATAGAATTCATCTAAAAAAGAAAGCATTGGTAATTCTGCCAAACATTTAAACAAAAATATAATGATACAATTTTTAACAATCTCTGCCAAAAAAATAGAGGCAAAGGGAATGCTTTTTAAATTATTCAATGAGACTAGCATTACCCTAATACCCAAATGGATAAAAACATTACAAAAAGAAAAACACACACTAATTTCCCTCATGAATCTTAATGCAAAAGTGCTTAGTTAAATGTCAGCAAATAAAATTCAACAATGTACAGGAAGGTTATACTCCATGGCAAGGTGAATTTATCCCAAATATATGAGGCTGGTTCTGACAGGTCCAGCCCGTCAGCGGTGGGGCTGAGTAGGAAGGTTGAGCGCTGACGGCCCCGAACAACAGCAACACACACATAGCCAGGAGCCGAGTCAAGCAGGAGCTCGTTTATTCTTCTTCAAGCAATATATAATGTCACCTCTTCACGGTCCCAGCATGTAGCTCGCAGCCAATCCCAGGCCAGTACATGAGCCATTCATGCGTGCGGAAGCTCCTTTAAAGTTAAAAAGGGAAAAACTACTCAGTCTCCCCACCCATAATGAATGGGGAAACCACGCCTTCGTAACTTCCTCCAGGCGCCGTCTTAGCCCCTTTTCTGTGGAAGTTCTTAAACTTTACCTAAGGCTTAGCCTGCAGGCCGCTCAGGCCGAGGGAGGCTGCATCCCTTTAAGTGCTGTATGCACACACCCCAACATGGTTCCACATTTGAAAGCCAATATATTCAACTACATCAACTGACTATAAAAGAAAAATCACATTATCACGTCAATACAACACTTTCCTCCTCAAACTAGGACCAAAGCAAAAATATCCACTATCCCCATTTATCACCATCATTATACTGGAAGCCCCAGCTAGAGCTATACTATGAAAAGGAAATACAAGATATGCAAATTGGAAAGAAAAAAATAAAACTGTCTTTACTCACAGATGATATGATTGCCTAGGTAAAAAGTACCACAGATACTGATAAAAACAAAGAAAGAAACAAAAACTGAACAAAAATCTGATTAGTAAACACTCACAATAATGTTGTAAAACACAAATTCAATAAATAAAGGTCAACTGATCTTTTAAATACATTAAATTAACAATAAGAATAAAATAAAAAATAGGGCACTACCTGTTTCAATAAAACAGAAAAATCATAAATTATTTTGATATAAATCTAGTAAACTATACTTATATGGAGGAAATGGTAAAACTCATGAAAATAATCAATAAGGGTCTAAATAAATATGTAGATATTTTTTGTTCATAGAGTGGAAGACTCAGTATTGTTAAGGTATTAATTCTGTACAACTTGGTCTTCATCTTAAAAAAAAATCCTAATAAAATATCCCAGAAATATACTTTTTAGCCATCAGCAGATTGATTCTAAAACTTTTGTAGGAAGCTACAAAATCCAGAATAGTCAACACAACATTGCAGAAGAAACAAGTTGAAACATTTATATTACTTAATTTCAAGACTCACTATAAAGCTATAGTTACCAAGAAAGTGTGATATTAGAGAAACAAGAGTCATGTAAAATAATGGGATAGAATAGAGTCCAGACAAAAGTCATACAAATACATTCAACTGATCTTTGTCAAAGGCACTGAGGCAATTCATTGCAGGAAAGATGGTCTTTTTCAGTTGGTGTTGTGATATTTGAGTATCTATCTGCACATAAACAAGAGTCTAGACAGAAACTTCATATCTTTAACAAAAATGACTCAAAATAGATCTTAGAACTAAATATAAAATTAAAACTATAATTTTTAAAATATATTTTTATTGGTGCATAGTAGTCAAACATCTTAATGGAATAAAAAAAAAAACTTGTGTAGACATACATGCACACATCACCCAATTAGCCCTTATCCAATCCCCATCCAGTTCCCTCTCCCTTCCTCCTTCCCCTGCTTGAGTTAGTGATTGACTTCGATCTGTTTGTTTAAATACATAATGTGCTTTAAGGAGTTTCCATCTTTTCCCCTCCCATCACCTCAGATAGGTCAACTTAATTGCTCCTCTGTAGGGCCCCTTCTTCATCTAGAGTTTCGCCTATTACCCATTTCTCCCTAGTTTTTGCATATTAGGGAAAACATCTGATTTCTTATTTTTTTTGTGTAGATGCCATAAATTTGTTCTCCTTTATGGCTGGGTAAAATTCCATTGTGTACATACCCTATAGTTTTATAATCCACTTATCTGTTGATAGACATCTTGGCTGGTTCCATAGTTTGGGAATGATGAATTGTGCATCTATGAACATGATACTCATGCATTGGTTTGGTAGTTTGGTTTTCATTTTTTTGAGTATATCTACCCAAAATACCATAGTTGGTATTGCTGGGTCATATGGTAAGTTCATTTTCATTCTTCTGAGGATCTCCCATGTCGTCTTTCAAAGTCGTTGCATTAATTTGCAATCCCACCAACAGTACACTAGAGTTTCCACCTCTCCACATCCGATCAATTATAGTTTATCTTTTCCTTGGAAGTCCTATTTTATTTTCCACACTATTTCCCATTTGCTGAAATCCTGATAGTGAGTGACTTTGACAAGATGATCCACTCACACCCAATTTTTTAATAGAGGTCACTTGGATCTGGAGATCTGCTGAGAAATGGGGTTAGACAGCTGCATCTTCAAGTCCTTCTTGACTGCACGATTACAGGGACCCACTGGCCCTTTGCTGTGCAACAGGGTCCCAGCCTCACCTCACGGCATGCTCCGATCCCTGCCTCGCAGGCCACAGCACTGGCCTTGCCACTTGGCGGGCTCCGATCCTGGTCTTTATCACCGTGGACAGGTTGTCTAGGTTGTCTACAGAAGATCCCATTTTTTCATCCATATATATATATATATATATATATATATATATATATATATATATATGTGTGTGTGTGTGTGTGTGTGTGTGTATGTATTTACTAGGAGAAGACAGTACATGTCTTTTGTAATAGCTGGGAGCCTGAATACCTGAATACCTAGCAGCAATAAATTTTGTCTCCTCTCCGAAGGCAGAGGTCCACAGCTTCACCATGGAGAGTGGGTTCTGATGCTCCCAGCGCACCCTGGTGCTGTGCAGAGGAGAGCTGTGGCCATGAGTGCCATTGTCTCCCGTGATGCACAGCACGCCAGCTGACCCGGCTATGTGGGGCTCCCTTGAACATTTTCTTACATAGTATGTTGTCCAGAGTTCCTGAGCATGTGGGGCAGAATCAGTCTACTATTAGGGAGATTTCTTCAAAAGTTCAGAGTAGATTGGATTGGATCTGTCTGCCTCTCCCAAATACTGGCCACCACCGCTATCTTGGTTCTCTCCTGAACATTTTTCTTACATAGTATATTGTCCAGAGTTCCTGAGCACTTGCAGCAGAAGCAGTCTACTTTCGAGGAGATTTCTTCAAAAATTCAAGGTGGATTGGATCGGATCTGTCTTCCTCTCCCAAATACTGGCTGCCGCCTCTGCCATCTGGTCTCTCCTCTAATAAAAGAAAACAGTACGTGTCTTTTGCAGAGGTTGGGAGCCTGAGTACTTAGTAGCCATGGATTTTATCTCCCCACTAAGAGTGGAGGTCCACAGCTTCCCCACAAAGAGCAGGATCTGCTGCTCCTAGCATACCCAAGTGACAATTTCAAACTCATCCATGAAAGAATAAAACTGGTAAGTTGTATTTTACCCAAATTAAAAACTTCTGTTGTTTAATCCAGCTATACCACTCCTGGATATATACCCCAAAGAAAAAGTCAGCATACAATATACCTGCATACCCATGTTATCATGGTGTTATCCATAACTAGATGTTCATCGATGATTGAAAGAATAAAAACAATGTGGTAATATAACAATAGGGTTTTAGCCAGTTATAAAGAAGAAGAAAATAGATGTAACTGGAGTTCATCATGTTAAGAGAAACAAATCAGACTCAAAAAGACAAGTATTGTATATTTTCTCTCATATTTAGAATCTAAAAATAAAAGAGACAATATGATGGTAGAAGGGGAACTATTTGAAAGAAACGGGCCATGAAAGGAGAATAACAGGAGGATAGGGAGGGTGTCTATGACCAAAGCATGTATTAAAATTGAACAAGGAGCCGGGCGTGGTGGTGCACCTTGTAATCCCCGCCCTTGGGAGGCAGAGACAGGAGGATTGCACAGGTTCGAAGCCAGCCTCACTGGCTTAAGAGACCCTGTTTCCAAATAAAACAATATAAAATAGGTCTGTGAGTGTAGCCCAGAGGTAGAAGGGCTTCCAGGAACCCCAGTACCACCAAAAAGAAAAAAAAAAGAACAAAATTTAACAAGGAAACATTATTTTGTACAACTATTATGTGATAATGATTATAATGAAATGGTTAAAAAATCTACTCTGCAAAAAAAAAAACCTATTAACACAATAGAAAGAAAGCCACAAATTGGAGGATATTTGCAAAACTTTTGAAATGTGGATTCAAAATATACAAATAACTCTTAAGACTTGAAATTAAAAAATATATTTTTTTGGTGGTACTGGGGTTCCTGGAAGCCCTTCTACCTTAGGGCTACACTCCCAGACCTATTTTATATTTTTTTATTTGGAAACAGGGTCTCTTAAGCCTTCAAGGCTGGCTTTGAACCTGCGTGATCTTCCTGTCTCCGCCTCCCAAGAGCAAGGATTACACGCCCAGCAAAAAAATTAATTTTAAGAATTTGGGAAGATCTGACCAATAAAGAAAATATAAAGATTGCTAATAATTCTACAAAAAGGTATTCAACATGATTTATCATTAGGGAATTGAAATTAAAACTATGAGCTACCAGTACACACCTATTAAAATGTCTAAAATCCAAGAACAGAATGACAATACCAATTGATGGCAAGAAAGAGAGAAATAAGAATTCTCATTTACTAAAGATTAGAATGCAAATGTAGCCACATTCAGGTTTTGTGCAGCAGTTTCTTTTCTTTCTTCTTTTTTTTTTTTTTACAATGATAAGCAGTCTTGTCAGTGCATCCAGTCACTATACTTCTAGGTATTTACACAACTGATTTGAAACTTATATACACACAAAATCTGCACATGAATGTTTATAGCAGCTTTACTCATAATCTTCAAAAATCGAAGCAAGCAAGATACCTTTCAATAGGCAAGTGAATAAACAAACTGTGGTATATCTACACAATAGGATATTGTTATCCAGTGATAAAAAGAAATGAACTGACTGGCTGTGAAAAGACATAGATGAATGTTAAATGCCTATTTCTGTGTGAAAGAAGCCAGTGTGAAAAACGGCAGCCTATTGTATGAATCCAGTTATCTGACACTGTAGAAAAGGCAAAATTAAAATAAAACTGTAAAAATATATAAAAAAAGAATATCAATGGGTGCTGGAGAGAAAGTGCAGAGCTGATAAGATGAAACGCAGGGTATTATTGTTAGAAACTATTGTGTATGGTTTTGAGATGGCTATAAAGGCACTATGCACTTGTTGACACCCATAGGTAGGCCTTTACAGCACAAGGTTCCCTCCTTAATACGTGCAAATTTAAAAAATTCATTTACAAAGTCAGAGGGTCTCAGGATGGAATGCCAAATTTGACAAACAAAAAAGTCTTATTGTATTACAAATATACAGAGCAGTTCACTGAGGAAGGTGAGCGGGAAAGGTGCTTGTCTGTGTGGCCACAAGTGAATAGTGCCTGTAAGACCAAAGACAATAACATGTAAGTCAACCATTCTACTTGATAAAGTCACTAGAACAGGACAGTAGGTTAGGTTAACCATTCTGACATGGCTATATGTGTATATCTGAATTGAACTGTTAAACTGGTGGCAGATGGTGGAAGCCAGGTTACATACTGTTGAAGTGAGTGATTACATACCAGCAAGGATAGCAGCTAGAGCGATGCATGAATTGATGCATTAGACGTAGAGACATCATTGTGAATTTGTGTTGTTTGCTTCATACAGATACAGGTGGCACTATAGTGTAGACCTGGAACAGCCCTCAAAGGCCCATGTGTTGAAGGCTTGGTTCCCAGGGTGATGCTCCTGGGAGCTGGTGGGACTCTTAGGAGGAGGGGCCTAGCGAAAGGAAGGTAGGTCACTGGAGATGTGCCTTTGAAGGGGATATTGGAACCCTAGACTTTTTCTTTCTCTTTGCTTCCTGTCCACCACAAGGAGAGCAGCATCTGTACTGCTTGCTCCATTACCATGAGCTCTGCCTAGACACAGGCCCAAAGGTAATGGAGCCAACTGACCATGGACTGAAACTTCTGTAGCCACATGCCCAAATAAGCTTCTCCTTATGATTAGTTGTTCCTCTCAGGTATTTTGCTACAATGATAAGAATCTGACTAATACAGACAGTCACAGGTGTGTCTGTATAAACAAAGTTTAGTATTCACACAGATACTTCTTTGCTCTCTCAGCTCAGAGGGGCTAGAAGCAACTTCCTCAGCAAAAACATTCCAGGATCAAAGATGAGAACACAAAATCAGGTGAAACCTCCAAAGGGTATCTGTAGCCATGACTCAATTATTTACTAAATAAATGAAAGCCAAATTATGCCAGGGATTGGAGCCATGCTTCTCTGCAGATGTCACAGAGCTTCACTGTTTTCTTCATAGTTTTTAATGATGCTCTAAGATTTGAATGAGAGTTGTGCTAGAGTTTTCTTAAGAGTGACAGAGAGGTTATTGTCCTCTTTTGATGTGAAATATCAGGCCCAATAATCTTTCATGCTATGAAAGGGCAAAATTAATAGACTCATGTATACATAATATTATCACTGATAATAAAATTAGTAATAAAACGACGAGCCAGGCATGGCTCAGAGGTTTATACGCATCTTCTCAAGATCTTATTGAAAACGTACAAGTTCAGGTAAATAGTTCTACTGTCTTCATCTCCTCCTGGGGAAGCTAAGAATAAGAGCTGTAACGACTTACCCAAGGTTAACAGCAAGCAGATGAGGGAGCTGGAATTCTAACCCGCATACGTTGGCTTCACACATCCTTCACTAATGCAGAAATTGCTTTGCAAAGGTAAGGCACTATTAAGCCATCCTTTGCTCATTGTAGGAAGGGCACTCTATCACTGACAGCACCATCTGCTATGGAGCCCCCACATTCAGGAAGAATGGAGGCTTTTTAATGATCTACCTAGTCTATGAAGCGTGAGATTTGATTGCCCATCATTTAGAACATAAGTGCTTTAACGGCATGAAATAATTTGGATCATGTGGAATTTTTTCCCCCATGATTTAGAATATAAAGAGCACGTCTGCAGAAGCAGTGTTGCTAGAACAGAAGAAATGTTAGTGCTGGATAATGTAAAGAAATTCATTGAATCCTGTGCGTTTCCATTCGTGAACACAACTCTAAGAATAACGGCATCGATTCAATGAGCACCTAGTGTGTCTACCATGCAGTAGACACGGTACCAGCTCTTAATATGAATTATCTCATTGAATCTTTACCACACACTCTTGGGCAGGTGTTATTCCACACATCTCACAGAGGAGCAAATTGGTACACAAAGGGAGTGATTTAGCAGATCTAGATCACAAGGCTAGAAAATAGCAGTCAGGATGACTAATTGTAAAACATGTGCTGTTAACAACAAGGCTAAGCCATCTCCCTGTAGGCAATTCACATCAGCTGAGAATCAGAGTGACAGATTTCAGGAAGAAAGAGTTGATGGCGACACTCGAGTTCGGTGTATGCTTGTGAAAACTGTGATCTTTTTCCTTCACCCTGTAAAACATCTTTGCAATAGGTATTCTGCTTCTTGTGCAGTTAAGAACAGCTACTTGCATATTCAGCTAGAGTGTTCTCCTTGTACATCTCAGAGTTGAAGTACTTGTTTCCGAATGTCTGTTGCATTCAGTTACTTTTAAGTCTGTGGTCCTGAGTCTGTTGCCCATGATTTGATCCCTACATGGCCCGATAGTGTGTTTGGTGTGTGTGTGTGTGTGTGTGTGTGTGTGTGTGTGTGTGTGTGTGTGTTTCACTACCATAAACAAAGCATCCCTAGCCCCAGCCATGAGCCAGCAAATAGCTATTGTCATACAGATCAGTGGATAAACATTATGACAAAGTGGAGCAGAGTCCCCATAGTACACATGATGGGTTAGCGATGATCTTATTTACAAAACTGCTTATAATTCCAGAAAGGCACGACATCTCCTTGTGTAGTAAACCAACAGATTTCTCGAGGCAAAACAGTGACTCAAAAATGTGTCCTTCTCTTGGCCTCCAGGCAACATGAGGAGAGCCATGGTAACTGATTCTTGTACAGCACTTCACTGTGACAAGGGACTCTCAGATCTCTACGTGTCCTTATGCTAGTGTGGAAGGGATAAAGCTGAGACTTTAGGCAGTAGGTGATTTGACAGGTTCATTTATCTAGTATGTGTACAAATTAGTTCTTAAATTCATCTTGAATCTAGTACCTACTCAAGGATAACTTTCTGCTCTTGTTTGCTAATGGCACAAAGCTAGTCCTGCATGTTTTTGCAGAGCCGGGATAGAAATGCCTTCCACACATGTCACTGTCCCTGACAGATGCGGATTTCCCTAGTGTAGCAGAGGGAATTTAGAGAAAATACTTTACTCTAAAAGCAATAAACTTTTTATAACCATGCATGTTTTATTGATCCCACCTTTAACCAAGAAATATTTTGAAAATATTATTTCTCCATGTAAACTGTTGCAAGCAAAATTACAAAGTAAAATTTATTTATAAATTTAATATATATAAATTATCAAATATGATAAATGGCAAATACGTTAAAATATTTATAATTAAAAGATATAACCACTGTAACTGCCTTCTTAAAGAAGACACAGCATACATTCACCTTTACCAGCTGCCTGAGACATGAACACAGAGTGACATTATCTAAACACACGGAGCACTTTTAAGTTTCTGGCTGGAATAATATCCAGAGAGAAAATTGTCTCTAATATTAGGAAACTACATATATTAAATCATAGGAAGCCACAGAATAGAAATTGTGGGTGTCATCACTCTGAAAAAAAAAAGTCTCTTTCCCCAATTAAGAAATCAACTGCTGAGACCGACTTTGTGTGTTCATAGTCACCACTTCAAATGCTTGTCTAATCTCAATTTAAAAGTAGGAAGAAAGTGAGTCACTTCCCAAGAACTCTGTAGGCTAATTCCACTGGAATTCCATGAGATACACATTTAGATGTGGCTCATTGGTACAGGCACCCGGATCACGACTCTCACAGGTCATATCTCTCATGGGGAAACATCTCCACTTAGCCAAGCTTCAAGTGGAAGTGTATGATATCTTTCCTGTGTCTCCTCATCTGCCATGATGAAATGTGTGTACAAGTAAATAAAGGTGGGCAGGAACAAACAATTACTTTTGGTTCTGGTGATTGAACCCAGGAGCATTCTACCTCCAAGCTATATTTTTGCTCAGCCCTGTGTATTTTTATTTTGAAACTGGAAATCACTAAGTTGCGGAGGGTCTTGCTAAATTTCTGAGGCTGACCTCAAACCTTAGATCCTTTTGTCTCAGTCTCTCAAGTGCTAAGATTACAGGTGTGCACTGCCATACCTGGCACAAATAATCTTGTTTAAAGATTATTCTTAGCATACTAAGGGACAGAGGGGAAAAAAGAAAATGGGCAGGAAAATGAAAGGGTATGAGCATGGATGATGTTTTGAGTTCTTGGTCTGTGTGTTCAATATATAAAAACTTATTTGGCTATACATTTCTGGTAGGAACATTCCCTGAATATATGTTTCATTAAAATGGAATAAAAAATAAAAAGCTTGGCTATATTTTGTCAGTCATGGTAGATGGGCAGTAGTCTTAGGGTAAAAATATCTAACATAAAACTCTTGAATTAGGACTTTTGAATTTTAAACCCAACACACTGAGATATTTCAAATGCCTGGAGCAGTATTCTCCAGTTCACATCCTCAACAGGGTCTTGTAAACAATGTAGTCCAGAGTTGTTCTTCTTTCCCTAAGGTTGCTTATTTCAGAGAAGGGTGAGCAAGTCTCCTAACTAGACTAAAGCCATGTCAATCATGTTATAAATGGGGCTAAACTACCCTCCCCAGTCTTTTCTGTAGACCCAAGTGACTTGTGGTTAGAGAATACAGTTACCTTCTTAACATTTACAACAACTTCAAAAGCTATAGGGACATCACAGAAAAAGTTATAAAGAGGATCTTGCTTGTAGGTATGCTTATTTTTGCCTATAATAATGTCAGTACTGGCTTTCAGGTCAGGTTGTTATAATGCTGGTGGCCTGATCTAGAAAATAATAATAGAGTAGAATTTATCTCCATGAATTGAGCTGTAGATTTTAAATGCACCACATATATATAAGCACGCGCACACATGTGCACACATGTGCATGCATATGCACGCACACACATGAATATGCACACACACATGCACACACACACAGATGTGCATGCACACATACCCAGACGCTACTATATGTGCACATTCCCCTTAAGCTTTTTGAAAATTGCTGAAAGTTTCATCACCAAGCCAGTTGCAGAAAGCAGAAATTAACTAACAAATCTTATTCCCTGAACTACACTTACATAACCAATGGTCCTTCTACTACAGTAACACACAGTCAAATGAAGCCTGGCAGCCTGGTATTCTATAGCAGGAAAAAGAGGGGGAGGCAGGTGGAATGGGGAGGTGGTGTGAGAGACTTGGGAGCAAAAGCAAAGGAGGAAGTCAACTAAAAACAAGCCATCCTCTTCAAGGTTCCCACAGGATATACAGGGGAGAGAATGGCATCTAAACTTTAAAGTGTATTGGGAGTAGAGGCAGTGGGATAGAAGAAGACTTAAAATGTTTTCCTCTAAGACAAGAATTCTCATGTCCCCACTGGTGCCTTCTGGGCCACCTCGCTCTGGGTCCCATCACAGGAGCAATGGGCACAGGCTTGCAGCAGCACTCAGCTCTCAGGGCACTGATATGCTCAGGGTGCACTGTTTCTGCCTGCAGAACAGTGTCGATTGACTGCAGTCTAGTGGCGCACTCCTCCTACCCAGACTGATCCACAGGAGACTTGGCAGAGGAGAAAGAGCAAGGCCTGGCTCCAAGAATAGTGTGGCCAAACACTAAAACTTTGAGCTTCATCAAATGAGTAGGCTCAAGCTCTGGTTACAGCACTAATTAGAGCTGGAAAGATAGGTTGTGTTCCAGAGTCTTATCTTTTCATCTACTCCCAACATAGCTTTGTGAGGGAGTATAGGGTGTAATAACACAAGGTATTGCTCAGCATGGAACCTGATAGACAGCTAGAGTCCAGTGTATGGCAGCTATTATTAAGAAGCAAAAGCTCAGAAACTCCCTCGAGCTATAGCCAATGACCCCTCCAGATGGTGACCCAGTTATGTAGACACCATACACTCAAACTGTAGCTTTGACTTCCAGGTCCATGTAGCCTTTTAGGAACAAACACTAAAGACTTTGACCATCTGTTTACCCTTTCACCTTCTCAGTATGTTTTTCCTGGACAAACCCTGCCCACCGCCCTTCAACTCTGCAAGTGTGTAGAACTTCATCCCTTTATTGATGACCCTTTCCTTTCTAAACTTCTGTTTCAAGCAGTAACAGTCTGTTTACCTGGGATAATGATATGATTAGAATGTTGCCCATATGGCTCAAAGAAATAAAACTATATATGCATATAGTGATAAAACTACATATACCTTATAATATTAAAGTCACTGGGGGAAATGCTTTTTCTCAATAAAGAGAAATTAGTCAGTTAATTTTCTTTTCTCCAAGAACAAATGATTGTGTGCCTGCTACATCCTAGGCTTAGATCTTCATAGGTTGAATTTTGACCACTCCCAAAAATATCCTGAAGAACTAACCCTTCCTGTTCCTCAGAATTTGCCTTATTTGGAGATAGAAGTTTTGCAAAATGTAAGCATGTTCAAATAAGATCATAGGACAGAAAATATTCCAACTGACTTGCATTTTTATAAGAAGACAGAGTTTGGACCCAGAACCAGAGAAGCACAGAAGGAGGATGCAATGGGAAGATGAATGCAAAGATGGGGGTGGTGCATTTTTTAGCTAAGCAACTCCAATCTTGCCAGTAAACCAACAAAAGATATGTGGAAGAGATTCTCCCTCAGGATACTCAAGAGGAACCAGTGCAGCCAATGCCTTGATTGTAGACTTGCACCCCATGCAACTGTAAAGATAATATCTGTCTATAATTTAAGCACTTAGTTTATGGTCTCTTGTCAGGGCAACCTTAGGATACGAATTCAGAGTCCTACCTATTGTCTTTACAGCTTTCATTCTATGACTTCATATCTAGAAGAGAATTCGTGTGTTTCTGGTTGAGATTTTTAATCTATCCCTTACTGAATCCTAATGCAAAGTAGATGGTTACATATCCCAGGCAAAATAAAGACATTGATTACAAACAACATGTGATGATGATTTTAGTTTTTGCAATTTATCTTTAGATACAACATTTGCAGAGAGAGCAGGAAATTTCCTCTTCTTTCTGGGTAAGATCTTCACATCCTGCACCCTAAGTGCTTCCTCCCAGGTGGACTGGAAGGGCACCTGCAGGCACAGTGGCTGATGGCTGGTAAGGTCCTCAGATAGAGCTGCCGCCTGTGGATATAGCAATGTCCAGGCTCACGACAAGTATCCTCTTTTCTCCACTTCAAAAAACAATTGTTTGAGAAAGCACTTCTGTACTTTGCTGTAGGTATATGCTTAGGACTTATGTTATGTAAAATACAATTTCTGTCTTGTCAAGACAAAATGAATTGATATGTTTGGCAAAACATAATACCGGGTATGTGCAGCTAGGGAGGAGAGTCTAAGAGTTCAGCTTTAATGCCCACTGTTTTTAAACTTGGGATTCATGAAGATATAAGGGAAAGAACAGAAAATATTTAGAAAAAATAGAATAAAGAGATTTTGAGTATATGCAAAAAAGTGGTTTATTTATTTTTCCCAGCAGTGTGTGGCTAAGATCATAGTGGTGAAGTGTATATAGTTCTTTCCAGGTTTTTCTGTCAACACTTGGGAGTTTTGGTCCTTTAATTGTATGGCAAATGGGACCTTGTTTTAAGACAGAATCACTACATTATAAAGGTGGAACATACTTATCCAAAAATCCAAAGTGCTCCAAAATTCAAAACTTCCAAGTAGTTTTCAGTAGTAACCCATAGTCTAAGCAGATATTCTAAAATCTGAAAAACTCCAAAATTAAAAAAAAAAACACCTTTTGTCTCAAGAATTTCACATAAGATAAACTCAACTTGTAGTGGGAAATGGTCCTTTAAAACAGCAATAAATATATTGAGTACTTAAAGGTAACAACAGTGGTAATACTATTCTGGACTTTTAACAATGATGACCTGGGAAACTTCTTTCAAGAAGGCGACCTGAGCTGCAGGAGGTGTGGCTGATTGTGACAGAGTAGCATGCCTTCCCTACATAGAACCATTGTGGGTCAGGCTTCATTGCATAACTTTGACCCCTAATTTCTGGGTGTTGAACACACTCATCGATAATGCTATGTGCATTTAATGTATGCACCAGTGGATGACATCTGAAGAACTAAGCCGACTTTACCCTGGATCATGGGAGGTCTTGCCTGCTGACATATGGTGTGTGTGTATTTATCCTTCTTATGGAGGTTATAGCTGAGTTTCTCAGGGATACAGAGGACAGAAGGAAGAAGCTGAGGACAGTCCTCCTTCCCACTTGGAATCTCAGAAAATGGTAGAAACAGGTACTTAGGTTTGAAAGAGAGAAAAACTCCACCAATACTTTAGCTTCTTAATTCTTCTCATTCAAAATTTCTTCTCTATTTCCCTGTAAATGACATAATTATGTTTTTCTTTATGGCTGAGTAAAATTCCATTGTATACATATCCCATAGTTTTGTAATCCATTCATCTGTTGATGGACATCTTGTCTGGTTCCATAGTTTGGCTATGGTGAATTTGTGCAGCTATGAACACAAATATGCATGCATTAGTTTGGTTTCCATTCTTTTGGTAGATACCCAGAAGTGGTATTGTTGGATCATATGGTAAGTTCATTCCATTCTTCTGAGAATTCTCCATACTGTTTTCCAAAGTGGTTGCACTAATTTGCAATCCCACTAACAATGTATTAGAGTTCCCACTTCTCCACATCCTCACCAGCATTTGTTATTATGTGTGTGTGTGTGTGTGTGTGTGTGTGTGTGTGTGTGTGTGTGTGTATGGAACCCAGGGGCATTCTGCCTCTGAGCTACATCCCCAGCTTTATTTCTTATTCTTTATTTTGAAACAGTGTCTCACTGAGTTGCAAACAGCCTAAGTAGTAGGTGAGGCTCTCTGCAAACTGCAATCCTCCTATCTCAGCCTCCCAAATGATGAGATTACAAGTGTGCACCACCATGCCTGGCTAATTGTTTGTGTTTTGAATGATTACCATTCTAGTTGGAATTTGGTGAAATCTCAAGGTAGTTTTGATTTGCACCTCTCTATACATTTATTGGTCATTTGAATTTCTTCTTTCATAAAGTTTCTATTTAGTTCGCTTGGTCATTTTTGATTGGGTTATTTGTTCTTATGCTGAGTTTCTTCAGTTCTCTGTATATTCTAGATAGTCCTCTATTGGAGGAGTAGTTGGCAAAAATCTTCTCCCATTCTTTTCTCTTGGTTAGGATTCTTGATAGTTTCCTTTGTGTACAGAAGCTCTTCAGTTATGCAATCCCAGGTATTGATCTGCTTTTTAGTTTCTTGTGCCTTTGGAGCCTTGTTGATTAAGTTTTTATCTGTGCCTATGTGTTGCAGTGTTAGACCTATGCCCTCTTCAAGGAGCATCAAAGTCTCTAGTCTAATTTCCAAGTCTTTAATCCATTTTGAATTGACTCTTGTGCAGGGTGAGAAAGTAGGGTTTATTTCCATTTCTTTGCATATGTTTAACCAGTTTTGCCAACCATTTGTTGAAGAAGTTTTCCTTTTTCCAGTGTATGTGTTTTGCTCCTTAGTAAATATCAATTGGCTGTAAGTGTGCAGATTTATTTTTGAGTCTTCTATTCTGCTCCATTTGTCTATGTATCTATTTTGTGCTAGTACCATGCTGTTTTTATTACTATGGCTTTATAGTATACTTTAAAGTCAGATATTATGATTCCTTCTGCATAGTTTTTGTTGCTGAGAACTACTTTGGCTATTCTGTTTTGTTTTGTTTTGTATTGTTTTGTTGTTTTTGTTGTTGCTTCAAATGAATTTAAGAACTAATTTTTCTATGTCTGTAAGAAATGACCTTGGTAATTTTATGGGTATTGCATTGAATCTGTAGATTACTTTTGGAAGTATGGTCATTTTTATGATATTTATTCTCCCCATTTGTGAACATGGAAGATCTTTCCATCTTCTAAGGTCTTCTTTTTTCTTCTTCTTTCTTTTCTTTTTTTTAATTTATTTTTTATTGGTGCATTGTAATCATATATCACATTGGAATACAAGACTTGAGAGAATATACAAGCATACATCATCCAATTAGCCCTCATCCAGCTCCCATCCCATTTCCTCCCCCTACCTTGATCCCATGCTTGTTTGGTGATTGACTTTGATACATTTGCTTATGTACCTCCTGCATTTTAAAGAGGCTCCATTTTCCCTTATTCTATACCCTCTGATTGGTCACCTTAGTTGCTTCACTTTCTATAGCTAGACCTTTTCCTGTTGCCCCTTTCCTTCTAGTTTTTGCTGATTAGGGGAAGCATCTGATTTTTATTTTCTGTGATATTTCTCTGTGCATGCTGCTTTACAAGTACCGATACCACTCTTGACGGCCCCAGTTGTGGCCACCCGGTGGACTGATCCAGAACTTGCTGGCTCAAGCATTGGCCTTGCCTCATGGGAGGCCCCGATTCTGGTCTCGCTGGCCCCAACACCAGCCTAACCCCTCAGCTGGCTCCAATCCCGGCCTCGGAGGCCCCAGCACAGGCCTTGCCTCATGGTGTGCTATGATACTGGTCTTGCTGGCCCCGGCACCGGTCTAACCCCTTGGCAGGCTCCGATCCCGGCCTCGGAGGCCTCAGTAGCAGCCTTGCCTCCTGTCAGGTTCCTATGCCGGCCGTTGGCCCCAGTTCGGCCTATCCCCTCGGCAGGCTCTGATCCCGGCCTTGGAGGCCCCAGCAACGGCCTTGCCTCATGGTGAGCTCCGATCCTGGCCTTGCTGGCCCCAGCACTGGCGTAACCCCTCAGCAGGCTCCGATCCTGACCTTGGAGGCCCCAGCACCAGTCTTGTCTCATGGCAAGCTCCGATGCCAGCCTCGCTGGCTCCAGCACTGGTCTAACCCCTTGGCAGGCTCCGATCCCGGCTTCAGAGGCCCCAGCACCGACCTTGCCTTACAGCAGACTCCGATGCTGGCCATTGGCCCCGGCGTGCCCCGTCCGACCCCTGCCCGGGACCCAGGGTCTTACTGGGCCCAGTTTCTCCAGGGTCTGACATGCTACACGCGGTCCAGCCCGGGGCCCAGAGTCCCGCCTAAGGTCTTCTTTGTTTTTTTTAAGTTTTATAATTTTCTTTGTAGAAGTCTTTTATCTCCTTGGTTAAATTTATTCCTAAGTAATTTACTGGGAAATAGATAGAACTGGAGAACATATGCTAAGTGAGATTAGTCAGTCACAAAAAAATAAGAAATCAGATGATCTCCCTAATATGCAGAAGCTAGGGAGAAAATGGGTCATAGGAAGAACTCTAGATGAAGAAGGAGATACTATAGATAAGCAAATAAGGTGACCTAACTGAGAGGGATGGTGAGGAGAAGAGGGAAATTTTCTAATTTACATGATGTTCATTAATAAACATATCTAAATCAATCACTAGGCCAAACATGAGGATGGAAGGAAGAGGAGGAAATGGGGTGGGATTTGGGGAAGGGATCGTTGAGTGATGTGTGCATGTATGCCTCTACCATCTTGTACTTCATTAAGATGTATGACTACAATCAATCAATAAAAAATTTAAAAAAATCTTCTCTAAATTTAAAATTAAACAATAATTTAAATGAAAAAAAATCATCTTCTGAATGGAAAACTCTTTGGAAGGAAGACAAGGCTTTATCTTTTGCAGTTTTTAAGCATGGGTTAGTTATCACAATAGACTAATTCCTTCCTTCATTGTGAATTTTACTTGAGAATACTTTGGTAGAAGGAGGGATAACCTTAGAACTAGGGGCACTCCATCTGTCTTAGGTATCACACTGGAAGCCTAGGGATAGCCAAGGACCAACAGAAAGGTTGAGGAGGAGAGAAAGTTGGCTTCAGATGGTAGATGACAGGGCCACACTGCCATGATGGGCAGTTTTTCCAAAAGTTCTGAGGGTGTTCATTTGTAATAGATCTTCCCTAGGCACCTAGCACTAGGCCTACAGGCTTCCCACACAGGAGTATACCCCTGGCCATTTTCCCCGTTAACACATACTCTCTCACAAAGAGGTCACTATTCCAGATACCTGATCTCTAGCCTCCATTTTAGCAAGGATGTTATCTGACTCTTGCTAATGACACCTTAGGGAAGTCAATTGATGTTAGGAAAGATGTTCTTCCCTAAGATGGAGATGGTGCAAAAGAGAGAGAGAGAGAGAACTTGATCTATTTGTGGGAATGACTATCTTAGGATCTGGTGCTCTGAGCTACAACATCCATCTTGTTTCTACAAAGCAACAAGCCAAAGAAAAGAAAGCCACCATGCCAAGGAGAGGAAAACAAAGAAATAAAAAAAGAGATTATATCTGTGGGATTGCAAAATTATGCCCATTTTGGGCATAATTTACCATCATGATTAGCCCAATATTCTGTTACTTGATGATGAAAAAGTTCTGTATGCACACAGTGTGCTGCAATTGCTTATAAATTAAAATTACATAATTGTAAATTAATACAATATAGACCTATACATGATCAGATACATTAAAAATCTATCTGCATCCCTAAGTTTTCTCTAGAGTATACACCACAAAGATATATTCATTTAGTTTATTAGTCTATGTAGGAATATAAAAGTTGCAATAAATATTGTTGAATGTACCAAAAGTTTATACCTTAATTTTTTTTTAATTTCTCAAACTTATAAGGCTTTCTGCTAGGTGAGAAATATACACGTGGACATTAAAACAGATCAGGCCTCTGACTCCAGTAATAAAACAGATTATGCCCCTGAAACCAGTAATCTTTCATTACAGGGGAGAGGAGAGTGAAGATCAATTTTTTTTGCTGTGTAGTTGGGGTTTGAAATTGACTCTGAATGTGTCTAATCCTTCTTTTTCCTACACTTGAGCTGCTAAACATTTCTAGAGAGAAATGTTCAAACATAGGATGTTTGTGACTGGCCTCTGAACTCCATGAGTTCAACAGAGCCTGCACATGCAGCTCTGTCCTGTTATCCACTGTGAATACTTCACACTCTCACCATGACCTGAATGTACTAATGCCAACAGCTCTTTTCTCACCTTACAAAGTCCTAACTTCCTACTTCCTAGAAAACCTAGACAGCAACAGGGAGACAACACACATCACCATCTACCAAGGCAGTGTGTCCACAATAATGTCTTCCTTCTCTTCTACTGGAATATATCTCTCCAATGCTAATGTAGCCCTCTTCTCTTGGACCTGTTCCTTCTCAATTTTTTTGCAAATGAATTGTCCCTCATTTTGAAATTGAACTTGTAGACATGCCAGAGTGTTTTAACAACAACAACTTCTTCTTCTTCTTCTTCTTCTTCTTCTTCTTCTTCTTCTTCTTCTTCTTCTTCTTCTTCTTCTTCTTCTTCTTCTTCTCCTCCTCCTCCTCCTCCTCCTCCTCCTCCTCCTTCTCCTCCTTCTCCTCCTTCTCCTCCTCCTTCTTCCTCTTTTTTTTTGGTGGTACTGGGGTCCCTGGAAGCCCTTCTACCTCCGGGCTACACTCCCAGACCTATTTTATATTTGAAACATGGTCTCATAAGCCAGCACAGCTGGCTTCAAACCTGTGCGATCCTCCTGTCTCTGCCTCCCAAGTGTGGGGATTACAAGCCTGAGGCCACCATGCCCGGCAAGTATGTTTTAACTTCTAATCTCACAGAACAATTCCTCTAGTCTGAGTTTTCTGCTTACAATGTAGATCTTTTCTCTTACTAGAATTTCTAAGTTTTCATTTTAAATCTCTTCCCCATGATTTTGAAACAGCTTTGTAGAAGTTGCAGATTATATTTTTATTGTTGAGGAAGTAGAAATTTTTACCCTTTAAGATAACTTGAGGTCCATGCAAGAGATGACCAGTTTTTCCTTTCCTTTAAGGAAAGAATTTTATTTTCTTAAAATTCTTTTAACTTCTTGGCTTATATTTCCATCATATTTCCCAGTACTTTCTTCTATACTCTGTATATCTCTGTCCCTAGACTCCTATATTGTGTACATTCTTCCTGGGTGACCTCAAAGCAGCCTGGCTTTGGTTATTGTCTTCATATATTATCTTCAGGCCAATGGCTCTCCAAACTCCAGATCCATTACAACATTATTTTCCATCTCCACAGAGTTGTCTTACATAAAATTCAAACTCCATATTTCCAAACTTCAACTTACCCTTCTTTCCCTCTCTTCAGGCCTATTGCTTTTCTCATATTCTCTATATCAGAAAAGACCACTGCTGTCCACTAAGTTGCCTAAATAAACACAGAATTTTATCCTTACATTGCTGTTATGTATCAACTTATTATATCACTGGTAGGCTATGTTTTTTTTTAATGTTGTATTGCTACTATACTAGTTGGGCCTTTATAATTTCTTTTCTTTACTACAATACAGTTTGCTGCTACAGCATCCTAACTCATAGCCCTGTCTCATGCTTGTCTCTACTCTATTACTCTTATGCAGATGGTGAAATTCTTCTTAGAAACAGCAACAAAAGCCCTGGTCAGGCCATTCTCTTGGGGCATTTTAGTGACTTCTGAGCCTTGAGGATAAGATTCAAGCATTTTATTATTGCATTTAAGACTCATTATGGCTGACTCCCGTTTACCCTCTGATTCACCTTACCCCTCTCTTATCTTTAATTTTTGGCTCTAACTACACAAAGCATCTCCCAAGTCTCCTTAGATGGTTCCACAGTGGGAATTTCCTATCTATTGCTCAGTGTCCGGAAAGGCCTTTGCCTATCAAATAGTACAAAGGACTGACTGTCAAGTCAGAGTAACAGGAATCACAGATCTTATCCAGTATTTAGGTTTCCTAATAATTTCAAGGACATGGGTAATTGCAATGGCCACTGATTTCCCTGAAAGCATTCATTGCCCTTTAGTTTCTTGTCTTTATTTTTAATCCTGACTTCTGGTATTCAGAGCTAGGTTCCTGGAGTTTAGTGGCCAAACAATGGCTATTGTGAAGATTTCTTTAAAAGTCCTGGTGTCTTTGCATATTGTTTCTCTTTTCCAATGGATCTGTGCGAAAGCTCACAACCTGAAGCTCAAGAGAGAAATTTGCTTTCACTCTGACTTGCATTTGGCCTTCAGGTGATCTGGAGAGGGGTGACTATTTTCTCCTCTCCCAGGTCTTGTTTAGTTTTGGAATATCAGGCAGACTCCTTGATCCCAGGAGTATTTTGAAATAATTAAAAGTCCCAGTGATTGGGTCTCCGGAATTTCTACAAGAACTTCCCAGGCAGGGGATGAGGACCTTAGGGAGCTGAGACGTTGCCTGGCACTTTTCTAGGACCTAAGGGCAACCTGCATCCCCATACATAACACACACACACACACACACACACACACACACACACACACACACACAAACGCACGCACGCACGCACGCACGCACGCACGCACACCTGAGCTGTGCTTTATTTCATATCAAGTAGCCATCACTCTCTGATTTCCCAGGGAGCTTGAAAACAGGGACTGAGGGCTGGAGACTGTACTTTTAAAGAAACTCTGAAGATAATAAGATGCCTGCACTGTCTCTAATGCTGCTGGCTTTGGTTACCACCTCACTTAGCTGCGAAGGGATGGGAAACAGGTGCAGCTCCAGGTTCAAACTCCATAGTCTTATCAAGTTACAGGGTTTTTTTTTTTTGATAGATGATTTTCAGTTCTTTCCATGATCTTTCTTTATTTTTGCTAGACTTTTGAAATTATTGCTTTTAGTTATTTTGCTGGTATTTTTCTTGTGTCAGAGGAGTAATTTTGCCAAGGTCCTTGTGGTTCCTGCAATTGATCTGTGTCTCCTTCTTTTACCTCTGTGTAGACAGTATAGCACTTCTACCCACCCCGGAGATGTCCTCACCCGAATCCCCAGAAACAGCAAACAATATTACATTACATGAGAACAGACAATTTTCAGATATGATGAGATTTAAGATTTGGGGATTGAGGGATTATGCTGGTTGCTCTGAGTGGGCCTAAAGGACCAGCTGTAATTACAGGGGATCTTCTAAGCGGGAGGCAGGGATGTGATAGTGAAAGGAGACTGGATGCCAGAAGCAGGCAGTAGTCAGAGTTATGAACATGCTATGCTTCTGAGTTTAAAGATGGATGAAGAATCCAAGAGCCAAGAAGTTCAAGAAGTCTCTACAAGCTAAAAAAAAAAAAAAAAAAAACACAAGAAAATGAAGAAAATGGATTCTCTTTGTTATGATTGTGAATATTCCCCAAAGTTATGTATGTTGAAAGCTTGTTCCCCAGCCTGTAGTGTTATTGAAAGGTGGTGGGACTTTAAAGAAATAGAGTATAGTGGAAAGAGGTTAAGTCATTGGGGATGTACCTTGAAAGAGGCTATCGGGACCTTCACCCCTCCTCTTCCTCTCTGCTTGCTTTCTGGCTGTCGGGAGGTGAGCAGCTTCCTAGGCCATGTGTTCTCCATGATGTGCTGCATTGCCACAGCCCCCAAAGCTAGAGGGCCAGCTGACCATGGACTGAAACCTTTACTGCTTTAAAATTGATACCTCAGACATTTCATCATAGTAACAGAAAGCTGCCTATCATATCCCTAAAGCCTCGAGAGTAAATGAAGCATTTATAATACCTCAGTTTGAGTCCAGTGAAACATAATTCAGATTTTGAATTTTCAGAATTTTTAGGTAATAAATTTGTTTTGTTTTAAGCCACTGAATTTGTAGTAATTTGTTACAGTACTGATAGGACACTAATGCATTGTCTTGGAATTTATCTGATATGTTGTTTTATACATAGTGTCTTGAAATAGCCCAAATTTACTGTCTTTTATCTATATATCTTTTTATGTATTAAATCATATACAGGTTTAAAAAATTTTTCAATTGCAATATAAACTTCTTGCATTTAAGGACTTTTTTTTGTTACTGTGAACACTTATCAGTATGCCTGACAGCCACGAGGAACTCAGCAAATATTTGTGAATGTTTTAAATCGCAGGGGGCAATTTCTTTTTTTTAACCTGCCATATTAAAGAGTTAGGACAAGGCTAGGACTGTGATCTCCTCTTATTCAATGAGGAAGTATAATTAAAGAATTATATAGCTGTAAGTGGAAATTAAGACCACTTTGAAAAAAATTTTAAGGAGTAAGAAAATGAAAAACAAGGAAAATAATATTCATGACTTATGAATATAGACGGGAAGTCGTCTGACTCACTGGCTATCACTTTTTAGTAATATGATTGTGTTTAGAACTGGAGATGTATCTGTGACATCTTTAGAATTAAGTTATCATTTTAGATGTTTAAAATGTGAGATCTCCTGTGAGGTTCAGAAATCTTTCAATAGTGCGTAGCCCTACCAACCTCCACGTCCAGGCACAAAACATACTCATACATAGAGAATGCAAACAGCATATAAAAAGCACTTTAAGCTGCTATGCAAAATTTATATTTAATATTGTTTACTAACAAGTTATGCTTTATGTAAAAGGATGCAATCCTTTTAAGAAAATAATATTTGAAAGCCTTTACATCAAAGAAAATGTATAAATATTGAAAAGTGCGGGGTCTTTTTTCATTATGCTATTCAGATAAGTATTACATTTAAGCTATAATTTACCTCTCAGAGCATCAATCTTCTCATCTGTGAGATAAGTTTAACAGCACTGATAGATTTTTAAAGGACTAGTAATTCGATTAAATGTTACAATGCACAATGAATATTTCTCAGGTATTTGCTTTAATTCTTGTTTTCATGCATCCTTCCCGTTACCTACTGAGTAAGTGCATGTATCTCTATCTTTTTCAGAGTCAATATGGCCTAGAGCCAGGATTTTGCAGCCAAATTCAACTAGGTTTGAATTCTAGGCTTGATACAATCTATCTATATAAACCTTAATCATGCTGAGCTTCGTTTTACTCGGATGTTACAATGAGAGCATTGCCATTTACTGAGTAGGGTTATTGAGCAGATGATGTGTGCTGAAACACAAATTTTCTGGCTTGCAGTAGTTTTGCTTCTAACAAAAATAGCTAGGAAACACACCATCTGATAGTACTGAGGAAGACTGAGAAATCCAGCACATCTGGGGACAACTCTTGAGAGAAAGAGAGCTCGCTGAGGGTATCTGACATTCGCACCTGCTTCTCCCCTGGTAAAAGCTGCCAATTCTGAGGCCACACAGAGGGAAGAGCGAGAGGCTGGCGAGAGACTATGGACTGTCATAGATAGTCTCATGAGGCTGGGAAGACAATGACAGTTGAGGACTGCGGAGGAAGGTGGGCAAAACTTGAAAGCACAGACCATGCAGAAGACACTCCTTAACTAACCATGGGGTTAGGATCCAGAAACCCATCACAAATGGACGATATCATTAAATAAAAAAATTCATGTAGTACACCTAACCTGCTGGACATTGTAGCTTAGCAACCCAGCACGCCCCAGAGTGTGAGGGGTCTCCCTCATTGATGGTGGCTACCTGGAGGTTGTAGAGCTCTGCTCCCACCCAGCATTCATGGCCAGAGAGATTTCTAGTCCTGCAAAATATTAAAATTCAAAATTCCAAGTATGGTTTCTTCTGAATGTATATTGCTTTCACACTATCATAAAGAAACAAAACAAAACAAAAAGCAAATGTAAGTTGCATCATGGTGAGTCAGGGTACATGAGGTATACAGATAAGAGGTGTTGGTTAGACAGAGGAAGAGAGAGAACAGCTTTTTTTTGGGGGGGGGCTGAAAATAGAACCCAGGGGCATTCAACCTCTGAGCTACACCTCCTGCCCTATTTTTTATTCTGTATTTTGAAACAGGGTCTCACTAAGTTGCAAAAGGCCTCACTAAGTAGCTGAGGCTGTCCTGGAACGTGATCTTTTGGTCTCAGGCTCCTGAATGTTGAGATTGCAAATGTGTGCCACCATGCCCGGCTAGAGAGAACAGCTTTAAATAATTGCCTCACAGGACTGTGAAGGTTCAAGTAAAAATTCTGCCATGTAGATCAGCAAACTGGAGACCTAGTGAACAATTGCAGGATGTCTGTTGGGCAAAATCTCTTCTTCCTCTGGGGGGAAGTCACCCTGTATTTTATTAAAACCTTCACTTGATAGAATGAGGCCCACCTACATAATGGAGGGCCGTCTACCACATTCAGATCAATTGATTTAAATGCTTAATCTTATCCAAAGACTGCTTCTGAAGAAACATCCAGAATAATGTTTGACTGTATGTCTGGACACCATAGCCCAGCCAAGTTGACACAAATTAATAATCACAGACATAATAAAAATAGATAGCAGTAACAATAAAACAAAAAACAGAAATTCAAAGCACACAAATCTATGAGAAGATAAACACAATTTATTAAATCCTAGTGTTATTAATTGAGAAATAAGAAAGACCATATACATCTCCAAAATAAGGAACAAAAGAGCAATGTTACTTTAGATTTTATATTTATAGAAAATTATTAAAGTAATATTATAAAACACAAGTAAACTTGAGGATTTTGGTAAGTTAAGGAAATCTCTCAAAAATTACAACTTACAAAAATAAATAATTTAAAACCCATGTATTCTTTGTCTGACAGAAATAAATATAATTCATGCAATAAAAGAATTTCTCATGAAGAAATTTTCAAACCTAGATTAAATCTTCAAACACTTAAATAATAAATAAGAAAACAACACCAAATAAAATATTAGCAAGTCAAGTTTGGCATGTAGAAAAAAAGCAAGCAATATGTCATAAAGAAAGTAGTGGTGGTGCATGCTTGTAATCTCAGTATTTGTGAGGCTGAGACAGGAGAATAGAGGTTCGCAGACAGCTTCAACTACTTAGTGAGGCCCTCTGCAACTCAGTGAGACCCTATTTCAAAATAAAGAGTAAAACATAGGATTTGGGGTATAGCTCAGAGGAAGAATGCCCCTGGGTTCCATCCCCAGTACCACAAGAAAAAAATAAGTCTACTCTAGTGACACAGGTTTGGTTTAATGTTTTTTAAAAAATAAATCAATAATTCTTTAAGAGAATAATTATCATCAAAGTGGATTCAGAAAGAGCATTACAATAAATAACTTCTTGGAAAACCATGCTCTGAAGTAAGCAATTTAAGGATTTCAGTTTTAGCTCCAACATACAGATCCTGAAATCATCACTCTCATCTCCTCAAGATGAATCTTGAACAAACCAAAAATAAAATTTTCTTAGATACAGAAGAGAATTGATGTCACAGGCCTTAGTGCAGCTTCTGCATGAAGTGGCTACAGGAAACCACGGTTGAGATGGGCTCACCGTAGCCAAAGCCTCAGGGGCAGGGAGGGGTTAGAACACTTGGATGGCAAGCTGGAGGTATTTCTCAAGGCTCTGTATTAAAGCGTTTCTGGGGGAACACTTTTGGGTGGTGCTGAACTGTAGGAGCTCCAGCTGTCACTCAGGGTAAAGACAAAATTAAGATGCCATTTTAGGCATAAGAGGGGACAAGTAATCATTTGGAAATATACCAGGCGCATTCTTCATAACAAAGAACAACCCTCTAAAATAAACTACTGTGTTCACATCTTATGTAAGATTAGAACAATTAAATAATTCCAGTTTCCCCTATACTTCAAGTCTCACATGAGGGAGTCAAAAGTCCACTAAACATGTTTGAGAGTCACAGACTAGAGACTCAGACCCACTTGGAATCTGAGATACAGTCATAAGTTTGTAGGACATTTTCCCTTTCCAAAATATAAAATATCTTTCCAATGTAACAACAGATGATAACAGAGATGCCAAAAGACACACTTTCTATTTAAGAAGGAGTTCATAAGGAAACTCAGAGAGGAAAAAAAAAAAAGAAATAAAGATAAATGGAGGAAATTCAAGCCTCTTGCATATAAGTTTACAGCAAACATTAAACATTTAATTCTTAGCCTGACTAACAATAAATCTTGCACTAAAAGCCTACTTACTGTTACTCCATACATAATTATAGTTCAATAAAATATAAGACAAGAAAAACAAGAAAAAGACAAGAAAAACAAGCTCAAGAGACAGCAAATTTCAGAACCAGACTTAACTATGGAAAAGAGTTTGCAATTATCTGATTGAAAGTTTAAACAAGCCGAGCGTGGTGGTACACACTTGTAATCCCTGCACTTGGGAGGCAGAGACAGGAGGATCGCGCTGGTTCGGAGCCAGCTGTGCTGGCTTAAGAGACCCTGTTTCCAAATAAAAAAATATAAAATAGGTCTGGGAGTGTAGCCCAGAGGTAGAAGGGCTTCCAAGAACCCCAGTACCACAACAGGAAAAAAAAAAAAAAGGAAAGTTTAAACAAATAAGCAAAAAAGATACGATTAATATATTAAGGACAATGATGTAAAAAAGGACAGCATATAAAAAAGATGTTAATGTAAAAATATGGAAATCATCAAAAGGAATAGCGATATAAGTGACAGATATATAAAATGCTGTAACAAAAATGAATATTATCTTTGGTAGGTAACTCATAGACAAAACATTGGAAAAGAAGAATCTTTGGTTTTAAAGACACATAGTAGAAATTTTCTAAACTGATAAACAAAGAGAAAAAATTTTACAAAGGCAATATCTAAGAGCTGTGGAATAGTAGAAAATGTAACTTTCTAACTTAATTCTGAAGTCAGTACCACTCTAATACAAAAATAATATAATAAAATTATGAGAAAGGAAGAGTACAGATCAATATATTTTCTGCATGTAGATGCAAAATATTAATAAATAAAATGTACACTGTAAAAAAGAATTATTCACTATGACTGAGGGATTTGTTTCAGTTATGAAAAGTTAGCTCCCAATTTAACAAATCAATTAATGTAATGCATCTAGTCAACCAGTGGAAAAAAAATCAGAAAAAGGCATTTGACAAAATTGAATACAAAATCCAGAGAATAAAAACAGTAACCAAAAAGAAATAGAGAGGATTCCTTCAATTTTGAAAAAAAGACATCTTGAAAAACTGAGAGCTGATATCATACCTAAAGAGTAACAAATAGAAGTTTTTCTCTCAAGATCAGAAATAAGGCAAGGATATTTTCAATTGATTCTAGACAATGCAATGAGACCAAAAAAGGAAACTAAAGTATATGGATTGGAAAGGAGAGAATGTATCTGTCTTTGTTCAGACAATATGATTGTTTACATAGAAATGACAAAAGAATTAGCAAAACACTAAACCAAACAAACATACGAAAACACTCCTGGTACTAATAAGTAATAATAAGGCTTTACAATACAAAGTTAATACAAAAAGCAATTGTTTTTCCATATATCAGCAATAAGAATTGAATTTGAAATAAAAAGTATTGCTCAGCATAACACTTGAGCGTAAATCTAATAAAATATGTACAAAATCCATATGAAAAATCTTTCATAACTCTAATGAAAGAAATTTAAAAAGATCTAAATAAATAGAGAAACATTCTGTGTTCATAAATAGGAAGCCCCAATATTGATAGATTTCAGTTCTTTTCCACTGTATCTACAGATTGAAGGTAATCACAATCAAAACCCAAGTTAGCTATATTGAGAATATCAACAACCTAATTAAAAAATTAAATGGAGCCGGGCGTGGTGGCACACACTTGTAATCCCGGAACTTGGGAGGCTGAGACGGGAGGATTGCACAAGTTCAAAGCCAGCCTCAGCTGGCTTAATAGACCCTGTTTCAAAAAAAAAAATTAAATGGAATAGGGAAGACTCAAAATAGTAAACATAATACTAAAAAGAACAAAGTTAGAGATCGGATATTACCTGAATTTGAGCATTACTATAAAGCTACATTAAAAAAGAATGCTATTGATGTAAAATAGACAGATTAATGAATCAGAACAGAGAGCCCATAAATATTTTCACAAAAATAAGCCTAACTGGTGTAATAAGTGAAAAAGTGCAATACAGTTGATAAGACATACTTTACACAGATAGTGCTGGGACAATTGGGTATTTATATGCAAAAACATTAATATGTAGACATAGACTTTATTATGCTATTTTCTATGATTAAGGAAAACTGGATTATAGATTAAAATGTAATGTACAAAGCTATAAAAATTTAAAGACAGAGGATAAAATCTGGGTGACTTAGAATTGGTGACGAGATTTTAGAAATAATATCAAAAGCATAATACATAAAAAACTTGATATTTTAAACTTCATTAAAATTAAGCACTCTGCTCTGTAAAAGCCACTTTTGAAAAAGTTATTTTCAAAAGAAGAATTAAAAATGGCCATAAAATATATGAAAAAAGGCTCAATATTTTTAGCAATTAGGGAAATGCAAATTAAAACTACACTGAAGTTTCATCTAACTCCAGTGAGAATGGCAATTATCAGGAACACAAATAACAATAAATGCTGGTGAAATTGTGGGAAAATAGAAACTAGTGTACTCTTGGTGGGATTGCAAACTGTACAACCACAACAGAGATCAGTGTGAAGGTTTCTTGGAAGCCTGGGAGAGGAACTACCAGAGATAGCGCATCTTCTCAAAGGAAATGAAATCAGAATATTATAATGATACTTGCATATCCATGTTCATAGCAGTGCAATTAACAACAGCCAATTATGGAACCAGCTTATGTATCCATCAACAGATGAATGGATAGAAAATACATGACACATAAGACAAATAAGAATAGATCAGTCTACTAGTGAGCCTGAACACCACAAGGGTAGTAAGGGGAGACAGTGCATAACTCTAGGGTCATGGCATTGATCACATAGATGGAGTGGCTCCCTAAAACACACAGACTACTTAAATAATTTGATTGTCTTTCAAGAAATGAAGCCAATTCCTTCCAGATCCATTGTTGAAAACTATCTTTTCTCTATTGGGTATCTTTATAAAAAATTAATTTTGGATAGTTTAGGTCAATTTTCGTGCCATCTATTATGTTCTACTGATCCCTTTACCAATCTATTCTGTTATCAATATCACGCAGTTTTTATTACTGTAACTACCTAGTAAGTCTTAAAATCAGATAGGCAATATATACCAGTATATTCTTCCATTTTCAAAATAATTTTTAACTGTAATAATTCATTCACTTTTTCATACAGATTTAGAAATGATTTTTATGTACCTATAAAATTTCATGATGAAATTTTGTAAGAATAATTTTTATGTTTTTTTTTTGTGGTACTAGAAATTTAACTCGGGGGCATTCTACCTCTGAGCTATACCCCCAGCCCTATTCTATTTTTTTTCTGTTGAAACAGAATCTTGCCAAATTATTGAGGGTCTTGCTAAGTTGTTGAGGCAGGCCTCAAACCTGAGATCCTCCTTTCTCAGTCTCCTAAGTACTGGGATTGCAGGTGTATGCCAACATGCCTGGCTGTTAAGAATAATTTAAAACCTGTATACCAACTTTGAGAGAACTGACACTTTTACAGTGTTCAATATTTCAATTGGTGAACATATTACACATTTCATCTATTTAGCCCTTCCTAGAGTCATTTCAATCAGTATTGTGAAGTCTTTGTAATACAACTCCCTTAGCATGTTTGCTGGATTTGGACACAAGAATTTCATTCATTTTCAAAAATGACTGCAAGTGGCATTATATTTTTAATTTTAGTGTTCATGGGGTTATTGCTGATGTATACAAGTTCAATTGCTGTTTGTATTTGGATTGCATGTTATGACCTTCCCTACTTGGTTTCCACTGATATTAAAGAAGGAATTTCTTGTTTCTGCCGGATAGGGACTTCCTCTTCCCATGTGATCTCCTTTCTCAGCTGCCGCAGAGTGGATTCTGTTCTACACGTGGTCTCTGATGACACTGTGGTGGGGGTGGCCTTGTCCCTGCTGTTATTTTACAAGTTCCGCATCTCCACTAGGATTTCACTGAGATCTCACCTGGGTGACAGAGTGTGGTGTCATATCTGTTGGATGCAGATAGAAGTCCAGGCCCCCGTGTGTTCTCCACAGACGTGAGAGTGTGGCTCCTCATGACCAGCCAGTAAGGGGAAAGGTCTGGGCTCTCCACTTAGCCTTAGCCAGCAGGGATGGTGCTGAAACTTGTCTGAATCGGTGACTCTTGTCAAAAAGTGTTCTTCCAAAGCTGTTTTTTTTTTTTTTTCCTAGTCTTTTGGCTGGAGGAATTAGGCCTTTGCTTTTGTTTTTGTCTGTGCTCACGGCTTCTCTGGGTTACTGACTCTTTGAGTTGCACGTCTAGAGTGTATGAGGACAACAGAGAACTACCAACCACTTTGCTGTTTCTCATGCCCCAAGATCCTTAAACAAGCTGGGCATGGTGGCGGCGCACGCTTGTAATCTCCGCGCTTGGGAGGCGAGACAGGAGGATCGCTCAGGTTCGGAGTCAGCCGCGCTGGTTTAAGAGACCCTGTTTCCAAATAAAAAGTATAAAATAGGTTTGGGAGTGTAGCCCGGAGGTAGAAGGGCTTCCAGGAACCCCAGTACCACCCCCCCAAAAAAAAATTCTTAAAAAGTCTGCCTTCTATTTTTTGGAGTCTTATGTTTGTTTTATGTATGAAACCCAGAGATTTTAGTGCACTTAAGGGGAGGAATAGAGAAAATACGCCTACTCAGTTTTCTTAGAATTGAAGTGCTCATGAGATGTTTTCAGATAAGTCTGTGAATATAGATAATTATTAGTGTGGGATAAACATTTGTGTTCTGTGTTTACTTCACCTCTCTTTGCTTTACTGGCATCTCTTCCCAGATTATGCCGTATTTCTTCCTATCTTCTTTCAAAGTAGCTTTAATTTCTCCTAATTCTAAGAACTAATAAGAGATAAAGGACTATCAACTTGTTTTTTTTTTTTCTAGTACCCTTTTCTAGAAAGTAAATCACCATTACCCCTTCTTGATATTTGGACTCTGTCATCCATTAAGAAGATTGCAATGAAATATAATGTGAAATATTTTAATTATTATCAAGGACTTCAAAGACCATCCATTATATTTGTGATTTTAGCCTTGCTGCAGGTTTAAAAACTTACTACAAAGACATACAAAGACAGCAGGAGGCTGTTTTACAATAAAGTCAATTTTTTTTTTTTTTGAGGGTCTGGGAATGGAACTCAGGGGCATTCGACCTCCAAGTTACACCCCCTGCTCTATTTTTTATTCTTTTTTGAAATAGGGTCTCATTAAGTTGTGGAGAGCCTCACAAAGTAGCTGAGGCTGTCCATGAACCGCAATCCTCCGGTCTTAGCACCCCAAATGCTGGGATTACAAGCATGCACCACATACTCAGCTACAATAAAGTAGATTTTAATTCTGTTATCATGGGGTAAAGTAAAAACATAATTTATTTTACATTTTGTTTGGTCTTCTCAGCATTGAAAACCATGGTATATGTATATATTATTAATATATATGTATATATTAATGTATATATTAATGCATATGTTGTATGTATATATTAATATATATATTAATAAGAGGTTACAAATAGTATTAATTTTTTTCTGGTAGCTTTATCTGTAGTGTCAGAATAGCCTTTGATAAAAACTTATTCAAAAGTCTAAAAAATAAATACTGGGAATATTGTTTTAAACTTGAATTAATAATCCTACTTAATGAATGCTGACATTTCTTAATTTGGAGAATGCCAATGAATACCATTTTAAAAGATCATTGTCAGGTAAAATATACTTATTCTCTTCAGTCATATAATCTATTTAATATCATAGAAAAAAAGATATTTTTGTTGTCCATGTCAAATGCCCACCCAAAATATCAAAATATCCCAGTTATTTCAATTATTTATGAAATTTATCAAATTGCTTTTTTCCTGAAAGATGTTTCACAGATATACACAAAAAAATCAAAATATTATATTTATAAAAGGGCAAAAAGAGAAAAAATATAACACAATTTAGGATGAACACTAAATTTTAGAATACTAAAGTATCATAAAACAACACATCATATCTAAGTGTATGAGCCTGTCAGAGGCTAGTTTTTACTGACATATAAAGTATCACACTGTACCTCCTAATACAATTTTACCTTTGTAGACATTTGGAGATATAAATGAAAAGACCAGTGTGGAACCACATTTTTCTCAATCAATAACATATTTATTAAAAGTCCAATTATTTGAACTAAGAAGATGAAATTTTATGCCATGGTCTGCTCTGAGTCCAGTTATTTCAACAGGACAAGTTAATGATTGATATCCCCCAGTGTGTGAAAACTCAGGATATCATATGTTTGAATATGTTAATTTTATTATAGCTTTAAAAATAGTTTAACTAGATGACTAAAATAAAAGTTGAATCAAATGCTTGAGAAAACACTTCAACATGAAACTCAGTTTGAACTAAATGAAAGTTAACCTTCTAGAGGAAAGGACTGTCTTGCATTCTGAATACCTCTGATAATCAGTAGTGAGTTTTTGTGTAATGTAGATGTGCAATAAGTAGTAGTTATTTTTAATGTTCATTTAAACAGTGGAGGAGCCTATACGTCATATGCAACTGGATAAAGGAAAATTTATAAACATTTCCTCCCCATCTTCTTTTGCATTTGAGTCTCGGCCATTAGCAGAACTCAGCCTTTCTACATATCCACATGTGTTGTTGTAAATAGGAGTCTAAGTGTCTTTGGGGAGGAAAGGAATTGGAATACCATTCCATCCCTCTCCCTCCACAAAATGTCAGGTGAATTCAAATGAGTCTAAATAATTCAACTGAGGTGTGATCACTGGAAGGGATAAGATGATGTCACTTGTGACTTCTGTCACTATTTCTTCTCAGCTAAGAGAATTTGGCCTAGACTCATTACCTCGTTAGAGAAAAAGGTGTTATTCTAGAGAGAGGACAGGATGAAGCTGATATGGGAGTCTTCCTGGCATTGCTATTGAATCTTGAGTAAAATGACTATCCAAGTCATGAAAGAGCTATGAAACGGGCATAAGTATGTGTTTTATTTTTTTAAATTCATTGACTGGTTCTTTTTACTCTGAAAAACAAATAGAAAGTAAAATTGGACCCAAAGTGGTGACTTAGTGTCATTAAGGGGAATAGAGGACAAAGGACCGGTGAGTTACTTCCCAAGACCCCACATCTGCAGGGCTGTGGCTTCAGTAGAGACCAGGGTGCCCAAACCTGCAGGCAGCTGTGTGTGTGTGTGTACCTCTCAAGTCTTGCTCCCTGGAAGTAAGTAAAGGTTGAGCGATGACAAGCACAGGTTTAATGACACATATCATATATTTGAAGATTGTAGAAGATATTTGAAAAGGGCATCCGTACAAAAAAAGACCAAAGTCACTGCTAGTTAAATGGGTAGAGAAGACTCAAAACTGTTTTCAATTGATCACGAATCAACATATGATGTTACTTTATAATCAATGCTTGTTAGACTCAAATTTACTTATATTACTCTTATAAATATATAAGTAGCTAAAGTATTTAAATTCATCTTTTTTAATAAAAATGACTCTTTTCCCTTTGAACTTAGAAAATTCATGATTTAGAACTGCCATCTTAAGCAAGGCATAGGAATAGAAAAGTACCTTTCAAACATTTGCAGAGACACCCAAAGAAACCCATCAGTGCTGTCCTCTTCACATTACAATAAATAAAGAAAAAAGGATGGCCATTGGCTTTTGTCTCTCTGTGCTTAATTTGTTGACTTCATTTTTAAAAAGTACATTAACCATGGAAAGAAAGCATGAAAACTTCTTTAAAAACACACAAAAAGTAAAAGTCCCTATTTAATCTGCAGCCTCTGAAAGTTTCTTGAAAAGTTCAATTAAATACCAATTCATCTATGCATTCTGCTTGGTCTTCTAAATCCTGATAATGCTGTAGTCTTAATTAAAGGAGAGAAAAAACTAATGCAGCTTTCAGTTTTCATCTTGTTAGATCAAGGGGAAAAAGCACTCGACTCCTCTGTCGACACCACTCACACTGGTTCCATTGCAGGTGGATGTACTTCAGTTAAATATCAGGACAAAAACACACCTATCAAGTCTATGTTCTATATTTATTCATTGTTTTGCTTCAAGGTAAAAATAGGAATGTAAAAAATTGTTGATGCTTGAGCTAAGACTCTAAGCATCCAAATTCTTAATATGAAACTGTTCAACTACCTAGCTGGCCACCAGACTCAGAAATAAGTTTCAGCTATCCAGCTCCTACATACTTTAGATCTAAAACACTCTTTCTGAAGTCCATTTCCCCATTATTGTCTTTAAAGAGTTCAATTCTGGGCCAATATTTGCCTCTCACTCTGAAATTCAGTTGTCATGAAAGTCTATGAGGACACCATGGCTGATGTTCTGGTAGGTTCAAATTGTAGACCTGTCAATAAAGGAGTACACACTTTTGACCATGTCCTCATTATGAGAGCCTCACATGCTTTTCTCCAAACTAGGAGACAGCATTGCCTCATAGATCCAAGGATCTCCAGAACTGTAAGGGGTCTCAGGAGATTAGCCCTTACAGTCTTTAAGCACTTAAAATTCCCCAAACAGCCTCTAGACCATGATTCAAAAGAGTTTCAATTTAAGAGTTCAAATTGTAGATCAATAGGTTCTATCAAGGATTTACATTGTTTGAAAAAAAGTAGGTCTATAGATGCAATACAAACTAAATGTGTAATGCACATTTTGATATAATCACATGCACATGCTATGCTCAATATTTTTTCCTTTATTGATTTTTGAATGGATTGGGAAATGAACAGAAAACCATGAGATTATTTTTTGCTTCAATCAGAAAAATATTCTTGGATAGTGAAACTTGGATCTCAGGTAGCATTTGAAAAATAAAAAAAAAATTCAGAAGTGATAGATTTGGGAAAAGGATCATAGAGCAAACAGAGAAGAGCACAGACTTTAAACAAGCTGAGGAAATGAAATAAAAAAAGAAATCTATCTAGACAAATTAGATGGAGTAAGTATATAAAAAAATCAATGATGTAATCATCTAGTTGTGAAGTGTTGTTTTGGTTTTATTTTTGTTTTTGCTTACAGGGAATAAAATTAAATCTTTTCTTGGGAATCCATGACTCAATCTTAAGCTGCAGTAAATTTTGAATGTTGGTGCAAAGAAGAGAGAAGAAGTTAAGTAGTACTAATTACAAGTCGAATAGGCTCTTGGCACTTTGCTTATCTGATTAAAATTTTGTAATAACCCTATGAGGTAGAACTTGCTTCCTCATTTTATCAGTGAAAAATTGCAGTTAAGAAAACAGCTTGCCCAGTAATAGCATGGGATACAGACCTGTGAGGCTTTAAAATGCATTTCATTGGCAGTTTCTTCTTGTCCCAATGTCATTAGAGGATAACCCAATTTTCCTATAAAATCCAGGGCTGCACCAACCCTGTCTCAAGAATGCCTGAAGGAACCATCTTCAGGAAGCAGATTCTCTCTATCCTCTCTCTTTCTCTTTAGGAGCATGAAAGTAATGGAAAAAATACTTGATTTTACATTTAAAAACACATCTCTCTTTCTAGGAACTAGCAGTGATTTAAAGGCCTGTTTAATTTCTAATTAATTTAATGACAAAATAAATTAATGTCTATAAGAGCTAAGTTGTTAATTACGCCCTAATAACAGGGATGTCTCTCCCAACCCTAGGTGCTGTCACAAGCAGCCTTTCTTTGTTCTTTTAAATCCCATATATCAAACTACTCCTTAGTGAGCACTTCTGTATTTGGATTGGATATACTAGGCACTAGGAGTTAGGGTTCTCATAACCCAGTTTTTACTTTATCATCTCAAGCTTTTCCTGGGGAAATGAATACAATCTCTCTCTGAATGTATTCATTGATTTCTTAATTTAGTTAATCTTTATGAGTGTGTGCCAGTTGCTTTACCATGTGGTAGATACCAAGGCTAAAGATGGTTTCATCTTAGTCCTCACTCACTCAGTACCAAATATAGGCTGAAAAATCAACACTAAGCCAACACTACAAAGGGAGAAACATACAAGCAGAGGCTCAGGTCCTGTAGGAGAATAGGGAAGAGACAACCTACAGGAGCAGGTGGTGGATGTGGGTGGGAGAGGGTAAAGTAAAGCACATTTACAGGCCTTCCTATGAAAGCTGAAAAAAGCTTCCATGACCCCTTTAACCCAGAAAAGTCAGAATTATATAAGTGCCAAGACTGACCACCAGATGGAAAAGTAGTCACACCCTCTTTAATCACTGCTGCTGGCCCTTTTTAATCACAGCTACTGACCTTACCTCCATCATGGCTACCACTTCCTCCTCTCTTTCATCTATTTTATTTTATACCACACCATTATCACTTTTGGCCCCAATTTTATACATGCCTTTCTGGCCAAACGGAAAATCTATAACATCTCTCTGCTTTACTTTCTACTCCAGAAATTTGGTGTACAACTTGCTAAATGTGGACATCAATAGCCATAATGCAGTTTGGATACTTTGCTGTTTTGATATTTCCTCGCCAGCATAATCAGTTCATTATTCTTAAATTGGGCCTCACATAAATACCAATAAGGTATTTGCTAGAATGTAATATGTATGGCCTCTACTCAATTTTTCTATGAAGTCCTCTTTGCCCTTCAAAATCTCCTGAGCACAGTCTCTACCATGGACTTTTCTAGTCTCATTCTTGCCCTTTCTTCTTCCTCTCACAAACCAGTTTCAAAGGCTCAAAAAACACATGGTCAGACTTATATATAGCAGCGATCCCATTTCTGTGGTATCAATTTCTGTTTTGGAAATCATTCTCACTATTGGGCCAAAGAAGCCCCTAGCCACATACAACTTAGAGGAAGGAACACTTATTTTCTCACATTTTGGAGATCTAGAGGCTCAGCCCATGCCTACCTGGGTTGGAAAAACTCAGAGCATGGTGGAAGAAAGAAAGCAGAGAGAGAGAGAGAGAGAGAGAAAGAGAGAGAGAGAGAGAGAGAGAGAGAGAGAGAGAGAGAGAGAGAAAGAGAGAAAGAACACCAAGGCTTGGCTTCACATAGTGAAGGCCAGAAGCAGAGAGTAGACAAGGGGAGGAGATAAACATACTAAACATATATAATCCCCAAGATCACACTCCCTGGAGCCCCTCCTTAGCAACCAACCCCTGCTTCCAATAATGCTACCTTATTTCCATGAGGGCTAGGGGAACATTGTAAATCCAAACCATTATACCAGCTAATAAGATATGTGACATCAAGTACTTTTATCACTCCTTTGAATGTTTACTTGACTCATTTGGGGAAAAATGAATGTCCGAATAAAATTATTTTTAAGTTTCTCTCTTCTTCTTCTCTCTCTCTCTTCTTCATATGCATATATTTAAAGTACCCACAAAACAAACACACACACATCTTCTATGCATGTAATTTATAACATCAAGAATGTCAAATGGACTATAATCAGTTAATATATTTTAATCTTCAGGGATAGTGAACTTGAACTTAATCCATATATACAACAAATAATTTTCATATCTCACATAACAAGAAAATTGAAGAGGGGGTGATTTTAGAAATAATTTATGCAGAGGCTCCTTGACATTCCAATGATCTAGATTTTTTTTGTCTCTTCACTGTGTCCTCCTCAGCATGCTGACTACAAGATGCTTGTAGTGACTCCAGGCAACATATTTGCACATTACTATCCAGAGCAAAAGAGAGACTCTTTCTCCATATACATTAAAAAAATAAAAAGTCAGGTATGGCAGTACTTGGGATGCTGAGTCAAAAAGATCCCAGGTGTGAGGTCAGCCTCAGCAACTTAGTGGGACTCTTGGCAATTTAGAAACACCCTGTTTTCAAAATATAAAAAAAAATAGGGCTGTGGATGTACCTCAGAGGTAGAATATCCCTGGGCTCAATCCCTAGTAGCATACACACACACACACACACACACACACACACACACACACACACACCATTTTTTAAAAGAACCATAGTATTATGAACAAATAATTTATTTCCCAGATGATTCCATTTTGATCTTGGAAGGGACTAACACCTATCACAGAACAAGAAGCACACTTCAGGACCATCTTGGGTGAAGCAGGATGTATCCCCCTGGCCTCTCACTGGTCAGAGTTGTGTCTTCTGCTTTTCCCCAAGCCGTTCACAGTACACCTGGAAATGGAAACTGTGTCTGGCTTGGACTAATAGTGTTTGACCACTTACTTGGGAACAGGGCTGTTTTTTCCTCCCTGTAACACTTGGTAATGGACATGACACAGAGACTAGCATGTACATTGCCAGTATACTGTATATTGGATGTATACAACTGGACTTTTTCTTCACAGGAGCTCACAGCCAAGATCTCGAGTCTCAGAGGAGACTCTGGACACTGAACTTTTGAGCGATGCTGGAATTGTTAAGACAATGGGAACTCTTAGAAATGGACTAAATGCAAAATGCATTTTGAGGTGGCCTAATGTGCCTGGGGCACAGTGTACTGTTTGGATTTAGAATGTCCTCCTAGCCCTCATGGAAACAAGCATCCATTTTGGAAGCAGGACTTGTTTGTTAAGAGGGGACCCTTAGGGTGTAGCCTTGAGGACCATCTATGGTTCTTTCCTCTCCTGCTTCCTGCTTCTACTATGTGAGAGCAAAGCCTTGTGCTTTCCTTTGCTTCCCTCTTACACACCTTGAGTTCTACAGATCTGAGCAGACATGGACTTAACCTCTAAATTTGCAAAATGTGAGAAATAAATATTCATTCCACTTAGTTTTGTGTGGTCAGACTTATTGTTCCAGCAGTGAGAATGTTGTAGGAGACAGCTGGAAAATGGGCACCGACACTTGACTTCTATGGCAGCATCCATAGACCTGCTGTTATCATCCCATGACAGCACTCAGGAGTCTAGTGCCTAGATGAGTAAATGTGATTTAAAAACTCACGGTGTGTCAGACTATAATCGAAGAATTTACAAGTGTTATTTCACCAAATGATTTAATTTTCACAATTCTTTGAAATTGCCACTCGTCATCCATCCTCATACTGATGAAAATGCTAAAATTCATAGAGGCTCACGTGATTTTCTCAAGGTCACAGAGCCAGTGATGGGATGCACAGTAGTCATGGGCTTCTAGAAGAAGAGGTTGGCTGCAGCAAATAGCAAAAAGACAGAGAGAAAGGAGCCTCTAAGAACCCTGAATAATTTTTAATCGCAGTCTTCTGAGCTCATGGTAAACTTAATCAGGATTCTCCTAACAGATAAAGCTTTGCATAACTTGTAAAGTACACAGCACTCCTGTGTGTTGGGGTTGTCATCAATGGAAAAACATTTTTCTTGGGGAAAGTAATTTTATCCCCTGGCAAAGCCAGAAAATCTTTCAAGTTTTGTTAATTTGGTTAGAGCTAATAGTAAAATGTTTTCATGAAGTGTAAATTTTTTCATCATCTATAGAAAACTTGGCTTGTAGTTGGTCTTCCAGGACTGATGTGCTTTTGGGTGATGCTCTCTTTCCAACCCCCCAGGAGGCATCTGTTGCATGGATCAAGTAGAAATAGCTGTGATCATTGAGTATGGTTATGTGATACTAACATTGAAAGTTCATGTATTTAGAGAGCATCTGTCCTTTATTTTTTAGAGGTGATCTGTGGGCATTACAGATACTCAGAGCCAGAGATCCAACAGTGGACCTCTTTTGTTCTCCATCCCTTCATGCCATGGCAATTAGAGAGTGGACTACACTGACCTTGTTTGATATAATAGGAGAGCTTCCAAAGAGTTGCATGTAAATTGAATTCTATTTTAAATATGCTAGAGAGTTTTCTATTGACTTATGTCCTACTGTGAATCCTTTAAAAAGTGAATAATTAGTTTCTAAATTTAGCCTTTATGTAAACCCAGGCTTTTAAACACTGGGCTTGCCTCAAGTAAGATCCTTTGCAGAAGAGAACACAGTTTTTTCATTTGTGTTCTCCCTAACTTTGAAAGTTGCTGAATGTCCTTTTCCAGACCTATTACCAGCTCATTCCATTTTCTATTTTAATAAGTAATCTGGACCTTTTTGTCTAACCATAAAAGTGGTCTTCTCAAATTAAAAAAAAAAAGGTTTACACTTTCCTCTTATGATAAATGACTACTGATTGAAAAACAATATGGCTGACTGCTCACCCCTCCTCTTGCCAGACACACACACTAGTGTGCATACTAGAACATATCCACATTATTTGCACCACCATTGTATTTTATTTATTCATTTATTTTATAATGCGCTTTTATTTGTGCATTATAGTCTCACATCATGACCAATGCATTTTAATACATTTTTCAAAACAGAAGTGCACTTATGTGGAAAACAGTGTCTTGTCATTTAAAGGTATTGATGTTGATTGTCATATCTCTTAGAAATATTCTTTACCTTCCTAGAATTTGCAAACACCAGTTGAGAGTTCCAAAGTTCAGTTCATTAAAAATAACCGATTATGTTTCTTCTGTTCTTTTTTTAAAGCTCACTCTATTATCCCTGTTTTAAAGATCTGAGTTATTTCTTTGCAAATAATGTCCACCATGAGTTGTGCTGAGAAGCTATCCCTGTGCAACCTGCCCCTGGCCTCACATCTGTACATCTGTCATTAATTTAACATTCATTCGTCCATGGATTTATGCATGTTGGTGTGTTGGTTTCTTTGCCCTTATTCAAAAGTCAAATATTGCCTCTTTTGGTGGCCCCCCTTCCCTTCCTAGGCAAATAAGGGCTACATAGTATGAAATATTTCATAACACCACCCATATTTACTACAATCAGCTGTGTCTGTTACCCCCACCCACTACTGCAGTGGGTCTCAAGCTGGGATTTCTTCACTGCCTGGATATGCAAAGGATTTCTCATTTTTTAATTATAATTATTAACTCACATTAATTGTACAGATTAATGGGTTTCCCTGTGACATTTCCATACATATGAAAAGACTTTCTAAAGGGTACATTGAATGAATTGTGTTTAGGGAATTAAGTCATATTTTCTCAACTTCCCAATGAACTTCTTTCTAAAGTTATTTTTTTCTCTAAACTCAATTATAATTATGCTGGATCTTTTATTTATTTATTTTGGAAATCGCAATCTTTTCATTATTGCTCTTCTCACTAAGCTTTAAAAAAAGAAAGACAGAGCTTTGCTTTCTCCCCATCTTACTACTGAGCATCACCCTGGGCAAACAAAGTACAATTTAAAATACTGACCAGGCATGGTGGTGCACACCAGTAGTCCTAGTACTTGGGAGGCTGAGACAGGAGGATTGCACGTTGGAGGCCTGTCTCAGCAACTTAGTAATATTCTCAAAAACTTAGTGAGACCCTATTTAAAAATAAATAAATAAAAAGTGGTGAGGCTGTATTTCAGTGGTAGAATGCCCCTGGTTTCAGCCTCCAATATCTCCCTGCAAAAGTTCATGCAATACCTCAAATGTCTCTATTGTTATGAGATAAACTGTGCCCTCCAAAAAGGAAGAACTTGTATACTTGATAAAGATTTATCAAATTTTGTGATAAATTAATTCTGCTTGAACAATTGGAAAGTAACTTGATCTAGAAGAAAGTTTTAACAATTATATGTGCATGTATAAACTTTTTATAGCAAAGGCTTTTGCTACAATGATGAAGTGGTTAAATTAGGCTAAATTATTTGGGTGAGAGTGAAAAGAATATACATGTTGACAATTAAAGAAGTTTTAAAAATGTAATTGTATAAGCCGGGCGTGGTGGCGCACGCTTGTAATCCCCGCGCTTGGGAGGTAGAAACAGGAGGATCGTGCAGGTTCGAAGCCAGCCCCGCGCGCTGGCTTAGGAGACCCTGTTTCCAAATAAAAATGTAAAAATAGGTCTGGGAGTGTAGCCCGGAGGTAGAAGGGCTTCCAGGAACCCCAGTACCACACACACACACACAAAAATGTAATTGTATAAATGAATAATCATGAATATAAAATCATTATTGTATTAATTTCATCAGCTAGATATAGAAGATATTTAATTTAAAATAGTTATACTTAAATATTTTTACAACTATTTGCAATCTAGGATAAAAATATTACATATAAATTTATTTTTTCTCAAAAATATTTCTTAGAGCAAGTTCTATGAACTTAGAATGACCTAGAATTTTTACTTTCCTTAACTTCAGTGTGAATGAATAATTTGTGGAGAGTCTTATTAAAAGGCATATTCTACACTCTTATAGGGGGCTAATATTCAGAATATACAAAGAGCTCAAAAGACTCTACAATAGCAAAACAAACAACCCAATCAAGAAATGGGCAACTGAACTGAATAGACACTTCACAAAAGAAGAGATACAAAGGGCCAATAGATACATGAAAAGATGCTCTACATCACTAGCCATCAGGGAGATGCAAATCAAAACTACTCTGAGATTCTGTCTAACTCCAGTCAGAGTGGCAAGCATAAATAAATCAAACAACAACAAATGCTGGCGAGGATGTGGGGAAAGAGGAACTCTTTTACACTGTTGGGAGTGCAAAGTAGTTCAGCAGCTATGGAGATCAGTGTGGAGATTCCTCAGAATTTCTATAATACTAGATGTCAACCACTAAGCCAAGCATGGGAGGGAGGGATGGGGAGGGAATGGGGTGGGGATCGGGTGGGGGCTGACTGGGTGATGTGTGCATGTATGTCTACAAAAGTTTGTATCCCACTATGATGTATGAATACAGTGCACCAATAAAAAAATAATTAATTAAAAAAACTGGGAATAGATCCACCATTTGATCTGGCTATACCACTCCTGGGTATCTTTCCAAAGGGGTTGAAATCAGAGAACTACAGTAACATATGCACACCTATGTTCATAGCAGCACAGATTGTAATAGCCAAAATATGGATCCAACCTAGATCTCCATCAACAGATGAATGGATTGCAAAATTATGGGAAATACACACATGGAATTCTATTCATCTATAAAGAAGAACAAAATCATGTCACTCGCAAGAAGATGGAAAGTCCTGGAGAGTATTATGTTAAGTTAGATTAGTCAAGCACACAAAGAGAAGGGACATATGTTTTCTCTAATATGCCCAAGCTAGGGAGTATTGGTAATACCAGAGGGACTCCAGAAAATGGAGGGGAAATCTTAGCAAAGCTTGAATAGAAGGATAGGAGAGGAAGAAAGCTGAGGTTGTTCAATGGAGGAGCTACATACGAATATGTGTAATGGTATAAATATAACATGGTTAACCTGGACACTCTTTATTGGGAGGGGGGGAGGAAAATGAGGGGGAGAGGGCACAAAGCACAATCTAAATGTACACTATTTTCAATATGTTCAACTTATAAACAAAATAAATTATATAAGAAAAATTTACATATAAAAATAATAAAATAATCTTAGTAGAAAAAATGATTTACTGCCTTAAAATTAGCTCACAATTCTAAATAAAAAATTAGCTTATTAAAAAAAAGGCATATTCTAGCCGGGCTTGGTGGCACACACTAGTAATCCCAGCATTTGGGAGGCTGAGATAGGAGGATCGTGTTTTGCGACCAGCCTCAGCTACTACTTAGTGAGGCAATCTGCAACTCAGTGAAACCCTGTTTCAAAATAAAGAGAATAAAAATTAAGGCTAAGGGTGTAACTCGGAGGTAGAATACCCCTGGGCTCCACCCCCAGTACTGCCACAAAAAAGGCATATTCTAATAATTTTAATTCTATATATCTGGAAATGGAAGGAGGCTGAGATTCTGTGATTCTAATTAACTACTAAAAGATTGCTGGGCTAATTGTTATCCTTAGATTGTGCTTGAAGTAGCATGTTTTTAGAGCAATTTTTTTTCACAGTGTCAGCTTATTCTCAATTACTAGGTAGTAAAATATATTTAGTGGATATTTTCCAGCAGTGTGTGTGTGTTTATGTGTGTGTGTGTGTGTGTGTGTGTGTGTGCGCGCGCACACACACACGCATGTAAAGGATTGAGCCTTGGGGCAGTCTATCTCTGAGCTACACCCAAGCCCACTATGTTGCTGAGGCTGTCCTATTTGTGAACTATCTGTTTCAGCCTCTCAAGTATTGGGATTGCAGGCATGTGTCACCATGCTCAGCTCTGGCATTATGTTTTAGACAGGGAGAAGAACAAATATATAAAAGAGCACCATAAGAGAACATAAAATGAAAAAAGTGCTTTAAACATAGTGACTTATTGTTTCATGGAATTATGTTTCCACTTTATGAGTGTTTGTATATAGCTCTGAATGCAAAATGTATTTCTTAAAGACTATCATGAACAAGAAGTTTAAAGTCCCTGTCTTAAGGAAAAGGGTTTGCCTTCCTATTTTTCCCCCAGTGTCTACTACAGTATTTAGTAGAAAAATTATTCAAATTGGTAGAGCAAACTAATATGTAAATAGAAAAATAAATGGTGCAGCTGGACATAATCCCAGTACTTTGGAGGCTGAGACACGAGGATCATGGTTTCGTAGCCAGTCTCAGCTAGGTAGTGAGGCCCTCCGTGACTTAGTGAGATTCTGTTTCAAATAAAAAATAAAATATAGGGCGGGGGGGGGTGTAACTCGGAGGTAGAATGGCCCTGGGTTCAAGCCCCAGTAGAGATAAAAAAGAAAAATAAATGATGATACCCATACAGCTATATATGATTTTAAAATTGGTAATCCTATATTTTTTATCATTTCTTTTATCAAATCAAAGTCAGGGAGAAGAGCAGGCTCACTGCTGTCTCCCCACCCTGGCGTGGGTCTTTTCCAGTATAAAAACAGGAAAAAGGAGACATATTTCTTGTCCCTAAAGAGTGTTCAGCTAAACTAGAACGTAAGTTTGCAAAGAAAACACATGAATGGTCAAAATAAACTACACATCCTTGATTCATTAGTGAACTTTGCTGACAGCCCAGCTTTTGGCCTTCTCCAGTGAATGAGAGAGGAACTAAACCCTAGATTTTTATAGGTGACAAGTCCATGCAAGTAAAAGACATTTTTAAGGCAAATTTTATTCTCCTTATGTTTTTCTTTTTGCTAAAGCAATCCATTTACTGTTTTAGTTCTTGTCAGATAGTGTACTGAACAGACAAGAAGCAACCTATCAAAATATCTAAGAGGGGTCTGAGGATCATTCTGCCTGCAGGTAGGAGGCAGAGCTGTATGACCTCCAGAGAGTATTTCCCCAACTATGTTTTCATTTAATTTCTTTTTTCAGAACTTTAAAATTACACTCTCTGCAAAAGTGCCTCAAGGTGTGAACACAATAAATAGAGACACAATGAATTCAAATATTTTAAAGAGTTGGTGGCAGAATTAAATACAGAGAAATAAAAGCAACTAAAGAGCAGAGGATTTCGGTATTAGTAATGTTCACCCTAGTATGCTGACCCAGTAGGAGCAAGATTATTTCATTTTACATTGGAATTTCTAGGAGGTAAACTTTCTAGAAAATATAAATGGCCAGGCATTTTGGGAAACTAATTCTAAATGAGATATGGGGCAGAAAGTTTAGGCAGAAACCAAGATGTTAGAGTTTCATGCTGAAGAAGGATCACCAAGAACAAAAGACTAAAGATACAGCATTTCATCCCCTTGATTTATTAAATGACATTTATGGGGGTCACAAAACCTACCGACCTGCTTCACTTTTTCCACCTGTAAAACAGTGATGGTCGGGCCTGGAAGCACATGTTTGTAATATGGGCATTTGGGAGAATGAGACAGGAGGATCAAGGTTCACAGCCAGCCTCAGCTACTTTGTGAGGCTCTTTGCAACACAGTGAGACCTTGTTTCAAAATAGAGAATAAAGTCAGGCCTGGTGGCACAGGCTTGCAATCCCGCACTCTGGTGGCTGAGACAGGAGGATCTCATAGCTTCAAAGCCAGCCTCAACTACACAGTGAGGCTCTCAGCAACTTAGGGAGACCCTGTTTTCAAATAAAATATAAATAGGTCTGGGAGTGTAGCCCAGAGGTAGAGGGCCTCTGGGTTCCACCCCCAGTACCACAAATAAATAAATAAATAAATAAATAAATAAATAAATAAATAAATAAAATTAAAAATAAAAAATAATAAAAAAATAGAGCTGGAAGTGTAGCTCAAATGTAGAATGCCTCTGGGTTCCATCCCTAGTACTGCCATTAAAAAAAAAAAAAGAAAAGAACAGTGATGATACTTGTCTGATACTCATTTTATGGAATGTGTAAAGCGAAATCTCATGGAAGGTGTAAAGCAGAATGTGGCATGTATGCTTCTATAGAATAGGCATTGGGTGGGGTGGTAGACAGTTATATACTAATCCTGCCACTGTGCGTATGTGTGACCTTACATGACACACAGGATTTTGCAGATAGGGTTAAGTAAAGAATCTTGAGATGGAAGATTCTCATTAATTCTCTAGGAGGTTACTGATATAGTTACATGAATGAGGGAGGCAGGATATTGGGTGATTCAGTGAGAGGAGGACTCCACACTCCATGGCCAATTCTCAAGATGGAATCAATACCATGGTTCAAGGAACCTGTACAGTGTCTGGAATGGAAGAAGACAAGTGATGCATCCTTCCCTGGAGCCTCTAGAAGAAATGCAGCTCTACTGACACTTTGATTTTAGCTCAGTGTGCCTTCAGATCTTAGGAGCTGGAAGAGAATAAATTGATATTAATTCATTAAGTTTGTTTTAATTTGCTATAGCAGTTACAGAAAACTAATACAGATGGTAAAAACAAACAAGGCTATTTGGGATGTTGATACAATTATAGAGTATCTTCTATCTGATGGATTGGTTAGGGTGTAGTGCCGATGAGTAAAAAAGTCTAGTTTTCACCAATAATAAAAAATATTAAGGTTTATATTCATTTAAAACCCTTAATCACAACTACACCCCTAATACTGGTTAACATGTCAAAAATGTATGCTAAGACTTATATGTAATAAAAGAAAAATGAGTGAATATTTTAGTTTTACTAAATTTTTAAGATTATGTTTACAAGTAAGTATAATCTATATTTTTAAGAACTGTTAAATGTAAATATGCATAAAATAGTAAAATTTAAAAATCCTTAAAATAGGACTTAAAAATTTAGAAAACATTTTAACATAATTAGTACCTTTTGGTTAATTCATATAATTTATATGTCTACTTATATACAGTTTATAGAATTATATACATTTATATTCAAGCCTAGAGAAGCAAAGGAACATGATAAAAGTCACAAAGCTAGTTAATAGCAAAAAGCAAAACATAAATAGAATAAAATTTGCCTTAAAAATAAAAATAAACCTCTGGGTGTGATGACACAAGCTTGTAATCCCAGTATTTGGGAGCCTGAGACAGGAGGATTGTAGGTTCCTGGCCAGCCTCAGTGACTTTGTGAGGCCCTCTGCAATTGAGTGGAACCCTGTTTCAAAGTTTAAAAGAATAGGGCTGGGGTGTAGCTCAGAGGTTGAATGTCTCTGGGTTTCATAATCCCCAGTGCCACAATAAATAAATAAATAAATAAATAAATAAATAAATAAATAAACAAATAAATAAAACAAATAAATAAAACCTTTCATCTGAACAGACTTGCCACCTATAAACATTCAGGGTCTAGTTCCTGTCTCATTCACAAGATCCTATAATCTTGGCGGTTCAACTCTAAGTCCATTTTTTTTTTTTTTTGCTTTCTGCTTCTCTGAGCTATACAGGGAGATAGGCCAATTTACAAAAGAGTCTCTTAGCCCTGTCAAAATAGGAAGATAAATTTATTTACTGGAATTATTTGATCTGATTTAAAGTCAATTAAATTGTTATAGTTCTGTAAACCATCTTTTTCTTTGCAAACCAGGAAGAAAAAATTGGAAAACCATAAGGGCAGTCAGTGGTTCATGATGAATACTATTGTGCTAACTATGCTTTTTACAGATGCAGGTTGCTTGATTCTTAGTTTATACTGTCAAAAGTCATTCTACAGAATATATTGACATTTCATTTTGAAGATACAGCATATGTGGGCATCTGAGTGAGCCTAGATGTATGATTTTATAATTTGGATTAAATAGGCCAGTTAACCACATATTTGAGAATTACCTGGTTTTATTTATGATCTCATAAATAAATATTTTCTGGGAACTTAGATCAGACATTTCTTAAGTGATTCAATCAGTATGTTATGGCACTATTCAATATATATACTATATGTATATATTCATATATAAAGGTTGCCTCCAGCTATGTTTTGAATGTGCTAGAAGCATAATCTTCAATGCAGCCCCGTTTGGAAGTGGGGTTTAATTAAAGGTGTTTAGGCATAAAGGCTGCAACCTCACAAATGGATGAATGATGATTATAAAAGGGCTTGATGCTGAGAGCTTGATCTCCAGTTCTCTTTTGGCTGCTCTTTGGTCTTTTATCCTGGAGCAAGCAGTAAGGAAAGTCCTCATCAGATGCTGGTGACTTGATCTTGGACTGTCCAGCCTCCAGAAAAATGAGGCAATTGGTTTATGTTCTTTATAAATTATCCAGTCTCAGGGGTTTTGCTACAACTGCACAAAACACTCTAAGACATTTCCATATAACTTCTGGGTTTTTTGTATGTTGAAATGATTTATCACCATTAAATATTTGCAAAGGTACTTTGAAGAATTTCTGTATACTTTTCATTTGGATTTTTCTAGATGTTAACCATTTACCCATCTTTTGTCATTATTTATTCTCTCAGTATATATATGTACATATATATATATATAAATATATACATATATGCATATGTGTATGCATAATAAACATGCAGACATGTATATGCAAATATATACTTCTTGAAATATTCCGAAGTAAATTGCAGATATGGCAACCCTTTAGCTCTAAATAAATTTTTTTTGTATTTTTCAAAACCAGGAACCTATCCTTATAAATAAATCTATTAAAATAATAAATTACTGTTGATAAAATGCTATTGTCTAAAATCTTATTCAGAGTTTACCAATTTTCCACTAATAGATGCACTTTTTCTAGTTCCAGGCCTAATCTAGTTCCATTCACTGAATTTAACTGCCTCAAAGACAGAATTTTCAGGCTTTTGTCTTTTTGTGACTCTGTGACTTTGGAAGAATTCTGTTCAGATGTTTTACAGACTGTGCATCTGTTTTGGTTGTCTTATGTTTACCAATGATTAGGTTTGTGCTATGTATTTTAAATAGCAACGTTACAGCAATGATGTATCTAAAGGCCTGTGGTATGATATTTACTTGCCCCACCATAGGGATGGCCACTTGGTTTAAGGAGAAAGTGGCAATATTTTATCACCAAAAAACTTTTATTCTTATTATTTTAATTAATAAGCATCCTCAAGATGATTATTTTGAACCTATATAAAGACCCTGTTTCCTATCATAATTTTGTACAACATTTATTAACTGTTGAGGCTTCATGCCTGAAATAATTAATTTTGTGGGGATTGCTTTAAAAAATTTCAGTAGTTTCATACCAGTGTAATTATTTGCCTTAGAAGTTACTTGATATTTTGTCTTGAAAATTTGAGATTTTCTTCTTAATCTTTGAAGTTTACTTTTTTTTTTAACCAGGAAAATTTGTCAGAGTAGATTTTTTTTCTGACATTTCTCTCCATGTACTTCATTGGTCTTTTTGATGCATAGACTTAGATATACTTTCATTTCTGCTTTATTTCCTCAAAATGTTATTTTTATTGGTTAATTATAATTATTTATAATAGTGAAGTTCATGGTGATACATTCATCTATGCACATACCATATTTAGTCTACTTCCTTCACTGTATCTTTCCTTCTTTCTCCTTTTTCTCCCTAAAGATTATAACTTTAAATATTAATTTTTCATTTATTAATTTAATTTATTCAAGGCTCCACATATTACTTCTTTTTCTTCCATTTTTATCTCTTTATTTCTTATTTGTTTCTGAATCTACTTTTAATTTTCTTGGTTGTTTTATCCCCTGTTTTCAAAGAAATTTATGAAATTTTCACCTTATAATTTATACTTATCTAAGACAATTTCATTTTTTTTCTGTTTTTTCTCGAATTCAATAAATTCACTTTTATTTCTTCCTAGAATTTTCTTTTGTCCATTTCTCTCTTTAGCTTTTTAACTTCTGATTCAAAGTATTTTTTCTTAAATCCAAGTGCTTATTTGTTTTTGTTTTTTTTTTTCTTTTAACAATTTTTTTATTGAACATAAATAGTATACATTTAAACTATATTTGGTGCCCTCCCCCCACCCCCGTTTTCCCTTCCCCCCTCCCACCAATGGTTGTCCAGGTTAACCATGTCATATTCATAATTTTACACATGTTCAGGTGTAGACCCTCATTAATCAAGATCAGCCTTCCTCCTCTCCTATCTTTCCATTCAAACCTTGCTGATACTTCCCCTCCATTATCTGGAGCCCCACTGGTATCCTCTGTGTTTCCTAGTTTGGGCATATTAGAGGAAACATATGTACCTTCTCCTTCTGTGCTTGGCTGATCTCACTTAACATAATGTTTTCCAGGGCTTTCCATCTTCTTGCAAATGATATAATTTTGTTCTTCTTTATGGCTGAATAGAATTCCATTGTGTGTATTTCCCACAGCTTTGCTATCCATTCATCTGTTGATGGAAATCTGGGTTGGTTCCATATTTTGGCTACTACAAATTGTGCTGCTATGAACATAGGTATGCATATGTTGCTGTAGTTCTCTGAATTCAACCCCTTTGGAAAGATACCCAGGAGTGGTATAGCTGGATCATATGGTGGATCTATTCCCACCTTTCTTAGGAATCTCCACATAGATCTCCATAGCGGCTGAACTAGTTTGCATTCCCACCAACAGTGTAAAAGAGTTCCTCTTTCCCCACATCCTCGCCAGCATTTGTTGTTGTTTGATTTCTTTATGCTTGCCACTCTGACTGGGGTTAGATGGAATCTCAGTGTAGTTTTGATTTGCATCTCCCTGATGGCCAGTGATGAAGAACATCTTTTCATGTATCTATTAGCCCTTTGTATCTCTTCTTTTGTGAAGTGTCTATTTATTTCATTTGCCCATTTCTTGATTGGGTTGTTTGTTTTGCTAGTGTAGAGTCTTTTGAGCTCTTTGTATATTCTGGATATTAGCCCCCTATCAGAATGGTGGCTGGTAAAGACCCTTTCCCATTCTGTAGGCTTCCTCTTTAGGTTATTGATAGTTTCCTTTGATGAGAAGAAACTTTTTAGTTTGATGCTATCCCACTTGTTTATTCTTGCTTTAATTTCCTGAGCTTTGAAGGTTTTATTGAGAAAGTTACTGCCTGTGCCAATATGTTGTAGTGTTGAACCTATGCTCTCCTCTACTAACTTCACAGTCTCAGGTCTAATTTCTAAGTCTTTGATCCATCTTGAGTTGATTCCTGTGTTTGGTGAGATATAGGGGTTTAGATTCATCTTTTTACAAATGGTTAGCCAGTTCTCCCAGCACCACTTGTTGAAAAGGCTGTCTTTTCTCCAGCGTTTAAATTTGGTCCCTTTGTCAAAGATTAGTTGACTAAAGATGTGTAGGTTTGTTTCTGTACCTTCTATTCTAATCCACTGGCCAGTATATCTGTTATTGTGCCAATACCATGCTCTTTTTTTACTACTATTGCTCTATAGTATAGTTTGAAGTCTGGGATTGTAATACCTCCTGCATGTTTCTTATTGTTGAGAATTGCTTTGGCTATTCTGGGTCTTTTCTTTCTCCATATAAAGTTCATGATTGATTTTTCTAGGTCTCTGAAGAATGTCACTGGTATTTTAATGGGAATTGCATTAAATCTATAGATCAGTTTTGGCAGAATGGCCATTTTGATAATATTTATTCTGCCTATCCATGAGCACGGGAGATCTTTCCATCTTCCAAGGTCTTCTTCAATTTCTTTCTTTTTTTTTTTTTGTTTTTTTTTAATTAATTTATTTTTTAAATTGGTGCATTGTAGTCATATATCAATCACATTGGAGTACAAGACTTGAGAGGATATACAAGCACACATCATCCAATTAGCCCTCCTCCAGCCCCCGTCCCATTCCCTCCCCCTCCCTCCATCCCACACTTCTTTGGTGATTTACTTTGATACATTTGTTTATGTACCTCCTGCATTTTAAAGAGGCTCCGTCCTCCAGTATTACATACCCTCTGATTGGTCACATTAGTTGCTTCACTATAGGGCCCTTTCTATAGCTCAACCTCTTCCTGTTGCCCTTTTCCTCCTAGTTATTGCTGATTAAGAGAAGCATCTGATTTATATTTTCTGCGATATTTCTCTGTGCATGCTGCGTTGCAAGTACCAATCCCACTCTTGATGGTCCCAGTAGTGGCCTGGCTACTCAGTGGACTGATCCAGACCTCGCTGGCTCACGCAGCGGCCTTGCCTCATGGGAGGACCCAGTTCTGGTCTCGCTGGCCCCTGAACCGGTCAAACCCCTAAGCTGGCTTTGGTCCCGACCTTGGAGGCCACAGGAGTGAACTTGCCTCACGCCAGGCTCCGAAGCTGGCCATTGGCCCCTGCACCGGTCTAACCCCTTGGCAGGATTCCAATCCTGGCCTCGGAGGCCCCAACACTGGTAATGCCTCACGGCAGGCTCCGATGCCGGCCTCACTGGCCCCAGCACCGGCCTAACCCCTTGACAGGCTCTTATCCTGGCCTCAGAGGCCCCAGTACCGGCCTTGCCTCACGGCAGGCTCCGATGCCGGCCTCGCTGGCCCCAGCACCGGCCTAACCCCTCGGCAGGCTCTTATCCTGGCCTCGGAGGCCCCAGTACCGGCCTTGCCTCACGGCAGGCTCCGATGCCGGCCTCGCTGGCCCCAGCACCGGCCTAACCCCTTGGCATGCTCCGATCCCGGCCTCGGAGGCCCCAGCACTGGTCATGCCTCACGGCAGGCTCCGCTGCTGGCCTCGTTGGCCCCAGCACCGGCCTAACCTCTCGGCAAGCTCTTATCCTGGCCTCGGAGGCCCCAGTACCGGCCTTGCCTCACAGCAGGCTCCGATGCCGGCCTCACTGGCCCCAGCAGAGGCCTAACCCCTCGGCAGGCTCCGTTCCCGGCCTCAGAGGCCCCAGTACCGGCCTTGCCTCACGGCAGGCTCCGATGCCGGCCTCGCTGGCCCCAGCACCGGCCTAACCCCTCGGCAGGCTCTTGTCCTGGCCTCGGAGGCCCCAGTACCGGCCTTGCCTCACGGCAGGCTCCGAAGCCGGCCTCGCTGGCCCCAGCAGCGGCCTAACCCCTCGGCAGGCTCCGATCCTGGCCTCGGAGGCCCCAGCACTGGTCATGCCTCAAGGCAGGCTCCGATGCCGGCCTCGCTGGCCCCAGCACCGGCCTAACCCCTTGGCAGGCTCTTATCCTGGCCTCGGAGGCCCCAGTACCGGCCTTGCCTCACGGCAGGCTCCGATGCCGGCCTCGCTGGCCCCAGCACCGACCTACCCCCTCGGCATGCTCCGATCCCGGCCTCGGAGGCCCCAGCACTGGTCATGCCTCACGGCAGGCTCCGCTGCCGGCCTCGTTGGCCCCAGCACCGGCCTAACCCCTCAGCAAGCTCTTATCCCGGCCTCGGAGGCCCCAGTACCGGCCTTGCCTCACGGCAGGCTCCGATGCCGGCCTCGCTGGCCCCAGCACCGGCCTAACCCCTCGGCAGGCTCTTATCCTGGCCTAGAGGCCCCAGTACCGGCCTTGCCTCAAGGCAGGCTCCGATGCCGGCATCACTGGCCCCAGCACTGGCCTAACCCCTCGGCAGGCTCTTATCCTGGCCTCGGAGGCCCCAGTACCGGCCTTGCCTCACGGCGGGCTCCGATGCCGGTCTCGCTGGCCCCAGCACCGGCCTAACCCCTCGGCAGGCTCCGATCCCAGCCTCGGAGGCCCCAGCCCTGGTCATGCCTCAAGGCAGGCTCCGATGCTGGCCTCGCTGGCCCCAGCACCGGCCTAGCCCCTTGGCAGGCTCTTATCCTGGCCTCGGAGGCCCCAGTACCGGCCTTGCCTCACGGCAGGCTCCGATGCCGGCCTCGCTGGCCCCAGCACCGGCCTAACCCCTCGGCATGCTCCGATCCCGGCCTCGGAGGCCCCAGCACTGGTCATGCCTCACGGCAGGCTCCGCTGCCGGCCTCGTTGGCCCCAGCACCGGCCTAACCCCTCGGCAAGCTCTTATCCTGGCCTCAGAGGCCCCAGTACCGGCCTTGCCTCACAGCAGGCTCCGATGCCGGCCTCGCCGGCCCCAGCACCGGCCTAACCCCTCAGCAGGCTCTTATCCTGGCCTTGGAGGCCCCAGTACCGGCCTTGCCTCACGGCAGGCTCCGATGCCGGCCTCACTGGCCCCAGCAGCGGCCTAACCCCTCGGCATGCTCCGATCCCGGCCTCAGAGGCCCCAGTACCGGCCTTGCCTCAAGGCAGGCTCCGATGCCGGCCTCGCTGGCCCCAGCAGCGGCCTAACCCCTCGGCAGGCTCTTGTCCTGGCCTCGAAGGCCCCAGTACCGGCCTTGCCTCAAGGCAGGCTCCGATGCCGGCCTCGCTGGCCCCAGCAGCGGCCTAACCCCTCGGCATGCTCCGATCCTGGCCTCGGAGGCCCCAGCACTGGTCATGCCTCAAGGCAGGCTCCGATGCCGGCCTCGCTGGCCCCAGCACCGGCCTAACCCCTCAGCAGGCTCTTATCCTGGCCTCGGAGGCCCCAGCACCGGCCTTGCCTCACGGCAGGCTCCGATGCCGGCCTCACTGGCCCCAGCAGCGGCCTAACCCCTCGGCAGGCTCCGATCCCGGCCTCAGAGGCCCCAGTACCGGCCTTGCCTCAAGGCAGGCTCCGATGCCGGCCTCGCTGGCCCCAGCAGTGGCCTAACCCCTCGGCAGGCTCCGATCCTGGCCTCGGAGGCCCCAGCACTGGTCATGCCTCAAGGCAGGCTCCGATGCCGGCCTTGCTGGCCCCAGCACCGGCCTAACCCCTCAGCAGGCTCTTGTCCTGGCCTCGGAGGCCCCAGTACCGGCCTTGCCTCAAGGCAGGCTCCGATGCCGGCCTCGCTGGCCCCAGCACCGGCCTAACCCCTCGGCAGGCTCTTATCCTGGCCTCGGAGGCCCCAGTACCGGCCTTGCCTCACGGCAGGCTCCGATGCCGGCCTCACTGGCCCCAGCAGCGGCCTAACCCCTCGGCAGGCTCCGATCCCGGCCTCGGAGGCCCCAGCACTGGTCATGCCTCAAGGCAGGCTCCGATGCCGGCCTTGCTGGCCCCAGCACCGGCCTAACCCCTCAGCAGGCTCTTGTCCTGGCCTCGGAGGCCCCAGTACCGGCCTTGCCTCAAGGCAGGCTCCGATGCCGGCCTCGCTGGCCCCAGCACCGGCCTAACCCCTCGGCAGGCTCTTATCCTGGCCTCGGAGGCCCCAGTACCGGCCTTGCCTCACAGCAGGCTCCGATGCCGGCCTCACTGGCCCCAGCAGCGGCCTAACCCCTCGGCAGGCTCCGATCCCGGCCTCGGAGGCCCCAGCACTGGTCATGCCTCAAGGCAGGCTCCGATGCCGGCCTCGCTGGCCCCAGCACCGGCCTAACCCCTCAGCAGGCTCTTATCCTGGCCTCGGAGGCCCCAGCACCGGCCTTGCCTCACGGCAGGCTCCGATGCCGGCCTCACTGGCCCCAGCAGCGGCCTAACCCCTCGGCAGGCTCCGATCCAGGCCTCAGAGGCCCCAGTATCGGCCTTGCCTCAAGGCAGGCTCCGATGCCGGCCTCGCTGGCCCCAGCAGCGGCCTAACCCCTCGGCAGGCTCCGATCCCGGCCTCGGAGGCCCCAGCACTGGTCATGCCTCAAGGCAGGCTCCGATGCCGGCCTCGCTGGCCCCAGCACCGGCCTAACCCCTCAGCAGGCTCTTGTCCTGGCCTCGGAGGCCCCAGTACCGGCCTTGCCTCAAGGCAGGCTCCGATGCCGGCCTCGCTGGCCCCAGCAGCGGCCTAACCCCTCGGCATGCTCCGATCCTGGCCTCGGAGGCCCCAGCACTGGTCATGCCTCAAGGCAGGCTCCGATGCCGGCCTCCCTGGCCCCAGCACCGGCCTAACCCCTCAGCAGGCTCTTATCCTGGCCTCGGAGGCCCCAGCACCGGCCTAACCCCTTGGCAGGCTCTTATCCTGGCCTCGGAGGCCCCAGTACCGGCTTTGCCTCACGGCAGGCTCCGATGCCAGCCTCACTGACCCCAGCACCGGCCTAACCCCTCAGCAAGTTCTGGACCCGACCTCGGAGGCCCTAGCACAAGCCTTGCATCATGGCAGGCTCCAATGCCGGCCTCGCTGGCCCCAGCATCGGTCTAACCCCTCTTCAGGTTCCAATCCCGGCCACGGAGGCCTCAGTAGTGGCCTTGCCTCACAGCAAGCTCCGATGTCGGCCACTGGCCCCGGCGCCCGCCTAACCCCTCAGCAGGTTCCGATCACTGTCTCTGTGGTTAGTATTTCAAAGGATCCAGTTGTAATGTATCAGATCTCTGCCTCCCCCAAATATTGGCCACTGGCATTGCCACTGCCTCCACCGTTTCAAATCCTTCCCAGGCTCTTTTTCCACTCTGAATGTTGTCCAGTGTTCCTAAGCATGCGTGATGGTAGCATTCGACATTTGGTGTAATTTCTCCAAAAAAATAAAGTTGGTAAGATCCGGTTTCTGCTTCTCCTGAATACAAGTCTCTACCACCATCGCGAAGAACTCTTTCAACACCGCATTTCTCCTTGGTCTCCGCTAAACTTTCTCCTTATATGTGATGTCTGAGATTCTTAACAATATAGAGAAATAGCAGTCCTCTTTCACAGCGAATTTTTCCATAAGTTCCAGTGCATTTAGATAAGTTTCGTCTGCATCTCCAGTGTCCTGGCATCCATAACAGCTTTCTTACCACCTCTCCGATATTTTTCTTTATCTTTTTCTGTTCTGGCCCCGGTTTCTCCAGGGGTCTGGCGTGCTACTCGCAGTTCGGCTGGGACCCAGAGTCCAGCGATCCGGGCCCCAGCTGGCGTGCCCTGTGCTCGACCCCGCCCAGAACCCAGCGTCTTACTGGGCCTTGTTTCTCCAGGGGTCTGGCGTGCTACTCGCAGTTCTGCCTGGGGCCCAGAGTCCCGCGACCCGGGCCCCATCTGGTGTGCCCAGCCCGCGACCCCTGCCCAGAACCCAGCGTCTTACTGGGTCTGGTTTCTCTAGGGGTCTGGCGTGCTATGCGCAGTTCGGCAGGGGCCCAGAGTCCCGCGACCCGGGCCCCATCTGGCGTGCCCAGCCCGCGACCCCCGCCCAGAACCCAGCGTCTTACTGGGTCTGGTTTCTCCAGGGGTCTGGCGTGCTACGCACAGTTCGGCCGGGGCCCAGAGTCCCGTGACCCGGGCCCCATTAGGCGTGCCCCGCCCGCGACCCCCGCCCAGAACCCAGCATCTTACTGGGCCTGGTTTCTCCAGGGGTCTGGCGTGCTACGCGCAGTTCGGCTGGGGCCCAGAGTCCCGCGACCCAGGCCCCATTAGGCGTGCCCCGCCCGCGACCCCTGCCCAGAACCCAGCGTCTTACTGGGCCTGATTTCTCCAGGGGTCTGGCGTGCTACGCGCAGTTCGGCCCGGGGCCCAGGGTCCCGCGACCCAGGCCCCGGCTTTTGTGCGCCGCGCGCGACCCCTGCCCAGAACCCAGCGTCTTCCCAAGTGCTTATTTGAATATGTTTAACTTAGTTTGCAGTGCTGTGTTATAGTTTTTTTTTCTTCTGTTGGCCATTTGGAAATTAGGGTGTGTGTGTGTGTGTGTAAAAGAGAGGTGTTTTATGAGATGAGAAAAATAAATTCTTATTTTTCCTGCTATTTTATTAAGGTTCCTAGTTAATCTGTGGTATCTGATAAAAATGTGATAAAATCCCTTCTCTATGAGTTTTTTGGTCTTCTTGTGATGACGAAGAGTTTGTGGGTCCTATTTTATCTATATATTTGTTTTGTGGGACCCTAAATTTACTCTTCCTACAGATTTTTATTCATTTATTTATTTTTAATAAGTTTTTATTGGTGCATTGTAATCAAACATCACAATGGAATACAAGACTTGTGTGGATATCCAAGTACACATCATCCAATTAGCCTTTGTCTAATCCCCATCCCATTCCCTCCTGCTCCCTCAATCCCATGCTTGATTTAGTGTTTAACATTGATATATTTGTTTACATACATCTTATGTTTTAATGAAATTCCATCTTTCCCCTTCCTATCCTTTCTGATTGGTCACCTTAATTGTTCCTCCATAGGAACCTTTCTTCCACTAGATTCCCTCCTATTACCCATTTCTTCCTAGTTTTGCATATTAGAGAGAGCATCTGATTTTTTATTTTTCTTTGATATTTCTCTGTGTATGCCGCAATGCAAGTTCTGATCCCACCCGCAAAGGCCCCGGCACCAGCCTGGTCACCTGGCAGTTTCTGTTCCCAGCCTCACTGGCTCCAGCACAGGCCTTGCCTTTAGGCAGATTCCTATCCTGGCCTTGCTGGCTCGATCTACGGCCTCACCAAATGGCAGGCCCCAATCACGGCCTTTCTGGCCCCGACCCCGGCCTCACCCCTCTGCAGGCTTCAATCCCAGCCTCAGAGGCCCCAGCACCGGCCTTGTCTCACGGTGGGCTCCAATCCCGGCCTCAATGGCCCCGGCACCAGCCTCACCCCTCAGCAGGCTCTATTCCTGGCCTCGAAGGCCCCTGCACTGGCCTTGCTTCACAACAGGCTCTGATCCCAGCCTCATTGGACCCTACCCTGGCCTCACCCCTCGGCAGGCTCTGATCTCGGCCTCAGAGGCCCCAGCACTGGCCTTGCCTCAGAGCAGGCTCCAGTCCTGGCCTCACTGGCCCTGGCACCGGCCTCACCCCTCAGCAGTCTCCAGTCCCAGCCTTGGAGGCCCGAGCACTGGCCTTGCTTCACAGCAGGCTCCAATCCTGGTATCGCTGTCCCCAGCACTGGCCTCACCCCTTGGCAGGCTCCGATCCTGGCTTCGGAGGCCCCAGCACTGGCCCTGACTCGTGGCAGGCTCTGACCCCTACATTGCTGGTTCCTGACACTAGCCTCACCCCTTGGCAGGCTCTGATCCCAGCCTCGGAGGCCCCAGCACAGGTCTTGCCTCATGGCCAGCTCCAATCCCAGCCTCGCTGGCCCTGACTCTAGCCTCATCACTCGGCAGGCTTCGATCCTGGCCTCGGAGGCCCCAGCACCAGCCTTGCCTCATGGCAGGCTCTGATCCCACCCTCGCTGACTCCGGCTCTGGCCTCACCCCTTGGCAGGCTCAGATCCTGGCCTCGGAGGCTCCAGCACCAGCCTTGCCTCTGCAGGCTTTGATCCCGGACTTGCTGGCCCAGCACCAGCTTCACCCCTCGGCAGGCTTCAATCCGGCCTCGCTGGCCCCGCTACTGGCCTCACTCCTTGGCAGTCTCCAATCCCGGCCTCGGAGGCTCCAGTACTGGCCTTGCCTCATGGCAGGCTCTGATCCCGGTCCTGCTGGCTGCAGCACCTGCCTAGCCTCACTGCGGGCTCCGAACCCGGCCTTGCTGGCCCCAGCACAGGGCTCACCCCTCATCAGGCTCTGATCCAGGCTTCGGAGGCCCCAGCACCGGCCTTACCCCTTGGCAGGCTCCAACCCCAGCCTAGGAGGCCTCAGCACTGGCCCTGCCTTGTGGCAGGCTCTGATCCCTGCATTGCTGCTCTCGATACTAGCCTCACCCCTTGGCAGGCTCTGATGTCGGCCTTGGAGGCCCCAGCACCAGCCTTGCCTCATGGCAGGGTCAAATCCCAGGCTTTCTGGCCCCAATACTAGCCTCACCCCTCAGCAGGGTCAAATCCCTGCCTCGGAGGCCGCAACACCAGCCTTGCCTCATTGTAGGCTCAGATCCCGGCCTCACTGGCCCCAGCACCAGCCTAGCCACCTGGGTAGGCTCCCATCCTGGCCTCAGAAGCCCTGGCACCGGCCTTGTTATCTTGCTGTATATTGGGCTCTTTTCTCTGCCACTATGATCAGGTCATATACAGATGTTCCCTATTTTCTTCCTTCTTTTGTTTTTGTGGTACTGGGGTTCTTGGAAAACCTTCCTTCTACTTCTGGGTTGTACCCCAGGGACCCACTTTATTTTCTTTTTAATTTGAAAACAGGGTCTCTCAGGCCATCAAGGCTGGCCACAAACCTGTGCAATATTCCTGTCTTCGCCTCCCAAGCACGGGGACCACAAGTGTGTACCTCCATGCCTGGCGTTCTTTGATTTTTTTTTTTTAATATGAGAGAGCAGTACATGTCTTTTGCGAAAGCTGGGACTCCAAATTCCTAGTGGCGATGACTTTTGTCCGCCCTCCAGAGGCAGAGATCCACAGCTTCACTCCGGAGAGCAGGCTCTGCTGCTCTGCATACATCCTGGCCTCCAACTCTGCGCAGAGGAGTGCGGTGGCCATGAGGGCTGATAAGTCCCAGAACACACTGCGTGGTAGCCCATTCTGGCCATGCTAGGCTCCCTCTGAAACTCCCCAAATCCTTTTACCACTTAGCATGTTGACCAGAATTCCCAAACCTGTGTGGCAGGAGCAGTCTACTTTTGGAGAGATTTCCTCAAAAGTTCAAGGTGGACTGGACTTGATCTGTTTGCCCCTCCTAACTCTGGTTACCACCACTACTGCTGCTGCCACTGCTGTCTCGGTTCTCTCCTGACCACCTTTCCCACACTATTTGTTCTCCATAGTTCCCGAGCATGTGTGGCAGTAGCAGTATACCTTTGGGGGTATTTCCTTAAAAATATGGGGTGCATTTGATTGCATCTCTGCCTCTACCATATAGTGACCACCACTTCCACTGCCCTGCCATCTTGGTTCTCCTCCGAGCACCCTATTCACATAACATGTTGTACCAAATTCCTGAGTGTGCACGGTAGTAGCATTCTACTTTTGGGGTAATTTCTTCAAAAGATCAAGGTGAGTAGAATCAGTTCTCTGCCTTTTCTGGATACTGGCTGCTGTAATTGCCGCTGCCTCTGCCATCTCAATTCTCTCCCCAACACTTTTCCCTCACTGCATGTTGTCCAGAATTTCTGAGCATGCGCAGCGGCAGCATTCCACCTTTGGGGCAATTTCTTCAGAAGAACAGGGAGGGTTGGATCATATCCCTGCTTCTCCCAAGTGCTAGCCTCCACCACCACTGCTGTTGCCACCACCTTCCTCCTAGTTCTCCACTGATCTCCTTCCTTACAGATAATGTTCAGAATTCTTAAGGATGTGAGGAGGGAGCAGTCCCCCTTCATGGGGATTTTTTCCCCAAAAGTTACATGTGAATTTGATAAGATTTATCTGCACATCCTGAATCCTGGCTGCCGCCGCCGCCACCATATTGACCCCTCTCCAATATTTTATTTTTTAATAAGAGAAAACAGTATGTGTGTTTTGAAGAGGTTGTTTGATCAAGCACTTAACAGCAATGAATTTTATCTCTCTTCTAAGAGCGAAGGCCCACAGCCTCACCATGCTGATCAGGAATTGCTGTTAGGAGCGCACCAAGGGCCCCAGTGCAGAACAGAGGTGCTGGGCTTCTCAGGACATGAGAGGCTCAGCTTCCTGCCAGGGACTGGGCTGCCCGGGATGCTGGGGGCTGGGCTGCCCGGGACACTATGCGCTGGGCTATCGGGGACGCTGGGCTCAACTTCCCGCCCTGTGCTGGGCTGCCAGGGATTCCATGTGCTGGGCTGCCCGGGACGCTGGGCTCAACTTCCCTCTGGGCACTGGGTTGCTTGGGACACTGTGCGCTGGACTGCCCAGGACACCGGGCTCAACTTCCCGCCGGTACGTTGCTCAGCTCCCTCTACCACGCCCAGATCATTTTTTTTTTCTTACAAGATCTGTTGTTAGGAGTCCCCAGCATGCGTGGCCGAAGTGGTCTTTTCTCTAAACTCTTCTGAGGTGCTCTTCCAAACATCATTTTTTTTTTTTTTTTTGGCATGGCGTGTGCCTCCTTGTCATCCTGCTTCCAATTCCACCACCAAAGCCTCTTTTGGTATTTTTGCATGCAGTGTAAGCATTCTTCTTTTGATAAAAGTTTTAGAGAAACTTTAGGCCTGACTCTAGTTCTCAACTTCTTTTTTCATGCATTCTTTTTTCTCCTCCTCCTCCTCCTCCTCCTCCTCCTCCTCCTCCTCCTCCTCCTTTTCTTCTTCTTCTTCTTCTTCTTCTTCTTCTTCTTCTTCTTCTTCTTCTTCTTCTTCTTCTTCTTCTTCTTCTTCTTCTTCTTCTTCTCCCCTTTCATTTACAATGTACATTAAGTGTGGACATTGAGTCTAAAAAATGGCAACCTTTTTCTCTGTAGTGTTGAGAATTGCTGGTTTGAAAATAGTTTCAATGCAGAAGAATTTTTGGCCTTTCCTGTGCTTTTCTGGTAGCAGAACAGAGATCCTTACAAACCAAAGATCTTTCTACTCTTCCTCCCCTCTCCAACCTAAGGACAGGTGCAAATCCTCCTTTATGGGGAGGCAGTATTGGCAGGGATACCAATACCATAGAAGAAGGATTCATGAACCCAGCTGTGGACTCAGGGGTTCATTTTCTATCTTCCCCAGCCCTTAGTGTAGTCCCTCCCTCTGGAGGCTTGAGGATGCTCCTCTTTGACTTGGGACTTCTCTAAGATGATGGTGGTCTAATAAAATACTACTTAAGAAAGTCCAAGCAAGTGCTTTGAAGAGTTGTATTCTTTTTTTTAAAAATTTATTTTATTGGTGCACTGTATTCATACATCATAATGGGGTAAAAATAATACTTTTGTAGACATACATGCACACATCGCCCAGTTAGCCCCTACCCGATCCCCACCCCGTTCCCTCCCCATCCCTCCTTCCCATGCTTGGCTTAGTGGTTGACATCTAGTATTATAGCAATTTATCCAATATTATCATTGATAATCTCACATAACAGTTTCATTTGTCTAATACCAAGCTTTTGATGACTTAAGGATAACATTTCAATATTTCTTTTTGCTTTCTTTCTTATCAGAGAATATTTCTTTCTTTTTCTTTTTTAAGGTAAAACTATCATATATTTATTTATTTATTTTTCACAAAAAATTTATCCTAATATGGAATATGGACTCTAGATACCCAAAATGGTCTCGAAAAAGAACAAAGCTAGAAGATGTATATTTTCTGATTTCAAACCATATAAAGCTACAATAATTGAAACAGTGTAGTACTGTTCTAAAGGCAGATATATAAACCATTGGAGTTAAATAAAAGCCTAGAGATAAATTCTTCCATATATTGTCAAGATATTTTTGACAAGGTTTCCATGAACATTTGGTGGAGGAAATAATTATCTTTTAACTAAATATTGTTGAAAAATAATAATTACATGGAAAAGAATAAAATCGGACCCTTACCTAACACCATATACAAATATTAACTCAAAATAGATAAAAGACCTAAATATAAATCTTAAGACTATAAACTTTTAGAAGAAAATCTGGGTCATAAAACCTCACAACATTGAAATTGGCAGTGATTTCTTGGATATCATTTCAATGGCACAGGCAACAAAATGGTAAACAAACTCCCTAAAAAATAAAAGCATATTGTATATCCAAAGACAATGTAAACTGAGTTAAAAGCTACTGATAGAATGGGATAAAATATTTCCAAATGCTATATCTGAAGGTATATTAGTATTCCAACTAGTAATCCTAAAAATTAGCAAAAATAAAAGCAAACAATACAATTTAGAGATAGGTAAAAGACTAACATAAATAATGAATCTTCACAGATAACTTATCTTAGTTGTCTGTTGGATGGAAAATTTTGTTTCTCTGGTTCTGGTGTGAGTTATCTATTTCTTCTTTGTAGTTAATCTCTTTGAGTATTTTCTCTAGCACTGGTTTTGAAGACATAAATTTCTTCAGTTTTTGTTTGTCGTGGAAGTTTCTTATTTCCCCATCTAATTTGATAGAAAGTTTTTCTAGGTAGGAAATTTTTGGCTGGAAGTTGTTTTCTTTCAGAGTTTGGAATATGTTACTCCAAGCCCTTCTGGCTCTCATGACTTGGTTTGGGAAGTCTGGAGTGATTCTAATTGGTTTGCCTCTGAATGTCACTTGACCCTTTGTTTTTGTTGCCTTTAAGATTCTCTGCTTGGCTTCCACATTGGTCATTTTGACAATTATGTGGCGTGGGGATCCTCTTCTCTGATCCTGTCTAAAGGGAGTTCTATAAGTTTCCTGGACCTGTGTATTGACCTCTTGCTCTATGTTTGGAAAATTTTCTGCTATTATTTCTTTGAAGATATTACTTATCCCTTTGGTTTTTACCTTCTTTTCCCTCTTCTATTCCAATTATTCTTCGGTTAGCTCTCTTAACATGGGCCCATATTTCTTCAATGTCAGATTCCTGCTGTTGGATATTTTTTTCTAAATTAGAAACTATGCGTTCATTTTTTGAATGATCTTCTTCTAAGATCAAGATTCTATTCTCCATGTGGTCTAGTTGGTTGTTTGTACTTTGAATTGAGGCCGTTACTTTATTAATTGCATCCTTTATCTCTTTTTGACTCTCTCTGAATTATTTTCGAAAAACCCCTATTATTTCTACAGTTATTTTCCTGATTTGATCTTCTAGAAATCTCTGAATTTCTGTTTTATCAGGTTCTGATGTTGTGGGGTTGTGGGCATTCATTGCTCCAGTGTTATTCCTCTTTCCCACGATTTCGGAAGGTTGTGCCTTCTCTGGGTTCTTCCCTTGGGTCACTACAACTTCCCTTAAGGTGCTCTGGATCTCAAGTCTGTGGTATCTTGGTCCCCACTACTCCTTTACTGGGTTGTATGGCAGAGTCTCAGACCCAGGGAGTCAATCGAGGCTGCTTTAGACCATGGGGGGTGCCAGGTTGGGAGTTCTCCTATGGTGTGATATCTCTGCCACCACCACTCCCCCACTGGGTTATGTCCCTGGGAGTCAGTACTGGGATTTCTCCTCCAGGGCCTGCAATTTGACTCACTGTTGTTGAGTGCGCAGATTTAACTGTAGTGGACTCGGTGAATTCGCTGCTGCTGCCACCGGTGGCAATATGGCGCTGCTGCCACACCTTCGGCCGTGAGGCTGGCATATTTCTTCTCTGGTTTTGAGCTCCACTCTGAGTCCCTGCAAGGTGTGCTGAGCCCAGCCCCTGGGAGCTTTAGATGCTCCCTGCGCCAAGAAATCTGCCGAATCCCGCCCAGCTGTTCTGCAGTGGCTCACCTCGGCTCACTGTCCACCGCTCCTCTCTGGAGCTTGGTGGGATGTTGAGTGCGTTGGTCTAGAGCTGTCCGGTGAGCTCGCCGCTGCCGCCAGCAGTAAAGCGCTGCTGCTGCTGCGTCCTCGGGCGTGAGGCCAGCGTATCTCCTCTGTGGTTCTGAGCTCTGTTATGAGTTCCCTTCCTCTCTGGAGCCTGGTGCTTCAAAAGAAGATGGCGCTCGCTGCTCCACACCGCGGCTCCGGCTGCAGCACTGCGGTCTGGTTTCTGGTGTCTCGTTTTCCAGCCCTCTTTTTCTTTGTCCCTTGTAATTACATTTTTTGTTTCTCTGCTGATGGTGTTTTCTGGGTATGAAAGGCGCTGATTTTGTGGTAATAGAGATTGGTTGTTAGTGGGGCTCGTAAGCCCCGCTTTCCTCCGTCGCCATCTTCCCAGAAGTCAAGAATTGTATTCTTGATAGAGTTATTTTCTTCCATGAAAAACTAGGTTGCTTTTCTCTTGTAAATCTGTTTTTTGTTATGTAAATCTAACCCAAATACAAACTTATAACATCATATACTTTATTTTGTTGTACATAATTTATTCTATTCTTTTTATTTGATGTTTTCTCAAATTATTAGTACCTATGTGTGTACATTGATACAGATGTCACTGCCTACATATTGAAAAATCATTTTGTTTAATTTATATTCATATGCTAGATCCGTGTAGGATCTTCATTAACTTGTATTTTCCTGAGATGATTGAGAAAGAGTTGAGCTACTTATTCTATTTCTTCTCACTGCATGGCTTTAGGCAATAAAAGAAGATGGAATTTTCTCCTTGATCTCTATCAAACTTCCAGAAAAACCCAGGAGAGACGTATCACTATATCACACATATCCAGGGAATACCACTTTGCCCTTGTGGTCCTTATTTCTAGGCTATCCATAGCCTTGCTATACCACCATGGCCCTTAAGACCTAAATGCCAGTGTTTCTATTTTAGGTTGGACTGAACCCAGACCTATTGACTCTTCAGGAAATAGAAGTCGGGCTAAACACACCCTCTTGGGCTTTGAGGGGACAGAGAACACCTACACTCCAATTTATGTTCTCAATCTCTATGATGGCTTGATGCTGGGAAAGACAAAAAAAATTTAAAAACCCTAGAATTAAGAAAAACAATATAGTTGTCAGAGAAACTACTAATAAAACCTATAAAATGGAACATTCTTGGAGAAATAGAAAATCTTCCTGTTATAAATATTCTGTTTCAGATTTCACTTAAAAGATAATGTGAGAAAACTGGTATTATGTAATGTTTAAATGAAAAGAAATCAAGAGCATGGCTTCCAACTCTAACTTAATATTAGATAGTAGTGATGGTGAACATACAAATAATAAGTACAGTTTACCGAGCAGTAATGTGGCAGGTACTGTGCTAATTGTTTCGCATCCATTATGCTTATTAGTATTTACAACAACCTATAGGAATGTGCTATTCCAGATATTATTGTTTTCTTATTTAGTATTCATTTCATGCTATTATTTTCTTAATTGAATTATCCATGTACATTGGATGAATCTGTAATAGATGCTATCAGCATCCAATAATATTTGTGTAATGCCCGCTAAAATATTATCTGATAATATCCTCTAATTTCTCAGTCTCTCTTTTGGTTTTACTGGAAATCTGAATAATCCTGAGCCATGAAATATAAATGTAAACTGTAAGCCTTCTAGGCTCAAAGAGGTTTGTACTTTCATATCCATCCCTTTTCCCTCCTGTCCAGTTGAACAATGCCAGGATAACTCAGAATTTTAAGAGAAATTACAATAGTAATGACAACAGACTGAGGCATCTTGTGATTGAAGACTGTTAGACACTACTTAGAAGACAGTTACTAAACCTAACCTGAAATGAGTAAGAAATAAACTCACTGTGTTAGGCTTCTACAACCTGAAGGTTTACTGGCCATTCATTACTCCACAGCCTATTATTCTATGGTGAACCATAGAAAGTCTATCCTAAGGGTGTTGTTCTAGCATAGGAATGACAACGGTCCTAAACCATTTAACATTGGGTTGTGAGTTGGGAAGCAAGGGGTAAGAAAATTGAACTGAGCCTGGAAACTTAAAAATTATATTACATGAGATAAGCCAGGCACAGAGATAAAGAACAAATTTTCTCACTCATTTGTAGAAACTAAAGTCAGCCTCATAGATGAACAAAGTGTGTAGTGGTCACAAGAAACTGGGAAAGGCAGTGGGAATGAGGGGAAAAGAAGTTAGATGGGGGCACCAAAACACAGTTGGAAAGGAGGAATTAGGTTCACTTTTTTTTAGTATAGTAAGTTAACTATTAGTTGTAACAACCTATGATTTAGTATACAATAACAAGAAGAGTCTGAAAGTTCCCAACACAGAAGTGAGTAATGTTGGAAGAGATGGAAGGGTGTATTACCTTGGGTGATCATTATACATTATATATGTGTGTCAAACTATCACATGGTACCCTATAAACATGTGAAAATATATTTCAATAAAAAAGAGAAAAAAGGGAATTCTGATCTAAATAGAAAAATAGACCAAACTCACTGTGTTTAAAAGTTGTTAGCTCCAGAAGAAGACATTAAAAAGTACTATTGATAGTACATTATAACTGCTATTGTACATCTAACAAGGCACTGCAGAACATAAAGATACTGAGAAAGAATTGGGTGATTTGCAGGTAGAAACAAAAAGAGTAAGAATTGTCTAGAAATTCAGATCCTTGCATGGCTGAAAACTGTGCTGCTTCCAGTTCCAGAACATTAAAATTTGGTTTAAAAAAGGCATTGTAAAACCAAAGCCCAGTAAGACTAGTTGATTAAAGTTACTTAAGGCACAGCTTCTCAGTGGGGGAAAAAAAAATTACTCAGGGCAAAAATCAGATTAACAGCATGGTCTTCTCATCTCTGGTTCCAGATAGCCTCAGGGAAGTAGCTTTTAAATTGAAAAGGGGACTTAAGGAAATGAAATCAGTCAGATTCTAGAATTATATCAGAAAAATAACTTAGCTTGTGCTTCCTGGCTATGAAACTGAACAGAAACAAATGGATCAGACGCCTAATAATTGTTTAAGGAAATTTTATTAGGAAAACAAACAAACAGAGCCAGCATATGAACAACAGCGGCTTTGATTTAGAGTCTTAAAAGAACCCTGGGGGTTGTGGGATTGTTCTCAAGTAAGAGGCCAGCTTTGATGGTTGTAGAATCCTCAGAGAAGGTCTGCTTTACAAATATCAGTGTAATACAAGGCTATGAAGCTGGTGAATGGCAGAACCTCCAAGAGAACAGAGCCCTGGGCCCCAGTGAACATAGACAAGGAGTTATCAGATAGCAGTGCAGAATCCAATTGGAAAATGTTCATTATCACCTGGATATGAACTCCTATCTTTATAGAACATTAAAATTTCAGAATGCATCTAATAGTGTCTTCTATATTTCTCATTTGTTGATATTCTTTTCTTTTCCTTTTTTTTTTTTTTTTTGCAGTACTGGGGGTTGAACCCAGGGACATTCTACCTCTGAGCCAAACTGCTAGCTAGCCCTGTTTTTTATTCTTTATTTTAAACAGGGTCTCACTAAGTTGCAGAGGCCTCACTAAGTAACTGAGGCTGTCCTCAAACCTGTGATCCTCTTGTCTCAGCCTTCCAAGTATTAAGATTACAAGCATGAGCCACCACGCCTGGCTTGTTTATATTCTAAATTGGAGTATATAGTATGATTATTCTGGATATTGAATATGCATTGATATTGAAGATGTATTTTAAGAAAGAGATAATTCTGCCTTATGGTTTGCAGGTTGACAGTCTCAAAGGAGACAAATACAAGTCTGATGGAGAAGTCAATATACCATAAGGATTTTGTGCTGGATGCAGGGAATGGATGATATTAGGGGTTACATTTCTTGATGACTGAGTAGGTATGTTTTATAAACGGGTAGAAGAAAGGAAAGGGATGTTAAAGACCAGGTCAGAAAACCTCACTGTTGCTCACCAATATTGATATTCTCATCTCCATTTCTCAGACTCCCTATAATTAGAATTTTCAGTTTGACCTCTTCTGACAAATGGAATGTGGATGGGAATGATTGCATCTTACGTGCCTCACACTTTCTCCAACTTTGTTTATTACCACATGAGGTGAAAATCAGCTTCCATTGCATTAAACCTCTCAGATTTTACCACATCGTATCACTGTTGCTAAGCTCTGCCTACCTATCTCAACTACTACAAACTTAAATGCAATTTCAGGTTGAGGGTTGGGTCCTGGTTAACCATGCTAGTCATCACATTCTAAGGTTACCAGGTGAACTTGATTGGAATATTTGACATAGGTTCTATCTCTCTTCTGAGAAGTTGTGGATACATGAGCTCTGAAACTGCTGCAGCTTTTCTTATCACCAAGAAGGAAGCAAAACTTGGAAGTAAGTGCCACAGAGAGTTTTGTGGTTTGCATGTAAAATTTTCTCTGGAAAAACCCAGGTATTTGTAATTAAGAAAAAAATCTCAGGTACTAGAATTAAAAATTGTCCCAAGGTGAAATCATTGAATACCCGGACTCTACTCTCATTAGTGGATAAATTCATTTATAGGTAGGGCTGGGCTGGAGGAGGTAGACCACTGAGTGTGTAATCTATACTCATACATATATCGTTGGCTTCCTTCTACACCCCTAGCTCCTCAGATGTACATCAGCCTAATATGGACTGAAACCCCCAGAACTATGCACAAATCAATCTTCCTTCCTCTGAGTTGTAGTCATCAGGTATTTTGAGTTACAGTAGTGAGAATGTTGACTGAAACAATTGGAAACCATAGAGAAAAAAAGTGGCACTTCATTCTTGATCACATCACTGAGCCACTGAATCCAACAAACCTGGACTACTATCCTGTTCTCCAGAATATGCAAGCCGATACAACATTTTATTGTTTAAGCCAGCTAGACCATACATTTTTCTATAGCCTGCATTGGAGTGAATTATAGATATGCATTAAAACAATCTAAATTTAATGACAGGGGACTTAAGGAACAAAGAGTTGATGTAAATTTTTTTAGAATCATATAACCAGTAAATAGATATACCAGGACTCAAACCCCCAAACCCTCCAACTCTTATTGCAGTCTTCTACTGAGGTGTTAGATGCAAAGAAGAAAAAAATACAAAACCCAAAATCAATCTAACAAACCCAGAACAGAGAACAGGATCCCTGTGTCTCAAAATATTTTTTTCTGGAATTTTTGCATCTATTTTCAGCAAGCCAAATTAGAAAATTGATTCCTCTTTTCAAACCCTGATTATCACAGAGGGGCCTGCATTATCCTAGACGGAGTGCAGCCATCACAACAAGGCCCAGTGATTATTGGATTTGAGTTCACCACACTTGCTCAAAAGAAACTATAGAAAAGGGACATGCTGTGGAATCAGTAAATGCAATATCTAAAAGCAGTCATCAGCTGTGTCTGATGAACATCTGGACAATGTTTCTGCTGGGTGGGAGGAGGCAGATGACTACATTCGTTACTGCATTTCATAAAAATTAATCACCAAAACAGTCAGGTCAGCATGTTTAACAAAAACAATCTTATTTCTAAAATGTGGACCAGATGTGAATGCATTTGAAAAAATACATGCGTTTGTTGCTGTTTGGTAGAATGGTAAAGGTATGTTTTTTCCATAGGTGGGTGGTTTTAAGATTAGAAGGTCTTGCTGATAGCTGGAAATCATAGAAAGAAGTATGTGGGTGGATGGGAGGTTGTAGGTAATTTCAGTGTGACAAAAAGTTATAATGAATAAAAAATGTGTCTTGTCCAAACACTGGGTTATAGAGGCCCAAGACCTCCAAGATTCATATGCCAAAAGTATATCATGTTAACAAATATTTTTTGGCGTTGATTGGTATGAATTTTTATATTTCTATAAAAGTGTAAACGAAAGTCCATCCTCAGAATCAAACTAAACCTCTGACTTTTGCCTGAATAATTTTAGCAATACCCCCCTCTAACTCTTGGTATTCATTATTCCTTAAAATTGCTTAATAATGCCATAGAAAGAAAAGAATAAGTGGAAGCACTTTTCAGATGCTGCACACTTCCAAAATAATATATCAGCAGAAAACCAGACTCATCAAATGTCAGAGCTGGAGGGACATTCAAGTTTAGATAGTGCAGTGAACTCACATGAAGTCACTTACTGTGTCTACTTAAATGGGACACTTCTGAGTTCCTCCAAAAGAAGTACTTTGCATATGGCAAAAGCCATAGTCGATCTTGTTCTACTTCTAAATTATCCACATACACACAGACACCCACAACACACGTATGCACACATAAGCCATTAATATTATTACTCTTCCCGTTAGGTATGAATAGTTTTGTTTTAGCATGAATTAGATTAGATGCCGGCTACCTTTCCATGGATTTCAGTCTTTTCATCATAACATGCCTCTGAGGATGGCTCAAGGAATCAGGGTTGCCATTCTCAGAGGGAAGGAGCTGAGGCTACGTTGACCTACAATAACACAACTGGGTTGGATGTGTCTTTTTCTGTTCCTAAGGATTCTCGTGAGAATGAGAACGAGTCCATCAACTGCCTGAATAAGTCTTTGTGAAGTCAAGACTGATAGGAAAGAAGCCCAGGGAGGAGAGAGGAGAGAGAAAAGAGAGAGGGAAGGAACCTCTGGGGACAAGAACACAAATAACTCTATTACTTTACTGAGTTACTACTATTACAAGGGGAAAAAGGTTAATTCACATGGGCAAGGCCGGGCATGTCCTTTCCACAGAGAAGAGCATCATGGACAGAAGGTCATCTGATTGTGTCTTGGGTTGCAGTGTCACAGAGCCTGGTCACTCATTTGAAAGGGAAGCCTTTCCTGCTATCCTGTCCTTAGAATCAGGCATGAGCCAGCAAACTCCAGCTCTGAGCCAAATCCAGTCTGACACCTGTTTTTGAACTAACAATGGCTGTTACATTTTTCAACGTTGAAAATCAGAATAAAACTTCATTGCAGGAGAAGATTCTAAGAAATTCTTGTTTCAGTGTTCATTTATTGGAATTCTGCCATGGCCATTCATATCTGTGCAGTAGGCCCCTCACCGGTAACATATTACCTATGACCCACACAGCTACACACACCAAAATATTTATTCTCTTGCACTTTGCAGAAAGTTTTCTGACTCACTGGCACTGGGTGTAATCTTCTAGGAGGAAGTTAAGTAGTGAGACAACCATACTTATTTTAGAGGTCAGAGGAAACTCTCAAGTTTATCCACAGCACAGATGAGGGCTTTTGTCTTAGAAGATGATGCACAGCCTTTGGTACCAAAAGATGCTAAGTTGGTAGACTTCTGATTTGGTTATTCAGCCATTTTCTCATCCAGCATGCTTTTTTATGCATCTATTTCAGCCAAACCTGATGACGCACACCTGTAATTCCAGGTACTAAGGAAGCTGAGGCAGGAGGACTGTAAAAATAAAATACAAAAATGTGTTGGGAATGTACTGCAGTGGTAAACAACCCCTGGGTTCAATCTCCAGAAACACGCACACATGCGTGTGTACACACACACACACACACACACACACACACAAACACACACACTGAATTTGAAAACTTCTCTTCCATGTGAGAGAGAAGGCTTTGCTAAAGATTTGACCACCTAGCTTTCCTCAAGTAAACAACTTTCAAAAATAGTATTTGCCCCTCATTTTGTATATATATATATATTTTTTTTGAAAAAGGTATGAGAATTCTTCCTTTTTCCATTTTAAATGAAGTGTAATGTTTACCACACAAGTGTTTTTCTCTTGCAAATATAAAATAATAATAAATTGCCCTTGGTAGTTTCCTATACAATGTGTCTTTGGTTTTCTGCCTTGCTTAATATAAAGATGTTATGTTGCCTTCAAAGAGCCCTATTTTATGTGGAAAGAGACCATTTATCTACTGAGGTAAGTACTGTTAATACTTCCAACTTACAGGTGAGCAAGCCAAGGTTTAGAGGCTTTAATAGTAAGTAACTCACACAGATCTCAACTTGGTCCGCTGGCTCTAATCCCAATGTCACTTTCTTTTGGCACCTAAAGTATTACTTATTTTCTGTTTGAGCTTCACGTTTTATTTTAGTTAAGAACAGAAAAAATAAAGGGGTAAACTTCCAAGAAACCCCAGGAAAATGGATTCTTCAGAACAGTTAACTTGCTGCTGACTGGAAAAATTATAACTTCTCTGAGCCACTGGCTCCAATCTAGACAAACCAATAATTCCCTTTTAGGTTTTGAACACTATACATTTTTATTTTTAAATTCTGCTTTGCAAAACCAAAGGGAGACAGATGATGTGCTATAATAAAAAATGAACTCAATTTGGCAGCAGAACACCTGGCCAGAGCGAGTTATGCTCTCCCACTAATGAGCTGTGTGTCCCTCCGTCTTTGGTAGTCAGTTAAAACCTCAGAATCTTTTAGCCCCGTTATTACTTTTTTATTTTAGGAGTAGGGGTTCTTGAAAGTGTCAAATTAGTTGCATTCTAAATTCCTTCCGGGGTTAATGTTCAAAATTCTATTTTGGTACTTTTGAATCAGTGCTAATTTTTATAAACATGTCTATTTCACCCATGTACTTTGTTTAGCTCATGACAGTTCTCTTTAGACCTGCACTAAATATAAAGTATATTTCTTTCCATAAATACTACTTTTTGAGTTTTTACTAGACCTGAGAAAGTTTATTCTCCAACTTTCATGATGTGAGTGGAGACACAGGCTGACTCTGGTGTCCAGTCTCTCCTTTTTCCTGGATGTTCCACTCTCCTCGGACCCCCGAGGGGTGTTTGGGCCTGAGTTAATTTTGTATCATGGCATCTTTTCATTCTGTTGCTTAAGTTTTAGTCAATTGAATGCATGTTTGCTGTTGCCTTCCCAGGTAGATCCAGAGCCCCTTGGGAGGGAGGTATTCCATATCATGTAAACTGAATCTTCTGAGTATTGATCATGGTGCTTAGTATGCACAAAGGTATTGCTCTGAGCCAGGTGTGGTGGCTGAGACAGGAGGATCATAGGTTTGAGTCCAGCCTCAGCAACTTAGTGAGGCCCTCAGCAATTAAGTGACTCTGTTTTGAAGAAATTAATTTAGAGATGTGCCTATAGCTCAGCAGTAGAACTTCTGGGTTCAACCCCAGTAACACACATATTTCTCTGGATCAGGAATTTCAACTAAATCAACTACTACTTATTAAAATCTATCTAATAAATTGAGTGGACAGGTATTAACCAATGCCAACATAAAAAAAAAACTTAGGAATGAAAGTATTTAAAAAACTTTTTTTAGGAATTCTAATACATTGTTGGTGGGATTTCAAATAAGTACAAACGTTTTGGAAAACAGTATGGAGGATCCTCAGAAGAATGTGAATGAACCCACCATATGATCCAGCAATACCACTTCTGGGTATCTACTCAAAATAATGGAAACCAAACTACCAAACTAATGCATGCATATGTATGTTCATAGCTGCAAAATTCACAATTGCCAAACTATGGAACCAGCCAAGCTGTCCATCAATAGATGAATGGATTACAAAACTATGGGATATGTATATAAAGGAATTTTACTCAGCCATAAAAATAGAACACAATTACGTCATTTGAGGAAAAGTGTTTGGAACTGAAGAACATTATGCTAAGTGAGATTAGTCAGTCAAAAAGTCAATAATTGGATGCTTTCCATTATATGAGGAAGCTAGGGAGAAAATGGTTCATAGGAGTAACTCTAGACAAAGAAGGAGAAATCTTAGATGAGCAAATAAGAGACCCTAACTGAGGGGGATGGGAGGGGGAAGAAAGAAATTTCCTAATGTACATGATGTACATTAACAAACATACCAAAGGCAATCACTAAGCCAAACATTAGGAGAAAGGGGAGAGGGAGTGGGTGGAATTAGGGAAGGGGTAAATGAGTGATGTGTGCATGTATGCTTCTACTATCTTTATCCCATTGACATGTATGACTACAATGTACCAATAAAAAAATAAAATGCTTTCTCAAAAGCAAAGTATTATGCATGATTAATATTTATGTAATGTTATGTTACATTATGATTTTTCCTAAAACATAGTATATTCTTATTGAGGCACTGGATAATAGTAAGTGTTAAACAAATTATAACTTTTTCCTTACAGGATAACACATCATCACAAAACTCACAATTTTCTGTGTTTACTTGAATGATAAAATCAAAACAGCAATATTGAACAAAGAGTTCCCAAAACTGCTTTTTAAATTTGTTACTTTATTTTTAGCTCTCATTAAGACTTGCATATCGATTCATTCATGTCATATTTTGGCCCTAGAATTGAGCAGCACCTTGACATAGAAATACCTGGCAGCTGTTCTTATAAGTAAAGAAAAATTTGGTTTGGAAATTACTGACTTTTAAATTATTAACATAAAAGCACACCAGGAAAAGCAGGGTTTCCTTAGCAAAATGCAAGAATCACAGCCCTTCTTGAAGTTGTCGTCATTCTGTGTGAAAGATTGTTTGATGTTGCTGAGGATGAAAAACATCATTCATTTCATTTCTTTCTTTCTTTTCATCCTAAAAAAGGCCTTTATTTCTCAGCTTGATATTTTTCATGAATAATTGGAGACTGAGGGAATTGAAAAGGATTTTTTTTTTGTCTTTGGTTAAACCGAAGTGGTAAACATTCTTGGAAATCAAACCAAGCAAAGCAGTAAGTACATTTCCCCCCATAATTGTTTAAACATAAGCTGGATATTGGGAGACAAAAAAAAAAAAAACCACACACAAACAAAACAGAAACAAAAATCCACAATGTCAATGTGATATCTGTTCCATACTCTAGGAAGCCACCAGGAAAGTGCTTACCTAGGTGTCTACAGTCTATTCCTAAGGTAATAGTTATTATCACACAGAATGTTATACGCCTGGCCCAAAGGTGAACTCTGTGGCTCATCTAAGTAGCTCTTCAGTCTTATCAAAGCTTAAAAATACAAGTGTCATAACTTGTCATTCATAACAGATCATTAAACCAACTTATGCTATCTCCCCCCTCTCTGTGGGGCAACTTAATAAGTGATAATAAAATAATGCATACATAAATTCATACATATATACATACATGAAAATATCTAGTAAATATACCAATTTTCCAAATATCTAGAGTACTAGATGGCTTATGGCTGAATTAATCTTTACAATGCACTTCTAACATAAGTATCACCAAGTAAGGGTTAGTTGTTTTTTGCCAATGAGAAATTTGAGGCTCACTAATTACTTTCAGGACAGAAGACTATCATGAGGAGCGAGAGAATTTAAACTCAGGACAGTTTTTCTTTAAAGAAGTTGCCACCTCTCATTCTTAGGATGCTTTAGAATCTAGATATGACAATTGGAAACATGTAGAAGTAGGAACATGACTTAGCATGCATTGTAAATACTGAAAAAGTGACCTGCACAATGTTATTTTCTTAGAGCAGGGGCAATGGGGCTTGGTAGAAGAGATTGTGGAATTGGAAGCACTAAGCCCTCTTCTATAGAAGTTAGCAGAGAATTTTGTATTCGCAGTGGAAGAGAATGTTGACATGTGTGTAGATGAAGAGGTTCATATTGATTTTATCCATTCCTCTGAGTGATAGAATACAAAGCCCTTCTCAGTTACACTAGCCATTTCAAACAACCCAGAATCAGAAACAAATATCCAGATGAACTATTTTTTTTTCTTAGTACTGAGAAATGAATTCAGGGGGCATTCTACTTCTGAGCCATGGCCCCAGGCTTTTTATTTTGTTTTATTTTTCTTTTGAAACAGAATCTTACTAAGTTTCTGAGGCTGGTCTTAAACCTGTGATCCTTCTGTGTTAGCCTCCTAAGTACTGGGACCGCAGCTGTTATGGCCAGATATAAAATGGCCCCTGAAGAACTCAGAGTTGATATAGTTAAGTCATAAGGACTGCAATCCCATCAGTAGATAGATCTTTTAGGATGGATTTATCTGGGTAGTGGCCAAGGGCAGTAGGGTATGGCTGGAAACAGCAGGTTTCCAGGGATTGGTTTTGGGATTACATATGACTCCTCCTCCCTTTGCTTGTGCTGTGCTCTTTGTTTCTGGCCTCCTGTGAGGAGTAGAGCTCCTGTACTTTTCTTCTCTCTGCTTCCCGCTGACATGGTCTGAGCTCCAGCTCTGTACTCTGGCCTCACATTAACTGAACTCAGAGATCCCTAAAAGCCTGCGAGCAAATAAATCTTCCTTCCTCTGAGATGTGGGGTCAGGTTACAGTAGTAAAAATGCTGATTAAGACAACAGGTGCACAGCATCATGCCTTGCTATGGGGAAAGTTGAACTTTCTCCTGAACCAAATGTTCACTCTGTCTCTCTGCCCACATTTTTAACTTGCAAATAACAGATGAAGTGAGCAAAATGTAATGATTTGGTGTTAGTACAGCTCTTCCTCCATTTGAGGCATGACGGTCAAGGAAGAAAGAGGCAGGGTGGGAAAGCACATTGGAAAGTAAAAAAGGGAACAAGGGACACTGGATAGTATTACAATATACCATTTCTAGAGCTGATTTGGGGCTCCCCTGGAGAGACTGTGAATGACAGGATGTAGGAGAAGCCAGGAGAAATAGAGCCAAATGAGGGCAGAAGTAGGAGCTTCAGGCAGGGGTCAGAGGACTAGAGGGCATGAGCAGTCCAGGCCCAAGGTAATGTGTTAGTCTTGAGACTTCAAAAATTCATTGCAGATGTAACAAGCATGACACGAACAGGCTAGTTTATGAAATTTACACTAGCAAACAAAATGAGAAGGAGAGAGCAAAAATTTCAGCTAAAACCAAACCAAACCAAACCAAAACAGCTATTTTAGATTAAGCATCCCTAATATGAAAATCCCCAATACTCCAGTATCTGAAAACATTTTCATATATAGGAAATGCCGTAATGAGAATGATGCCGTAATGAGAAATTTCACACCATGAACTTTGTTGACTGCCCCGTGAGGCAATAATACCAGAACTTGTGGGAATTTCTTTTGAATCATTTGGACATAAATCATCTATATCTCTTCCAGACACAAATCTACATGCTAGCACTTTGCAGAATCTGAGAACTTAATTAACAGAAAATAGTAAAGTCTCAATGCTATATTCCAGAAAATTCTTTGGTGGGCTTGTTAATGTTTCAAAATGACATTTAAGAGCAGTCTTGCCCATGGCATTCTTTATTCATTTTGAGATTTTTTTTTTTACAACACTACAGATCTAGGCTTTTTGTGTATGTGTATGTGGTACTGGGGATGGAACTCAGGGTCATTCTACCTCCAAGATACACCCCAGCCCTATTTTTTATTTCTTATTTTGAAACAGGGTCTCACTGAATTGCAAAGGGCCTCACTAAGTAGCTGAGAGTGTCCGCAAACTGTAATCCTCCTGTCTCAGCTTCTCAAATTCTGAGATTGCAAGCCTGTGCCACCATATCCAGCTAAGATCTAGGCTTTAGGTCCTAATCCTTGGTGGGTTGGGAAGAGCTACTGACTCATGAATAGTCTGAAATCTGCATGTAGGTGTTGGAAGTCACTCCTCTCTACACTTCTATACAGTGCCGGAACTATTAGGCAGCTGCTTCCCACGCCCTGTGATCAGAATGGAGCACTCTCCTCGATTTGTCTGGAACCTTCCTCCAGCACCTTGGGTGGAGTCAACTGTACACCCAGGGGCCCTCTTCAGAGACTCACCAAGTGTTCATTCCAGGTCGGAAAGTAACAGTTCAAGGACAGATTCCATATTTTCAAATGCCACTAAACAGGACCTTAATCATCTTAAATGTCTTAATCATGACATTTAAGAGCAGTCTTGCCCATGACATTCTTTATTCATTTTGAGATTTTTTTTACAACACTACAGATCTAGGCTTTTTGTGTATGTGTATGTGGTACTGGGGATGGAACAGATTCTGGAGTATTGGGGATTTTCATATTAGGGATGCTTAACCTAAAATAGCTGTTTTGGTTTTGTTTGGTTTGCTTTTAGCTGAAATTTTTCCTCTCTCCTTCTCATTTTGTTTGCTAGTGTAAATTTCATAAATTAGCCTGTTCAGTGCCATGCTTGTTACATCTGCAATGAATTTTGGGGGATCGATTTTAAGATGCTGATCATGTCTCAGGTAACTTGTAGGATACTTTATATCTTCTATCATCTATCTATCTATCTATCTATCTATCTATCATCTATCTAAATGGGGAGAGAGAAGCTGGGCATGGTGGCGCACGCTTGTAATTCTAGTACTTGGGAAACTGAGACAGGAAGATCATGGGTTTGTAACCAGCCTCAGCTACTTTGTGAGGCCTTCCGCAACTTAGTGAGACTCTATTTCAAAATAGTTAAAAATAGGGCTGGGGGTGTAGCTCAGAGGTAGAATGTCCCTGGGTTCAATCCTCTATAATGCAAAAAAAAAAAAAAGAAGAAGAGAGAGTTAAAAAAATCACTCTTATTTAGAAATCACTCATATATGTATAGATATATAGATACATAGAAATATAGATGATATAGTGTATAAATATATATATTTGTATGGATGTACTCTGTAAATGATATATAGTATACATAACCCTGTATATATGTATTGCATATATAATCAAAATTAAACTCTATTATATATAAAATATGTATATATATGCATATTTATACATAGAAGGAGTAATTTTTAAAACTCAGGACAAAGAGGCAGAGAGAATGATGCGACTGGTCTCCTCATGGGGAAGCAGCTGGGTGGCAGCAGTCAGAGAAAAGCAGAACCTCAAAGGAAGGAGAACCAGGACACCTGCTGAACATATAACCACATCCAATTTTCTCTCGTGCAAAGCTGAGAAGTACCCAGACTTGGCTATCATCTTCAACCTGCAATCTGCCCATTGTTGCTCAAACACAAGGATTTGTAGAATCTATGAACTCACTAAAAGATCTAAGGATAGAATACAGGATCTGCATGAATGTAGGTGGAGGAAATATTGAATCTTTATTCTCACCAAATTCTAATTGGAATTTGGCACTTTTTTTGTCATTAAGGAAAGTAACAAACTATGAAAGCATTAGCAGGATGGCTTCGCCATGAACAGTTTCACATCACTACTTTGTCATTCCGTTTGATTGTGTCATTTAATGCATTAATAAAGAGGTGCATGAAAACTGTATGACTCATTTAAACTTGATAAGTATATTTTAATATAAAAATTTTCTTTAAACTCCTGTGCATTTGACCATGTGCATTTTAAAAACATTTTATGAGAACAGCTTATTATGCTGTATCAGATTTCTAAAGTGTTTCATGGCACAGAGAGGCTTAATAATACTTGCATATTGTACTTTAAACAAAAGAAAACAAAACAAGATAGGTTTTGTTTAGTTTGTCCACTTGTACATGTAGGTTTTGTGGTGGTATTTTATTTTGCTTCAACTATACTAGAAAAACAACCTGCCTCTGGTTTTTATGTATTCTATATGCATTTTTCTCTTGGGCTGGTTGTGTGTGTGTGTGTGTGTGTGTGTGTGTGTGTGTGTGTGTGTGTTAGTACATGTGTACATACATACACATTTTCACTTCCTTTGGAAATAATTATTTTTGGTGTTTAAAGATGTAAGGTAGTATTTACAGTTAGGACACAAGGGAAGATCTGTTCTGAATATTTTAGGACCTCAGGACATCCGCAAGAACTCAAGCAACTAATATCTATTAATGCAGAATCCCAACAGCTGCTCTTTCTGACCTCGATAAATCTTTTCTAGAGCTAGAAGCTTTTATTCTTATCCAAGCCTTAAATGGAAGATAAGGGGCAAAGCAGGCCTTTCCAATTATGTGCTTCTATATCCAATGTCTATAAGGGGAATACGTGGTAAAAAACAGGTTGTGACTTCATCTCATGATCAAACTTGATTTCCCCCTTCCACTTTTGATTTATAATCAACATTAGACAATCTATAGAAATTTATTATGGGGCGAAGCAAGGACAAGTGTTTACCCTCCCTTTCTTTTCAAATTTGGCTAAGAGATAAAAAGACAGGCAACAAAGCTTTCTGTTCAAGTAAGCACTGTAAGATGAGGTCAGAAGTTAAGAAAGAGCCTGTTCAGAGATCATGGAGATTTGCTTAAGAGCCTGCATGGTACTTAATAATTGTGTGAACTAGGACATGTTATTTGCTCACTCAGATTCTCTTGCAGTATAAATGTGCTTATAGTGTCTACCTTTAATATTGCCATAAATTAAGTGCATGTTTCTGTACACCTCAGAGCTCAGTTTACTCACTTTAGGTCTCAAGGCAGGATAGGGCACAAAATAAAAATTTATGTCTAGGCATGGAGGGGCAATACACAATTAGGGGCAGGGATATGAAGAAAATAGACTGTAGTCTTCTTTCCCCATTATTTTCCCCATGGAGCAAACAAATATCTGAGCTATGATAGCAAGCAGTACTTGATGATAGGACTTTCTCCAGAAGCTCTGAGACACAGGGCACAGGCATCAAAGAGTCCTTAGTGATCACAGAATGGAAAAGATTAATCACATCCTTATTTATGCAGAAGGAACAACAATGACCCCAGAGTAATCGGGATGGAAAGGTGGAATGGGATTCAAAAGCATCACTTAGGTTTATTTTGGAAGGATCATCAGGACATGGAATCCAGAGAACTTGATCAGGGAATGAGGGTGCCAGAGTTTGTGGAAGAATTAATTACTATCTTCCCGTGACTTCATCAACATTGGACACCAGTGAAAATGAAAGAAAAATTAAATAGCCCTAGTTTTTCTCACCACTACAACTGTGGTACCTCTGAGCATTTCCAGAAATGACTGATACAGAGAGAGAGAGAGAGAGAGAGAGAGAGAGGAACTCAATGTACTTATCTATAAACGCGGGGGCAATGATCCAATAGATTTTGAGTTATTTTTGTTAATGTTCCATCTTACAGGCTGGAGAAAGACCTGGGGAAGTTTGGATTATATAAAGATAAATTAGAAGTAGTGGACTGTGAGACATCTTTGTAAGCTATGTAGCCTTATAAAAAAGTAGGTTTAGGGATATTTCTCTTTTCCAGCAAATTTTCCAGCACTCTGTGGACAGTAAACAAATATCTGTTGGTTGAATAAAGGAATAAACACAAAAAGGGTAATTTTAGGTTTGAACAAACTAATTCACACATGCTATCCATTTTAGCTAACCAAGAGAATTTTTTCCACATTTGGAGACCAACAAAACAATTATTCATGTGTAAACCCGAAGAAAAAAGAAGCAAAGGAGAACAAGAAGGAGCAAAAGACCAGAAGACTGGTTCTGCCAGCCAGCTAATTTTATCCCTCTTCATGAAAATAATTTCCTGACTTTGCTACTTTTTATTTTCTGCTTTCAATCACTTTGAATTCCTATTGAAGACCTTTCACTGAATTTATACCCATATATCTTCCAGTGTTCTCTATATTTAGAATACAGAAAAATAAAAAGAAATTCTATGTTATGAATCTTCAAATTTTTTGTGTTATTTCAAACGAAAATGCATTCTTGAAGATTTTTCTTAAAATGATGTGTAAATATTTAAAATTTATTTATGGGTTATTAGTTAAGTATAAAACATACCTGACAACAGAGTATTAAGAGTATTTTATGAACTTCTCCAGGTCAACCTGGCTATGTAATCCTCTCTCATAAATGCTAGTAGTTTGCAGTGGTATGGATCTGCTACTCCTCTACAACCTCACTACTAATTTGTAAAAATATAAAATATAAAATTCTCTCACACAGATATTTGTTAAGTAAGCAAGCATCTGTTCTTAAGGAGGCATAAAGTAGTGCATACAGCCAGTTTGTGTGGCTCAGTGAATTTCTAACTCCCTGGCATTTTTGAGTGGTCCAACTATAGCAATATGAAAGCAACCTTTAAAAGGCAGGATATTGATTGTCGTGTTCAGAGTCACTATCAGCAATTCTTGGACTCCCTAGATGGACCTGGGACCCTTTGTCTTAGTTTTTCATCACTGTGATAAAATACTTGTGATAAAAAAAAATTAAGAAGATGAAATATTCCTTTTGGCTCAGGGTTTCAAAGATGTCATCCCATGATCACTGAGCTCTGTTGTTTTGGGTCCATAGGGAGGCAGAACATCACTGTGGGGCATGTGAGGTGGAGCAAAGCTGTTCACTGTATGGAGGCCAGGTGGCAGAGAGAGAAGGCAAGGAAAGGCGAGGGATGCAACAAACTCTTTAGGACTCGCCACAGTCATCTACTGTTCCAATGAGGCCCACCTCCCAAAGGTTTTATTATCTTCCAATAGCCCATGAATCCACTCAGGGGTGAGAGCCCTCAGAATCCAATTACCTCCCCAAAGCTCTACTTTTGAATACTGCTAAATTACAGACTGAGTCTTCAACATATGAGCTTTTGGGGATCGTTTAAAGTCCAATTCATAACACCATAATAAGGATCATACCTCAGTAGCCCATTAATGGTACATATGATAGACTACTCTAGACCTCAACACTCCCTTTATGCAAAGATTAGGTGTGTTTGAAAAATATTTTAGCCAATTCAGATATATCCCGGTTCAACATGATCACTGCCCCTAATCTAAGAAAACTGATCACAGAATTTAGAGGAAGAAAGATTTATTTGCTTGTTGGTTTTTTGTGCTCTGGGAGTTTAGTCTATGTCAGAACAAGTCTTCCAGCCCGGCATGGTGGCGCACACTTGTAATCCCAGCATTCAGGAGGCTGAGACCGGAGGATCGGGGTTCATGGACAGCCTCAGCCACTTAGTGAGTCCCTCTGCAACTCAGTGAGACCCGGTTTTAATATAAAGAATAAGAAATAGGGCAGGGGGTGTAGCTCGGAGGTCAAATACCCTTAGGTTCCATCCCCAGACCTGAAAAAAAAAACAAAACTTCATCAACACATCTTCCAAAATCAAGGCATGGCTGTAGGAGGGGGAGAGAGAGAGAGAGAGAGAGAGAGAGAGAGAGAGAGAGAGAGAGAGAGAGAGAGAGAGAGAGAGAGAGAAAGAGAGGAGAGATTGAGAAAGCACTAGGCTCATCTTTCACATCATGGAGGCCAGAAGCCAGAGAATAACAAGCAAGGAGATTTTAAGACTGAAACACCATTCCTAAGGCCACATCTACCTTCTACAGCCACACCACACTGGCCTAGGTTACCACCCAGATGAGATTACAACCCTTCTGACTTTATCAACCCTGAACATTATTAAAACATGAGCTTTTCTATATCTAACCATACAATATATTTTCCATTGCTATTAAATATAAACATGCATGCATATGCATATGATCATGTGCATGTATATATGTATATGTATAATATGGTATATATAAACTATACTATACATATGCACACATGTGAACACATAGACCACGATTACTTTGTCTAGATCAGGGTCAATAAATGGTTTATGAGAAAAGTTCAAGTGGTTGAATATTTTAGACTTTTCAGAATACTATGTCCTTGATATAACATTTACATGAGAATGTCAATGTTTCCCAAATTCACGTGTGACATTGTAGTATAAAACTAGTCCTGGACAACCTGTAAGGTAAAGGACATGATACTCTTTGTTACCTTATTTATGGACAATGGATATGAAATTGTCATAAATTTCTGATCTCATGAAATATTTTTCTTTTATTTTTTCAAACATTTAAAAATGCAAGGTGTGAGCATATTAAGTAGTCACATTTTAGTAATTTCACCATTGTCAATAGTGTCAACACTGAACTCTTTCCTGTGTCCATTTAGGTATATCTAGTTGTTAAGGATATTTTTCTATGAAAAAAATCATTAATGAAAATGTCACATTCCTGTTATTTTTTAAAAGTAGCCATATACCCTCTGCAGTTCTTCATTTGGTATTTGTTTGTGGTTTAAGGTAGGCACCTTCTCATAATCCATTTTGCACTTTATTTTCTAGGGGCTGCCCTAATGAGAATGAGAAGGAACAGATTGTTGAATCTGTCTTGTGACCCCCTGTCCATACACTGAGGTACACACTACACCTATAAACTTTGTGGGGTTTTTAATTAATTTTTGGTGCATTGTATTTATACATCATAATAGGGTAAAAAGTTGTGTAGGCATAAATGTACACATCCCCCAGCCGGCCCCCACCCAGTCCCCATCTCACTCCCTCCCCATCCCTCCCTCCCATGCTTGGTTTAGTGGTTGACTTCAAGATGAATAAATACATAATGCGCTTTAAAGAGTTTCTTTCTCCCCACCTCCCATTCCCACAGTTAGGTTGCCTTATTTGCTTCTCTATAGGATCTACTTTTTCACCTGGAGTTCCTCCTATGACCCCTTTCACCCTAGCTTTCACATATTAGGGAAAATATCCAATTCCTTACTTTTTGTGACTGACTAATCTCACTTAGCATAATGTCCTCAAGATCCATCCATTTCTGTGGAAACACCACAATTGTATTATTTTTATGGCTGAGTAAAATTCCATTGTGTACATATCCCACAGTTTTATAATCCATTCATCTGTTGACGGACATCTTGGCTGGTTCTACAATTTGGCTATGGTGAATTTTGCAGCTGTAAACATAGATACACATGCATTAGTTTGGTAGTTTGGTTTCTTTTCTTTTGGGTAGATACTCAGAAGTGGTATTGCTGAATCGAATGGTAGATTTATTCCCATTCTTCTGAGGATCCTCCATACTGTTTTCCAAAGTCGTTCCCCTAATTTTCAACCCCACCAACAATGTTTTAAAGTTCCTACTTGCCGGGCGTGGTGGCGCACGCTTGTAATCCCAGCATTCGGGAGGCTGAGACCTGGAGGATCACGGTTCGTGGACAGCCTAAGCTACTTAGTGAGGCCCTCTGCAACTCAGTGAGACCCGGTTTCAAAATAAAGAATAAAAACTAGGGCAGGGGGTGTATCTCGGAGGTCGAATGGCCCTGGGTTCCATCCCCAGACCCGCAAAAATAATAATAATAATAATAATAATAATAATAATAATAAATAAAGTTCCTACTTCTCCACATCCTCGCCAGCATTTGTTATTGTTTGTGTTTTGAATGATTGCCATTTTAGTTGGAGTTAGGTGAAATCTCAGGGTAGTTTTGATTTGCATCTCTCTGATTGCCAATGCTGTTAAGCATTTTTTCATGCATTTATTGGCCATTTGAATTTCTTCTTTCATGAAGTGTCTATTTAGTTCGCTTGCCCATTTTTGATTGGATGATTTGATTTTTAGGTTTGAGTTTCTTGAGTTCTCTATATATCCTAGATATTAGTCCTCTATCGTAGGGGTTGGTGGCAAAAATCATCTACCATTCTATTGGCTCTCAAGTGAGTTTCTTGACAGTTTCTTTTGATGAACAGAAGCTCTTTAATTTCATGCAATCCCATGCATTGATTCACCTTTTGGATTGTTGTGCCTTTGGGGTCTTGTTGAGAAAGTGTTTATCTGTGCCTATGTGTTGCAGTGTTGGACCTATGTACTCTTCAAGGAGCTTCAAAGTCTCTGGTTTAATTTCCAAGTCTTTGATCTATCTTGAATTGACTCTTGTGCAGGGTGAGAAAGTGGGATTAATTTCTAATTTTCTACATATGGTTAACCAGTTTTGCCAACACCATTTGTTGAACAGGCTATCTTTTTTTTCCAGTGTATATTTTTGGCCCCTTTGTCAAAAATCAATTGACTGAAAGTGTGTGTACTTCTTTCTGGGTCTTCTATTCTGCTCCATTAGTCTATGTATCTGTTTTTGTGCCACTACCATGCTGTTTTTATTACAATGGCTTTGTAGTATAGTTTAAAGTCAGGTATTGTGATTCCTGTTGCATGGTTTTTGTTGCTGAGAACTACTTTGGCTATTCAGGGCCTTTTGTTATTCCAAATAAATTTAAGGACTGATTTTTCTATGTCTGTGAGGAATGATCTTTGTAGTTTAATGGGCATTGCATTGAATCTGTAGATCACTTTTGGAAGTATGGCCATTTTAATGATATTTATTCTGCCTATCCATGAGCATGGAAAATCTTTCCATCTTCTAAGATCTTCTTTGATTTCTTTTTTCAATGTTTTATAATTTTCTTTGTAGCGATTTTTTATCTGCTTGGTTAAGTTTATTCCTAAGTATTTTATTTTTTTGTAGGTGATCTTTAGTGGAAATGTTTTCTCAATTTCTTTTTCAGTGGGTTTATGGTTGGTGTACAGAAAAGCTTCTGATTTTTTAAGATTGATTTTGTATCCAGACACTTTGCTAAATTTGTTGATTAGTTCTATAAGCCTTTTGGTTGAGTTTATTGGGTTTTCTAAATATAGTATCATGTCATCCTCAAATAGTAAAAGTTTGAGCTCTTCTTTCCCTATTTGTACTCCTTTGATTTCCTTCTCTTGTCTTATTGCTCTGGCTAGAGTCTCAAGTAATATATTGAAGAGAAATGGTGATAATGGACATCCTTGTCTTGTTCCTGTTTTTAGGGGGAATTCTTTAAGTTTTTTCCCACTTAATATAATGTTGGCTGTGGGCTTATTGTAGATTGCCTTTATGATGTTGAGATATGTTCCTTCTATTCTAATTCTCTGCAGTGCTTTTATCATAAATGGGTGTTGGATTTTATTAAATGCTTTTTTACCATCTATTAAAATGATCATGTGATTTTTGTCTTTGGTTCTGTTTGTATGATGAATTACATGGATTGATTTTCATATGTTGAACCAGCCTTGCATCCCTTACACCTATAAACTTTGAATGAGAAAAATTTTTTTGAGAAGAATGAGAAGAGTTTTGCTTACTAGGGACTTTAATTTATACTATGAAGATGAGTAAATCTCAGATTTACTTTCACAACTCCTACTTTTCAAGTTTCAAACTTCTGATATTCACAACTTGCTTTCAAGAAGGTGGTTGTTTGTAGCCACTGTGTATTCACAAAATTCAGAATCATGCACACACACACACACACACACACACACACACACAAACACATACACATACACATAGTGAATTAATATGTTTTGTGGTACCAGGTATTCGGGTGTTGGAGACTGGAGGATCGCAGTTTGCAGACAGCCTCAGCTGCTTAGAGAGGCACTTTGCAACTCAGTGAGACCCTGTTTCAAAAATAAAAGGAGTTAAAAAATAGGGCTAGGGGTGTAGCTCGGAGGTAGAATGCTCCTGGGTTCCATGCCCCGTACCACGAAAAGTATATATATTATGAATGTCATTAAGTATCTGAGAGTTTCATTACATTACAGATGTTGTCCACTAATCTGTTATCTTCCTGTCTCAGCCTCAGCCTCCCAGGTACTGGGATTATAAGCCTGTGCCATCATTCCTTGCTATAAATTAATATTTAACAATGAAAAAATGTAAAAATGATTCCCAGTTCACAGTCATGAACCATCCCCAAATGTGCTCAGTTCTACTTTAATGTCAGCTTCTGACATCATGGCATGTGCCCTATGAGCAGAAAAGATGAAAAGTGAAGAGACAATAATTAGAGACGTGTTTGCCACCATCAACTAATTTATTCACTATAAACACCCTTGCATGTTATTTTCATCATTTTATATAATTGGAAAGGAGCACTTAGTGGCACTGTATATCGAGAATCAAGAGTAAAGAACACTTCTGAAGGATTTCAAGGTCCATATGCCTGTGTCTTCAAAGCTATGCTTTTGCTTTCGCTGAGTAGAGAGCAAAGTTCCCTTTTAAGTGAAGAGGGTCTGAGCATCTTTTGTGACAGCTGCTCTGCTGCTCAATGCCAAGGCACCACTGCTTCATCTGCTTGTGACCTAGTAGGTTTGGAAAAGTTCTGAGAAAACATTAAAGTATTTTAACATTGGAATTGACATAATCAAGTCCTAAAATATAGTGTTAATATTTGAGATTGTATTTCACAAGAACTCAGCACCCAGTGAATCACTGATATATCCAATGTATATAATAAAAGTAAAAATACAGCTATAAAAATATATACATTTTTCAAACAATAAAATTATATTCTAAGTTTTAAAAACAAGCCTATATATTTTATGCATGAGAGAACTAGACAATATGTGTATATATGAAACATGTACAAATGGAACTGTGCTTTTTCTTACATTTACACTGAATGATGCATTAAGTAAATATTTGTTATATAATTGACATTTATTTTGTTCTACTTCTTAGACTTTTTGGAGTAAAATAATTTCACTTGTTCATTAGATGAATAATATTATAATACTTATTAAAAATTCATATGCTAAATATATATATATATACTAGTTTATATGAAGTAATGCATGTACCAATGATAAATATATAAATTTTTATAAAATTGAATCATTAGAAACAATCTTAATGTCCATTGATACAGATGTACTTATTTAATAAATATATATATATCTATAAGACAGAAGAATATTTATTTTTTAAAACGTGATATGGTTCTGTGTAAATTGTTACTGAATAATCTCCAAGATATGATGTTTTCTTTAAGAAATATTTACAGGTTAACTATATATCATTCATATAGAATATATTTGTTTATTAATATCACCCTATGTTTCAGTTCTTAGGTATGATTTTTTCTGTGTGTATTAAATGACATATACTTTCATATGACATACCAGTGGATTTTTTTATAGATGATGATGTTTCTGGTTCTGTTTCTTCCTCATTAGAAAGAGACTTTTATTGATGCTTTGTAATTATACATTATACTGAACTTAAAAGTGACACAAACATGTGTGCACACAGCTCTTGGTGCATTTCCCTCCACATTCCACCCATTCCCCCTCCTCTCTCCCTGTACATGTTAGTGAAATTGGTAGTTATATCTTCACATATGGATGTAACAATATTTTAAATGTTCTTGTTAACTCTCCTTCTACCTCTCCTCCATTTTTTCCTCTAACACCTTCTGCTATTTTACTGGTCTCTCTCTCTACCTATTTATCTCAAAACCATTTTATTTCCCATTTTCACTCTAGCTTCCACACGTGAGCGAAACATATACCCCTTTCACTTTCTTAGATTGGCTGGTAACATTTAGCATGATACTTTCTAGTTCCATCATTTATTCTCAAATTACATAATTTTATTCCTCTTTATGGCTAAGCAAAATTCCATTGTGTATATATAACCCATTTAAAAAAATCCATTCTATTGACAGACACCTAGATAAGTTCCGTAATTTGTCCCTTGTCAATTGTGTGCATATGAAAGGGGAAAAAGAATATCTGAATCAATTCTTTGTAGTAAG